>NC_091287.1:349844631-350144631 GCF_032444005.1 Ranitomeya imitator
CGATGTACGCATTTCCGGCCATGCGGCCGAAAGCGGTAGTTAAATGCCGCTGTCTGTGTTTGACAGCGGCATTTAACTAGTTAATAGTGGTGGGTGAATCGCGATTTCACCCGCCGCTATTGCGGGCACATGTCAGCTGTTCAGAACAGCTGACATGTCCCGGCTTTGATGCAGGCTCACCGCCGGAGCCCTGCATCAAAGCGGGGGATCTGACCTTGGGCGTACTATCCCATCTGAGGTCAGAAAGGGGTTAATTACTGCACCACACTGATGAGGCATTGAAGCCACAAGGCTATTCAAGATATCTTAAGAGCTCTTGCTCCATTCCATCTGCACATCTGCAAACAATTCATCTTTATTGCAATGGTCACGGGCTCCAACTCATCATCCTTACTTATCCCAAAGGTGCTATCATGGGTTTACCACCTATAGAGGAACAAGAAGACTGCAATGTCTTATTGCTCCCACACCTACGCTGAATAAGAAGCACTTCACCTTCTTATTAAATGTTGTAAATTTCTATTGGCAGTGCAGGGGTTAATTTGCTCAGCTGAGGGCTCTGCTAGCTAGGATTTCAGCTGTTCCTTGTTAGCCACTCCTATCCTCTAGATTATCTGGGTCCTAACTAACACACATCGTCAGAGATAGCTTATGCTTCATGACTGGGAGGATTGTAGTTGGTGGTTATTGGAGGAGGCGTTTGGTGGATTTATCTGTGACCGTTGCTTGGTTTTGTGAGTGTGACAATCTCTTTTCTTCTCCTACTTTAGTTTTACAACATCCTTCACTCTCCAATGCATACCTCTGTTATGTGTAAGAATATATTTGTATGCCTATTTTCTTTTTCCTCTGTTTTTGTTGCCTTGCTCATCTGGTTGGTGTACTATGGTGTGCACTGCAACTCACCTCTTCCCTTGGTGATGGAAGGGTACAGGTGGAGGATGGATTCAGGAGATAAGGCAAGGTATGTGGCCTCCGAATCTTAACCTTCAGAAGTAACATGGGGAACAGGGAGAGCTGGGGCACCCTCTAGCATTAGGGACAGGGAAGGAGCCTCTTGTCCCGGATCACACAACAACGTGACAGGTGCTCTATAGGGTTTAAATCAGATGATTGGCTTGGCAATCACAACAGGCAAACATTTTTATTGGCTAACCAATTTTTTACGAAACTGGATGTGTGCTTAGGATCATTGTTTTCCTACTTTTGTTTTACCATGTGGCAGCATTACATTCTCCAGTATATCCTTATACATGGTAGCATTCATATCTCCAGCAATTCCATGCTCAGGGTCAATGACAGATGCAGAAAAGCATCCCAAAACCATGACATTGCGACCACCATGTTTCATTGTAGGTGTTTGGTACACTACATCATTACGTTTTCCATTTGGGCGGTATATGTAGTGCTTGCCATCACTGCCAAACAGATTGAACTTTTCAACTGTTTAATCCGACCTCAACACCTTAGACCATTATGACTTTTTCTATTGTCTGTTTTTTTGGCAAACTCAAGTGATACCTTCCAGTTCTTTGCAGATATAAAAGGCTTCTTGACTGGAAATCGTGCATTCAACCCTACTGCTCTTAGCCATCGCACCACAGTTTGGCGACTCACTTTGACCCCATGTTCTTCTTTTATTTCGGGTGAAATCTAAACAGCAATTTTATGAACATCAGATGCTGATTGTTTCTTAATAGTGTGATCAACTTTGGAGGAAGTTTTCCCTGGTCATCCACTGCTGGGTTTGTCAACTGTTTCATAACCTTCTTTCTCTTTTTTACATGTGACAGTTGACTCTGAGAACAGTTGAACTCACACTTTTTTTTAATGAAAAATGATAAACATTTCGTTGCTGCTATATATATATATATATATATATATATATATATATATACATACAGCTCTGGCAAAAATTAGGAGACCACTGCACAGTTTTATAAATATCAGCTTCTCTACATGTCTGACAGCCATTCCAATCCAGTTTGTTTCTCCCCTTCCTCTATGATGTGACCGAGTTACTTTCTTTCTCCAGGATCCAACAGGTCTTATGCAGCCTTACTCTTTCTTTTCCCTCCTTTAACCCTTTGTTTATTTCCCAGAGGGTCATTTATCTTTTTTGATCATCTCTCAGGATTACTGAACTGCCCTTAGTGGGGGTATAAGCCTTATTTACTTAATCATTATTATTATTTCACTATATTTTGTGAGTCTGCAGGCCTTATCCTGTTGAATTATTTTTGTCTTTGGTACCATGATTGGATTTAGCCATAACATTTGCTATATGTTAATTTGCAGGATTTGTCCTGGTGAGCCTCATTAGCTCTGGTTACCATCCTGAGAAGCCTAGTGTGTTTTATCATAACACACTCCCGATGCATAGTGGAGGAAGGTCTCTTACAAGGCCCTCCACACTGTTGTTCATTTGTTACCCTTGTGTTTTTTTATTGTTTTTAACTTGTTTGTGGCTTGTTTAACTTTAATTGTCTTAATAAAATTAATATTTTTATTTGTTATACTGTTTGTGGAGATCCTTACCTTTACACGCTACTTTCTTCTCTTTGGTCTCACAAAAATTTTTAAGCGTGTGGTTAGTGATCCCATATATTAACCATTAGTAGTGCTCTCAGGTTTTTTGTCTCTAGCAATTCCATTTCAGTCTCAGTTGAATTCCAACCAGAGTACACCTCATTCTACATAATGTGCTTCTGATTAGGTGGTCACCTGAACCAAATCTTATTTAACAAAGGAAAGTATAGAAAAAAACACTTCTGTGGTGTTCACAATCCTCTTGCAATAGGACAAGCTGAATGGCAAAACAAGTTCTAGTAATATCCCAAAAGTAATAGGAATGAAAAAATAACTTTTAACCATGCCAAAGGAGTTGAAAAGAAAAGTCTTGAGTAAGGAAAAGAAGGGCTCAATTCTGGCTTTACTAGCAAAGGAACTCAGTGAGCGTGATATTGCCTCCATCCTTTAAATTTCTAAGACTGCAGTCCATTACAACAAGGTCAAGCAGACATTGGGGACAACAAATCTACAAACCGGCAGAGGGTGAAAATGTCTCTCCACTGACAGGGATGACCGTCATTTTATTCAAATGTCACTCAGCAACCGCATGATAACTGTTATGACCTGGTGGTTAGGAGCACCCGGAATGACCTGATAGTTAAACCTCATACAGGACGAGCTCTGGGATGTGGGAGCTCTGCTGACTGCAAGCCCTAATCCTATCACACACACTAGAAATAGCCGTGGAGCGCTCCTGACCAGACCTAGGCGCCTCGTCACAGCCTAAGAACTATCTAGCCCTGGAGATAGAAAATAAAGCCTACCTTGCCTCAGAGAAATTCCCCAAAGGTAAAGGAAGCCCCCCACATATATTGACTGTGAGTAAAGATGAAAGTCACAAACGCAGAAATGAAACAGGTTTCAGCAAAGGGAGGCCAGACTTACTAAATAGACAGAGGATAGGAAAGGTAACTTTGCGATCAGCACGAAAACCTACAAAAGACCACGCAGAGTGTGCAAAAAAGACCTCCGCACCGACTCACGGTGCGGAGGGGCCACTCTGCATCCCAGAGCTTCCAGCTAGCAAGAAAAATTCATGAAAACCAGCTGGACAAGAAAACAATGAACAAATAATGACTATCAGGAACTTAGCTTCTGCAGGAGAAGGCAGGTCACCAGAGAGATCCAGGAGCGAACTGAACCAATGCAAAAACATTGACAGCTGGCATGGAGTAACGATCTGAGAGTAGTTAAATAGAGCAGTCAACCAAAGGATAAACCACGTCACCTGTGTAAGGAACCTCAGAAGCAGCAGCTTCACTCACAGCCACCAGAGTGAGCCCATAGACAGAACTCGCCGAAGTACCATTCACGACCACAGGAGGGAGTTCGACAACAGAATTCACAACAGATAACATTAAGTGACCTACAAAACGAATGGCAAATGGCAGCTAGGGTGAAGTGCATGGCAAGAACAGTTCGTAACAGGCTCCTAGACGCAGGACTCAAGTCATTTAAAGGTAGAAAAAAGCCTTTCATCAATGAGAAGCAAAGGAGAGCCAGACTGAAGTTTGCCAAAGACCTTAAGGATTGGACCATAGAGGACTGGAGTAAGGTAATATCTGATGAGTCTAATTTTCAGCTATTCTCAACACCTGGTCGTCTAATGGTTAGACGGAGACCTGGAGAGGCGTACAAACCACTGTGGCTTGCACCCACTGTGAAATTTGGTGGAGGATCAGTGACGATCTGGGGATGCTTCAGCAAGACTGAAATTGGGCAGGTTGTTCTTTGCGAAGGACATATGAATCAAGCCGCATACAAGGTTATCCTGGAAAAACAGTTGATTCCTTCTGCCCAGTCAATGTTCCGCAACTCTAAGGACTGTTTTTTCCAGTAGGACAATGCACCATGCCACACAGCTAGTTCAATCAAGGTGTGGATGCATCAAATCCCTGTCATGGTCAGCCCAATCTCCAGACCTGAACCCCATTGAACACTTCTGGAATGTAATCAAGAGGAAGATGAATAGTCACAAGCTATCAAACAAAGAAGAATTGCTTACATTTTTGTACCAGGAGTGGCATAAGGTCACCCAAAAGCAGTGTGAAAGACTGGTGGAAAGCATGCCAAGACGCACGAAAGCAGTGAATGAAAATCATGGTTATTCCACAAAAAGACATGCTGTCAGCAGTTTACAGAATAAAAGAAGAATTTACATTTTATTCAAAAATATACCTATAAGGAGAAAACCGTATATATACACACACGCACACAGTACCGTCCAACATTTTTAGGCAGGTGTGGAAAAATATCTTGATAGTACTCTGCAGTGAAGTTGCTCCAGACAACTTTGTTTATATCAATTTTGTGAGTTATTAATGAAAACTGGCTGAATGTTCGGGGTCATTGTCCAGCTGAATGAATGTGGAGCAAATTATGATCCTCCTTGATGGCATTGGCAATACATACTGATCATCATTCTGCCTGTATTTCTCAGTGATGAGGATACCATTAATCTTCATTCAATCCCAAACTCTGCTGAAATGCAGCCACAAATTTGCAACGTCCTATGTGCTTAACAGAAACCTGAAAACACTCTCAGCCCTTGGGCAAACAAACTGTCTTGTGTTGTAGTAAAATATTTAAAGTTTTGCCTCATCATTCCACAACGTTTCCACAAAGTTGAGTCTTTGCCATTGTTTCCATGTTAATAGTATTGTTTTTGGCTGCAATTCCTCAATGAAAACCAATTTTCTCTAACAGTAGATGTTTGTAGCTTTTCCACACTGGTTGCTGCCAGGTCTAAACTGATGGCACTGCTGTATATAATTTGATTTTGAAGGGTCGTAAACATGATGTGTTCTTTATCTGCTGCACTAAGTTTCCTTGGCCGCTGACTGCATCAATAGTACTCAATGCTATCCATATATTCATGTCCTAAGGGTACGCTTACACTGCCATATATCATGGCTGAGCTGTATGCAGTGTGTTATCAGATAGCACTAGGCCTAGTGTTATACTATAGGGCAGCACAGATATCTGATTATTTTATCATGCCGATTCATAGTGAGAAAATAATCACAGCATTTGATATTTGGATCACACTCACCAATTCAAGTCTGTGTGGTGTGAGTTGAAACATCAGATAGCACTCGGATATCATGCAAGGGCAGTCCGATGTACTCACACAAGGGTAAGGAAGAAGATGGAGAAATTAAGTTCTCAGTCTTCTCCACACCTGTGCTACAATACTCCTAACAAAAGAGAATTGGATCACACTCAGATGACACTCAGATCAAAATTTGACAGTATTGTAACAGCATGTCCCTCCCCTGGCCTGTGTCCTTGGATTGCCATGTAATCAGGCTGGAGTCAACAACCAGTAGGGGGAGCCCTCCTCGATGGAGGGGTGGATCCCAGGACACAGAACAATAGACTCATGTGTTGGCTGATTCAATTGTGTGGTGACTTGGGAAGAGCGGGGATCTTAGGCTGAGGTGAGATCCCTGTGACCATATGTATTGTTGTAAGCTGCCACATGGGACTGTGTTGTGCCCCTCATCTGCTGGATCTATTGAATTCACTCAAGGTCTATTGCTATTTCCCAGGCGTCGGATTGCCGGGTGGCGCCCCCGGATCTACTTCCTTTCTGTGGACTTATTGTGGACTCACTGTGGATGCTGAAAAATTACTTTAATTTGCATTGTCCCAATTCCTTGTTCCAATAAATCTTGTTGGATTGTTTATCGGCCTGGTGTCTCTTTCTGCTCTGTCGCATATCCCGTCACAGGTATGATCTGAGTTTCATTACCATAATTGGCCCAATTCTCTCGCAAGAGAGAATCTACACCAGTGTGATTGTACCTAAGTGGTGAGTATTGCAGGCAAATACTTATCCATTATGCAATAAATCCAAGTAGGCATCTAATTGGCTCCAAAAGAATTCTGCAGCAAATAAATACTCTTAACATACAGCTAATTTCATTAACAACTATCTTCAAGGTAAAAATGAATAAGGATACCAGGAAATTATAGCATATGGGTATTTTTTTGTTAATCTGCTTTGCAGTTTGTAAAATTAACTACCAGCACTCCTATTTTTGGAAGTGTTCTTACTTGGCAGAATTTTTACACACCCATCTTAAACTATACAGTATGGTATATACTGTATATTAGAGACTATGTAATTACAATTTGGCTCTGCAAAATGTTATGTTATGTTATGTAACATTGTGTCATAACATGTCTGACAAAGATAGAAATAACATTACAAGAAATCACTTGAACTCTTTCGCCAATTCCATCCTATGCTGGTGATACTATATTGCAAATAACATTTCCATTTCGGCTAATTCAGTGCACAACAAATTTAATTTCAATGTCTATGTACAATTCCATCCATTTTCTTGTACAGTCTAATTAATGAAAGTAAACACAACATGTCCTTCAAACTTGGTAAGTTAATTAAAATGCCTGCCTCTGGATTTGCTCGATTGTTTACTCTGCTCTGTGTGTATAGGTGCTAGAAAACACGGAAAATAATGAAATGTAGCTGAAAATGCCTGTATTAATGCACAAAGATGGAATAAAGATTTTCTGCTTTCATTTGATATTTCCTTGTTTGCACTCTCAAAAACAGTGTTTTCTGTGACAAACTTTTACATAATTCCCAACAGTTCCCATTTTCTTAGTACAAGAAATTAATAATGGTTTTACATTTTTACTGTAAGTAAAAAATATCAGAAATATAATAGCATTCCTATTGGGATATTTTAGTTATATAATAATATTTAATGAAAGTATTTCATAGTAGACGTAGAATTCCCAACTCATCGGTGCTGTGTCCAAATGAAATATTTTAGCACATTGATTGCTATGATATTAGTACTTAAATACATAAAAAATATAGATTTAAAAAAAAAAAATCACATTACCCTTTTAGAAAGTTATTTTTCATATCATTTTTAATCTTTCACTTTTTTCAAACAAGCTAACCTTTCAAATATCATATTTCTGCAAACAATAATGGAAAATTACATGTAAGCAATCACATCAAAAAGGCAATTAAATAGAAAACCGATGTAAAAAAATCCAAAGATGTTGTTTAAAATGATTTAATTCAAGCACTGTAGATTTCTGAAAAGACATTTAACAATATTGTTTTTTGTAGCCATTCAATCAATAAAAGATGGTAATTGACCTGTAAGCTTGGGGTGACTTCCTACCCTGAGAAAATATAATGGCAAAGATTCAACAACATAAGAGGTTTCTGGAATTATTTGAAATTGTTTATTTTCCAAAATTATGAATTTGAAAAACTAACACTTTAAAAACATGTAAAAAAAATATACTGTTACGCACAAGCTACCATAATCTACAATACTGCAGGGTAAAAAGGTGTTTAAGATATAGTGACAAAGCCAATGTTGACGTTGGTCTTTACACTTTAGAAAGACGACAGTCAGGCATGGAAATGCGTTGTGGAATTAAAACAGCTTCTTTCTCTTATTGGATCAAGGATCTTCATTTCAGTTAGCGCAGCCCAAGGAATGAATTTTCTTTACCCTCAAGCTTCATGGTGCAGTTCATTCCCCAGCCACGGGGCAGCAGCAATTGATATTGGGCTTTCACAGGAGTTGTGGTTACACAACTTGCTCAAGTGAGCAAATTACCTGGATCTATTTTATCTTTTTATAAAGGTATCACTATCCTGTCTGCTCTGTTTCTCTACAGTGTTTATTTAATTTTGACATTAATGACAGAGCACTATTATTCAAATCACACATGTGTCACATTATATGGTAATAAAACTGGAATGTTTCAAAATATCCCAGTGCTTCTGAGAATGATTTTTGGTCACATATTATACTTTGTTAGTTATACATTTGGAAAAATAGGTTTTGAGTATTTTATTATAACATTTGGGAATTGATGACAATTTTTAAAAATTAGCAATTTTAAAATTTTGCTTATATGCTTAAACCAGTCATGCTACACAAATAAAAGTCATAATTCACCGCACACTCTACTAGAATGTATGCAAAAATTAATCCAAGTTTATTCAACAATTCAATGTCCAAAATAGGTGCCAAAAACAAATACTTGGTGGTGATAATAAAAGTCTAACATTGGCCAGCGCATACAGCAAGGCATGGGAGCGCCGCTACTCAGCCACTACACAGCCCCCAACACAAGATGCTCCATGAACCAGACGGCTACCAATGTTAGACCTTTATTATCACCACAAGTATTTGGGAATTACAAAGGGGCTTCTTCACCTCTACTCTTGCCTTATCCTTCTTCTATATCTGATAACAAATAACCCCATGACTAAGACCCTGGAGGGTTGAATTTTTTCAGTTGTAGTGTACTATCATTTTGGACATTGAATTGCTGAATAAACTTGGATTAATTTTTGCATACATTCTAGTAGAGTGTGCGGTGAATTATGACTCTTTGATTTTGGGACTTAAACAGTCCATTCCACCAGCACCTCGCCTCTTAGACCAGAGTGTACACCATTTTTTCCTTATGCTACAAAAATAGTTATTAAATTATCTAGACGTCTATTTTCAGTAAGTCAGGAGGCATAGACTTATCTTTATGTTGACTATTCTTGTAGGTTGAATTAATATTTGTAAATTGATAAATGTTTGTTATTTACCTCTTATATCAGACCCTACAGTTTATTGTACTGTTATCTTTACAAAACAGGGATGTAGGTCCACTGAACAAAGATGTTTGATGATATGTTGATTACACATTATACCAGGCCATGCAGTTTGTTTACTTTCAAATATTATAATAATAATACTATTTTTTATTTATATAGCGCCAACATATTCCGTAGAACTTTACAATTAAGCGGGGACATGTACAGACAATAAATTCAGTACAAGTTAAGACAATTTAAACAGTGACATTAGGGGTGAGGTCCCTGCTCGCAAGCTTACAATCTACAAGGCAAGCTTACAATCTACAATATTGAAGGTTAAACTATAAATAATCAATGTGGGTTGACTTAATCACTCCTCCCTCTTGACCTGTGGATGATGCCTTGAAGAACAGTTGTGAATTATAAAAAGGGATATGCCTCTGTAGCAAGATATCCAGACATCCAAGAAATCTAAAGAACCAGAGAATCTTTACAAAACCACAGCCACTAACACTCTACAGCATAGCTGCCAAATTATGGCCCCATCAATAGGGACACAGATTTGACATTTTACAGGATGCCAGCTTAGGAGACCACATCCCCAGCTGGAAGAATACAGATCTGATCCATCGACCATCATTGAGCCTATGAACACATTTGGGGTAGTAAAGATTTGGACTCATCTGTCACCTGATCCCCATTGATACATTTGGGAACGCCAGGCTTCAGACCCACTGGTCACCTGGCTCCATGGAGATGTTTGGAGATGCCAGGTGCTGACCCTCCTGTCAACTAGAATAATACCTCAATGGACTGTCAGCTTCCTAAACTTGTTTCCTCCTCTCTGTGCATTCTCCAGGTGGGGATAGTCGGCCCTGGAAACTATGCAGTCACAGATGCTCTTAACCTAGGGAGTCAGCAGAAGTATGAGACTCTGTAATTTGCACCATCCTGGGTATTTTCTTGGACTATTCTATATGTTATTGTTTGTTGGTAGTTCAATAAATTAGTACCACACTGTTTTACCCTCACACTGTGTTGTCTGAGTAGAGTTATGTCCACAGTAAAAGGAGAGCGGACATTCAGTGAGATGATCCCTGGTCCATGCGGTCTCGAGCCAGCGGACTAGGGCACTTGCTGCCCCATGTCTCGATATGAGGGTAGTTTAATAATCACATACATCAACAGGTCTTCATTGCCTTTTTGTCAAAATAATTGCTACTTTAAAGATGTTGTGCACTTCTTTATTATTTATGACCTATAGGTCATCAATGTCTGATTGGTCAGGGGCTCGAATAGGAGGCAAATGTGCAGTACCCAGCCACAGCCACTATGTGAAGACAGAGCAGCTCCATGACTGAGCATTTCCAGCTAGCAGCCATCGGCACAGAGAGTAGCTGATTGGGGGAGGTGCCAGACCTAAAGATAGGTCATCAATGATAAAGTAGTGGACATCCTAATTAAATTACAAAATAGCTATAAAACCTTTAGTATATCGTTGTTTTATTAATGATGGATACAAAGGGATTTCAGAGACCAATTTTCTATCCCCTATTTGTCCAAACATATCCTTTTAAACCACTTTGTAATTGAACATGCATTGTAGAAGTAAATGTATGGCCCATTCTTAATGTGGGTCATGTGATGCCAATTAAAATTGTTTCTGCTGATCTCTCATTTATTTATTCCATGATCATTGGTGCCTTTGTCTATTTCTTACAAGTACAAGGAGTTGGATTACTTATTACCTTGTAATCCACTGAGCATGCGTGGTTCAAAGTTCCTGTATAGTAGTACTTGAAAGTTTCTGATCCTTTCATAATATTCCATACTTCTGCACAAATTCTACCTAAATCATGGTTTCAGACAAGTTCTTAAAAATGATAAACTGAAAGTGGTGTGGATCCATAAGTGTGGCTCTTTAACTGTGCTGTAGAAATTTACCAGAAACATCACTCTCTTTATAGATAATAATAAATAATAATTTTCTTTCCATAGCGCCAACATATTCCGTAGCACTTTACATTTTAGAGAGGTCTTGTACAGACAAAAGACATTACAGCATAACAATCACATAAATCAACATATGCCAAGAGGAATGAGGGCCCTGCTGGTAAGCTTACAATCTGTTGTTCTGCCATGGAAGCCACATCACATCGCGTGTGACGACGAACTAGAAATTAAGAAGGTGCCTGTGGATACGAGAGTTTCCCTCCATCCACAAGTGATAAGAAATGGTACGTGACACATACGCTAACTGCTATACCCAACCTATAGCCTACTTTTATCTGTGACAGCGGGGTGATATCTGTATCCCCCTGGCTCCTCCGCGTGTGTTTTCCTTTACAAGTTGAAGTAGATGCTTCAATGCCATCATTACTGTCAATCTGACAATCTATCTGCTTCATTCTCAGGTATATTTCCTGGCTGCATAATCACCATTCATATTTCCTGAGTCTCTCTCACACTGTACCTGTCTGTCATTGCTGGTATGTTTTCTGGTTGCATAATCATCATTCATATTTCTTGAAACTCTTTTGCACTGTACCTGTCTGTTGTTGCTGGTATATTTTTTCCTGCATGATTATCGCCTTAATTCCTTGATGCTAATACATACTTGCCTTTATATGTCCATTTGGGTTTGTCTATTTCCTGAATGCATTTTAGCTCCCGTCTCCTAATTTGCCCCTCCTGTATTCCTGTGACCCATCTGCCTGCAGCTTCTCGCTCCTGCTCACACCTGGACAATTTCACGTGCATTTAAATTTTTAATAGTTTAGAGTCCCAATTCTGAATGACCATAATCTGGTCCATCAAGTGGCTATTTAAGTGTGCAGCAGAAATATGCCAGAAACAGACCAGAAGGTATGACTAACCACTGTTATTAAATGTACTTAGTTTTTCCCCACACTTTTTCTCACCATGCTTACATATGCCCTTACATTTTTTTCTCCACTAATCCTCACTATACTTTGCTATCCCCAAACTTCAGCACCCTCTAACCAAATAATAACCTCTTACCTCCCCAGTCCCCACCTGACCTCATTCACCAGATACAATCATACAAGTTCACACACAATTTAGGTTTTATACTAGCGCTTGGCCGCTCGGCCATGCAAGCCTTTTATAGATGCAGCCTTCCAGAACCTTCCCAGTGGTCCAATCGAAGCCGCTACAGGACCTGGGCATGTGACCCCACACTTTTTCTCACCATGCTTACATATGCCCTTACAGTTTTTGCCTCATTAATCCTCACTATACTTTGCTATCCCCAAACTTCAGCACCCTCTAACCAAATAATAAACTCTCCTATCCTCTTACCTCCCCACCTGACCTCCTCTGCCGACCTGCTCTACAACATCAGATCTCTCCTACTAAAACTTAAAACATGCCAGCCACTCTCCTCCCACCTTCTCTCTCTCTGCTTCTCCTCATTGCTGGCGACATATCTCCCACTCCTGGACCCCACAGCTAATACCTCCCATAAATTCCCCCTCCTATAACTCCCAAACTAATATAAACTGTTAAGACTGGCGGAACGCACCAAATAAATATAAATATGGAAATAACGTGCGTTCGCAGCCCTGGGTCCACTGTGCAGTGATGGTACCTGCTGCTGAGTAATGGCGGCACTCTACAGCGGTATTACACCTAAGTACACACGGGTTAACATCCTCCAGTGTGAACAGACTTGAACTCTATTACTTCTCAGAGCCGCAGAACACAATAGAATGCTGTACCCTGTTAGCTGACACAGAGTGCAGCAGAGTAGGATCTAGTGGGATCCCTAACGCTCACCCCCACTACACTGGTGGTTGAACCTGCTCTGTCACTCAGTGGCTTTTAAGCCCGTGCCTTAGGACGTCCGGGGACAGATGCTGGGTTCATTTGGGAATTCCCACCCTACTCTGACAAAGGTATTGTGCTAAGATTATTAATGCAGATGCGACTGTGAACCACTAACGGAAAGCAATAGTGCAAAGAGTGCGCGCAGCATCGCACTTGCGTACGTCACTTCTGATGCTGACCTAGTGTGTGGCGGAGACTTAGCCACTGACTAGCACTGTATCTTAGCTCCACTCACCCTACTGCCCAAGCAACAACCGGAGGGAAGGGGAACATTAAGGAGCATTCACCAGATACAATCATACAAGTTCACACACAATTTAGGCTTTATACTAGCACTTGGTCGCTCGGCTATGCAAGCCTTTTATAGATGCACCCTTCTGGGACCTTCCCAGTGGTCCAATCGAAGCCGCTTCAGGACCTGAGCATGTGACCTCCGACCTCCAGTGAGAGGTCGTCCCACGGGCCTGCTCAGTAGAAAAGCAGGACATAGTCCTTGGAACGTCTGCTCACCGCTGATCAATGATGGTTACAAAGGCTGAACCTGGGATGGCAGCTGTAATCAAATGCACAGTATCAGCTTGAGCCAGACGCTGGGACTGATGTCTCTGCTGAGAAGACTCCATTGTGGCTGGGGAAGAATTGGAGACCGTAGAGGACATGGTTCTAGATTCTCCCTGTGCAGTGGCAGGAATTCGACACCTAACATTACCCCCCTCCTAGGACCTTGCTATGCTCGAAAGCTACAATGATCTGAGGAGCCTGAATGTGCTTAATAGGCTCCCAGGTCCTGTCCTCAGGACCATGACCCTTCCAGTCCACCAGATAGTACCTTTTGCCCCATACCACCTTGCACCCAATGATAGCATTCACCTCATGATCATCCGTGGATGAACCCGATGTCCCGGCTAGGGTTGAGCGAAACGGGTCGTTCATTTTCAAAAGTCGCCGACTTTTGGCAAAGTCGGGTTTCATGAAACCCGATCCGACCCCTGTGCGGGGTCGGCCATGCGGTACGCGACTTTCGCGCCAAAGTCGCGTTTCAATGACGCGAAAAGCGCCATTTCTCAGCCAATGAAGGTAAACGCAGAGTGTGGGCAGCGTGATGACATAGGTCCTGGTCCCCACCATCTTAGAGAAGGGCATTGCAGTGATTGGCTTGCTGTCTGCGGCGTCACAGGGGCTATAAAGGGGAGTTCCCGCCGACCGCCATGTTACTGCTGCTGATCTGAGCTTAGGGAGAGGTTGCTGCCGCTTCGTCAGAAGCAGGGATAGCGTTAGGCAGGGTCCATTAACCACCAAACCGCTTGTGCTGTAGCGATTTCCACTGCCCAACACCACCTTCGGTGTGCAGGGACAGTGGAAGCTACATTTTTTTTTTTTCCCCCTCAGCGCTGTAGCTCATTGGGCTGCCCTAGAAGGCTCCCTGATAGCTGCATTGCTGTGTGTACGCCGCTGTGCAAACCAACTGCTTTTTTCAAAGCACAAATCCTCTTGTTCCTTCCTTTCTGCACAGCTATCTTTTTGGTTTGTACACACTTTTTATTTAATTTGTGCATCAGTCCACTCCTTATTGCTGCCTGCCATACCTGGCTGAGATTACTGCAGGGAGATAGTAATTGAAGGACACTCCCTGTTTTTTTTTTTTTTTTTGTGGGAGATTAAGATTGACATTTCTGCTAGAGTGCCATCCCTGTCTGTGTCATCTCTCACTCAGTGGGCCATAGAAAGCCTATTTATTTTTTTGCTTGATTTGGGTTATAAAATCTACCTGAAAAAATCACTACATCAATCAGTGGGAGAAAAATATTGGCCTCAGGGCTTGTGTGCCACTCTTGACTCCTGTGTGCATCATCACTCACTCAGTGGGCCATAGAAAGCCTATTTATTTTTTTGCTTGATTTTGGTTCTAAAATCTACCTGAAAAAATCACTACATCAATCAGTGGGAGAAAAATATTGGCCTCAGGGCTTGTGTGCCACTCCTGACTCCTGTGTGCATCATCACTCACTCAGTGGGCCATAGAAAGCCCTTTTTTTTTTTTTTTTGCTTTATTTGGGTTCTAAATTCTACCTGAAAAAATCAATAAATCAATCAGTGGGAGATTAATATTGGCCTTTGGGCTTGTGTGCCAGTCCTAAGCGTGCCATCTCTCTCTCTCAGATAGTGGGCCATAGAAAGCCTATTTATTTATTTATTTTTTTATTGGGTTTATAAATTTTCCCTGGAAAAAAAAAAAAAGTGGGAGATTAATATTGGCCTCTGGGCTTGTGTGCCAGTCCTGAGCGTGCCATCTCTCTCACAAATAGTGGGCCATAGAAAGCCTATTTATTTATTTTTTTTTGGTTTTATAAATTCTCCCTTACAAAAAAAAAGGGAGATTAATATTGGCCTTTGGGCTTGTGTGCCAGTCCTAAGCGTGCCATCTCTCTCTGTCTCTCAGATAGTGGGCCATAGAAAGCCTATTTATTATTTTTTTTATTGGGTTTATAAATTTTCCCTGGAACAAAAAAAAAAAAGTGGGAGATAAATATTGGCCTCTGGGCTTGTGTGCCACTCCTGACTCCTGTGTGCGTCATCTCTCACTCAGTGGGCCATAGAAAGCCTTTTTTTGTTTTATTTGTTTTCTAAATTCTCCCTGAAAAAATCATTTTATTTTCTTTGGTTTCTAAATTCTTCCTGAAAAAATCATTTTATTCTATTTTTTTTTTTCCTAAAGTCTTCCTGAAAAAAAAAAAAAAAAAAACAAATCAGTGGGAGATTAATATTGCCCTTTCTGCTTGTGTGCCAGTCTTGACTCCTGGGTGTGCCATCTCTCTCTCTCTCTCCAATTGTGGGCCATAGAAAGCCTATTATTCTTTTAGCTTGATTTGGGTTCCAAAATCTACCTGAAAAAATCACTACATCAATCAGTGGGAGATAAATATTGGCCTCTGGGCTTGTGTGCCACTCCTGACTCCTGTGTGCGTCATCTCTCACTCAGTGGGCCATAGAAAGCCTTTTTTTGTTTTATTTGTTTTCTAAATTCTCCCTGAAAAAATCATTTTATTTTATTTGGTTTCTAAATTCTTCCTGAAAAAATCATTTTATTCTATTTTTTTTTTCCTAAAGTCTCCCTGAAAAAAAAAAAAAAAAACAAATCAGTGGGAGATTAATATTGCCCTTTCTGCTTGTGTGCCAGTCTTGACTCCTGGGTGTGCCATCTCTCTCTCTCTCTCTCTCTCTCTCCAATTGTGGGCCATAGAAAGCCTATTATTTTTTTTAGCTTGATTTGGGTTCCAAAATCTACCTGAAAAAATCACTACATCAATCAGTGGGAGATAAATATTGGCCTCTGGGCTTGTGTGCCACTCCTGACTCCTGTGTGCGTCATCTCTCACTCAGTGGGCCATAGAAAGCCTTTTTTTGTTTTATTTGTTTTCTAAATTCTCCCTGAAAAAATCATTTTATTTTATTTGGTTTCTAAATTCTTCCTGAAAAAATCATTTTATTCTATTTTTTTTTCCCTAAAGTCTCCCTGAAAAAAAAAAAAAAAAACAAATCAGTAGGAGATTAATATAGCCCTTTCTGCTTGTGTGCCAGTCTTGACTCCTGGGTGTGCCATCTCTCTCTCTCTCCAATTGTGGGCCATAGAAAGCCTATTATTTTTTTTTAGCTTGATTTGGGTTCCAAAATCTACCTGAAAAAATCACTACATCAATCAGTGGGAGATAAATATTGGCCTCTGGGCTTGTGTGCCACTCCTGACTCCTGTGTGCGTCATCTCTCACTCAGTGGGCCATAGAAAGCCTTTTTTTGTTTTATTTGTTTTCTAAATTCTCCCTGAAAAAATCATTTTATTTTCTTTGGTTTCTAAATTCTTCCTGAAAAAATCATTTTATTCTATTTTTTTTTTCCTAAAGTCTCCCTGAAAAAAAAACAAAAAAAAACAAATCAGTGGGAGATTAATATTGCCCTTTCTGCTTGTGTGCCAGTCTTGACTCTTGGGTGTGCCATCTCTCTCTCTCTCTCCAATTGTGGGCCATAGAAAGCCTATTATTTTTTTAGCTTGATTTGGGTTCCAAAATCTACCTGAAAAAATCACTACATCAATCAGTGGGAGATAAATATTGGCCTCTGGGCTTGTGTGCCACTCCTGACTCCTGTGTGCGTCATCTCTCACTCAGTGGGCCATAGAAAGCCTTTTTTTGTTTTATTTGTTTTCTAAATTCTCCCTGAAAAAATCATTTTATTTTCTTTGGTTTCTAAATTCTTCCTGAAAAAATCATTTTATTCTATTTTTTTTTTTTCCTAAAG
Organism: Ranitomeya imitator; assembly: GCF_032444005.1. Taxonomy (NCBI): domain Eukaryota; kingdom Metazoa; phylum Chordata; class Amphibia; order Anura; family Dendrobatidae; genus Ranitomeya; species Ranitomeya imitator. The sequence goes on from NC_091287.1 coordinate 349,861,943, forward strand.
TCTCCCTGAAAAAAAAAAAAAAAAACAAATCAGTGGGAGATTAATATTGCCCTTTCTGCTTGTGTGCCAGTCTTGACTCCTGGCTGTGCCATCTCTCTCTCTCTCTCCAATTGTGGGCCATAGAAAGCCTATTATTTTTTTAGCTTGATTTGGGTTCCAAAATCTACCTGAAAAAATCACTACATCAATCAGTGGGAGATAAATATTGGCCTCTGGGCTTGTGTGCCACTCCTGACTCCTGTGTGCGTCATCTCTCACTCAGTGGGCCATAGAAAGCCTTTTTTTGTTTTATTTGTTTTCTAAATTCTCCCTGAAAAAAATCATTTTATTTTATTTGGTTTCTAAATTCTTCCTGAAAAAATCATTTTATTCTATTTTTTTTTCCTAAAGTCTCCCTGAAAAAAAAAACAAAAAAAACAAATCAGTGGGAGATTAATATTGCCCTTTCTGCTTGTGTGCCAGTCTTGACTCCTGGGTGTGCCATCTCTCTCTCTCTCTCCAATTGTGGGCCATAGAAAGCCTATTATTTTTTTAGCTTGATTTGGGTTCCAAAATCTACCTGAAAAAATCACTTCATCAATCAGTGGGAGATAAATATTGGCCTCTGGGCTTGTGTGCCACTCCTGACTCCTGTGTGCGTCATCTCTCACTCAGTGGGCCATAGAAAGCCTTTTTTTGTTTTATTTGTTTTCTAAATTCTCCCTGAAAAAATCATTTTATTTTCTTTGGTTTCTAAATTCTTCCTGAAAAAATCATTTTATTCTATTTTTTTTTCCTAAAGTCTCCCTGAAAAAAAAAAAAAAAAAAAACAAATCAGTGGGAGATTAATATTGCCCTTTCTGCTTGTGTGCCAGTCTTGACTCCTGGGTGTGCCATCTCTCTCTCTCTCTCCAATTGTGGGCCATAGAAAGCCTATTATTTTTTTAGCTTGATTTGGGTTCCAAAATCTACCTGAAAAAATCACTACATCAATCAGTGGGAGATAAATATTGGCCTCTGGGCTTGTGTGCCACTCCTGACTCCTGTGTGCGTCATCTCTCACTCAGTGGGCCATAGAAAGCCTTTTTTTGTTTTATTTGTTTTCTAAATTCTCCCTGAAAAAATCATTTTATTTTATTTGGTTTCTAAATTCTTCCTGAAAAAATCATTTTATTCTATTTTTTTTTCCTAAAGTCTCCCTGAAAAAAAAACAAAAAAAAACAAATCAGTGGGAGATTAATATTGCCCTTTCTGCTTGTGTGCCAGTCTTGACTCCTGGGTGTGCCATCTCTCTCTCTCTCTCCAATTGTGGGCCATAGAAAGCCTATTATTTTTTTAGCTTGATTTGGGTTCCAAAATCTACCTGAAAAAATCACTTCATCAATCAGTGGGAGATAAATATTGGCCTCTGGGCTTGTGTGCCACTCCTGACTCCTGTGTGCGTCATCTCTCACTCAGTGGGCCATAGAAAGCCTTTTTTTGTTTTATTTGTTTTCTAAATTCTCCCTGAAAAAATCATTTTATTTTCTTTGGTTTCTAAATTCTTCCTGAAAAAATCATTTTATTCTATTTTTTTTTCCTAAAGTCTCCCTGAAAAAAAAAAAAAAAAAAAACAAATCAGTGGGAGATTAATATTGCCCTTTCTGCTTGTGTGCCAGTCTTGACTCCTGGGTGTGCCATCTCTCTCTCTCTCTCCAATTGTGGGCCATAGAAAGCCTATTATTTTTTTAGCTTGATTTGGGTTCCAAAATCTACCTGAAAAAATCACTACATCAATCAGTGGGAGATAAATATTGGCCTCTGGGCTTGTGTGCCACTCCTGACTCCTGTGTGCGTCATCTCTCACTCAGTGGGCCATAGAAAGCCTTTTTTTGTTTTATTTGTTTTCTAAATTCTCCCTGAAAAAATCATTTTATTTTATTTGGTTTCTAAATTCTTCCTGAAAAAATCATTTTATTCTATTTTTTTTTCCTAAAGTCTCCCTGAAAAAAAAAAAAAAAAAAAAAATCAGTGGGAGATTAATATTGCCCTTTCTGCTTGTGTGCCAGTCTTGACTCCTGGGTGTGCCATCTCTCTCTCTCTTTCCAATTGTGGGCCATAGAAAGCCTAATATTCTTTTAGCTTGATTTGGGTTCCAAAATCTACCTGAAAAAATCACTACATCAATCAGTGGGAGATAAATATTGGCCTCTGGGCTTGTGTGCCACTCCTGACTCCTGTGTGCGTCATCTCTCACTCAGTGGGCCATAGAAAGCCTTTTTTTGTTTTATTTGTTTTCTAAATTCTCCCTGAAAAAATCATTTTATTTTATTTGGTTTCTAAATTCTTCCTGAAAAAATCATTTTATTCTATTTTTTTTTCCTAAAGTCTCCCTGAAAAAAAAAAAAAAACAACAACAAATCAGTGGGAGATTAATATTGCCCTTTCTGCTTGTGTGCCAGTCTTGACTCCTGGGTGTGCCATCTCTCTCTCTCTCTCTCTCTCTCTCCAATTGTGGGCCATAGAAAGCCTATTATTTTTTTTAGCTTGATTTGGGTTCCAAAATCTACCTGAAAAAATCACTACATCAATCAGTGGGAGATAAATATTGGCCTCTGGGCTTGTGTGCCACTCCTGACTCCTGTGTGCGTCATCTCTCACTCAGTGGGCCATAGAAAGCCTTTTTTTGTTTTATTTGTTTTCTAAATTCTCCCTGAAAAAATCATTTTATTTTATTTGGTTTCTAAATTCTTCCTGAAAAAATCATTTTATTCTATTTTTTTTTCCTAAAGTCTCCCTGAAAAAAAACAAACAAAAACAAATCAGTGGGAGATTAATATAGCCCTTTCTGCTTGTGTGCCAGTCTTGACTCCTGGGTGTGCCATCTCTCTCTCTCTCTCCAATTGTGGGCCATAGAAAGCCTATTATTTTTTTTAGCTTGATTTGGGTTCCAAAATCTACCTGAAAAAATCACTACATCAATCAGTGGGAGATAAATATTGGCCTCTGGGCTTGTGTGCCACTCCTGACTCCTGTGTGCGTCATCTCTCACTCAGTGGGCCATAGAAAGCCTTTTTTTGTTTTATTTGTTTTCTAAATTCTCCCTGAAAAAATCATTTTATTTTCTTTGGTTTCTAAATTCTTCCTGAAAAAATCATTTTATTCTATTTTTTTTTTCCTAAAGTCTCCCTGAAAAAAAAAAAAAAAAAACAAATCAGTGGGAGATTAATATTGCCCTTTCTGCTTGTGTGCCAGTCTTGACTCCTGGGTGTGCCATCTCTCTCTCTCTCTCCAATTGTGGGCCATAGAAAGCCTATTATTTTTTTAGCTTGATTTGGGTTCCAAAATCTACCTGAAAAAATCACTACATCAATCAGTGGGAGATAAATATTGGCCTCTGGGCTTGTGTGCCACTCCTGACTCCTGTGTGCGTCATCTCTCACTCAGTGGGCCATAGAAAGCCTTTTTTTGTTTTATTTGTTTTCTAAATTCTCCCTGAAAAAATCATTTTATTTTCTTTGGTTTCTAAATTCTTCCTGAAAAAAATCATTTTATTCTATTTTTTTTTTTCCTAAAGTCTCCCTGAAAAAAAAAAAAAAAAAACAAATCAGTGGGAGATTAATATTGCCCTTTCTGCTTGTGTGCCAGTCTTGACTCCTGGGTGTGCCATCTCTCTCTCTCTCCAATTGTGGGCCATAGAAAGCCTATTATTATTTTAGCTTGATTTGGGTTCCAAAATCTACCTGAAAAAATCACTACATCAATCAGTGGGAGATAAATATTGGCCTCTGGGCTTGTGTGCCACTCCTGACTCCTGTGTGCGTCATCTCTCACTCAGTGGGCCATAGAAAGCCTTTTTTTGTTTTATTTGTTTTCTAAATTCTCCCTGAAAAAATCATTTTATTTTATTTGGTTTCTAAATTCTTCCTGAAAAAATCATTTTATTCTATTTTTTTTTTCCTAAAGTCTCCCTGAAAAAAAAACAAACAAAAACAAATCAGTGGGAGATTAATATTGCCCTTTCTGCTTGTGTGCCAGTCTTGACTCCTGGGTGTGCCATCTCTCTCTCTCTCCAATTGTGGGCCATAGAAAGCCTATTATTTTTTTAGCTTGATTTGGGTTCCAAAATCTACCTGAAAAAAATCACTACATCAATCAGTGGGAGATAAATATTGGCCTCTGGGCTTGTGTGCCACTCCTGACTCCTGTGTGCGTCATCTCTCACTCAGTGGGCCATAGAAAGACTTTTTTTGTTTTATTTGTTTTCTAAATTCTCCCTGAAAAAATCATTTTATTTTATTTGGTTTCTAAATTCTTCCTGAAAAAATCATTTTATTCTATTTTTTTTTTTCCTAAAGTCTCCCTGAAAAAAAAAAAACAAACAAATCAGTGGGAGATTAATATTGCCCTTTCTGCTTGTGTGCCAGTCCTGACTCCTGGGTGTGCCATCTCTCTCTCTCTCTCTCCAATTGTGGGCCATAGAAAGCCTATTATTTTTTTTAGCTTGATTTGGGTTCCAAAATCTACCTGAAAAAATCACTACATCAATCAGTGGGAGATAAATATTGGCCTCTGGGCTTGTGTGCCACTCCTGACTCCTGTGTGCGTCATCTCTCACTCAGTGGGCCATAGAAAGCCTTTTTTTGTTTTATTTGTTTTCTAAATTCTCCCTGAAAAAATCATTTTATTTTCTTTGGTTTCTAAATTCTTCCTGAAAAAATCATTTTATTCTATTTTTTTTTTCCTAAAGTCTCCCTGAAAAAAAAAAAAAAAAAACAAATCAGTGGGAGATTAATATTGCCCTTTCTGCTTGTGTGCCAGTCTTGACTCCTGGGTGTGCCATCTCTCTCTCTCTCTCCAATTGTGGGCCATAGAAAGCCTATTATTTTTTTAGCTTGATTTGGGTTCCAAAATCTACCTGAAAAAATCACTACATCAATCAGTGGGAGATAAATATTGGCCTCTGGGCTTGTGTGCCACTCCTGACTCCTGTGTGCGTCATCTCTCACTCAGTGGGCCATAGAAAGCCTTTTTTTGTTTTATTTGTTTTCTAAATTCTCCCTGAAAAAATCATTTTATTTTCTTTGGTTTCTAAATTCTTCCTGAAAAAAATCATTTTATTCTATTTTTTTTTTTCCTAAAGTCTCCCTGAAAAAAAAAAAAAAAAAACAAATCAGTGGGAGATTAATATTGCCCTTTCTGCTTGTGTGCCAGTCTTGACTCCTGGGTGTGCCATCTCTCTCTCTCTCCAATTGTGGGCCATAGAAAGCCTATTATTATTTTAGCTTGATTTGGGTTCCAAAATCTACCTGAAAAAATCACTACATCAATCAGTGGGAGATAAATATTGGCCTCTGGGCTTGTGTGCCACTCCTGACTCCTGTGTGCGTCATCTCTCACTCAGTGGGCCATAGAAAGCCTTTTTTTGTTTTATTTGTTTTCTAAATTCTCCCTGAAAAAATCATTTTATTTTATTTGGTTTCTAAATTCTTCCTGAAAAAATCATTTTATTCTATTTTTTTTTTCCTAAAGTCTCCCTGAAAAAAAAACAAACAAAAACAAATCAGTGGGAGATTAATATTGCCCTTTCTGCTTGTGTGCCAGTCTTGACTCCTGGGTGTGCCATCTCTCTCTCTCTCCAATTGTGGGCCATAGAAAGCCTATTATTTTTTTAGCTTGATTTGGGTTCCAAAATCTACCTGAAAAAAATCACTACATCAATCAGTGGGAGATAAATATTGGCCTCTGGGCTTGTGTGCCACTCCTGACTCCTGTGTGCGTCATCTCTCACTCAGTGGGCCATAGAAAGACTTTTTTTGTTTTATTTGTTTTCTAAATTCTCCCTGAAAAAATCATTTTATTTTATTTGGTTTCTAAATTCTTCCTGAAAAAATCATTTTATTCTATTTTTTTTTTTCCTAAAGTCTCCCTGAAAAAAAAAAAACAAACAAATCAGTGGGAGATTAATATTGCCCTTTCTGCTTGTGTGCCAGTCCTGACTCCTGGGTGTGCCATCTCTCTCTCTCTCTCTCCAATTGTGGGCCATAGAAAGCCTATTATTTTTTTTAGCTTGATTTGGGTTCCAAAATCTACCTGAAAAAATCACTACATCAATCAGTGGGAGATAAATATTGGCCTCTGGGCTTGTGTGCCACTCCTGACTCCTGTGTGCGTCATCTCTCACTCAGTGGGCCATAGAAAGCCTTTTTTTGTTTTATTTGTTTTCTAAATTCTCCCTGAAAAAATCATTTTATTTTCTTTGGTTTCTAAATTCTTCCTGAAAAAATCATTTTATTCTATTTTTTTTTCCTAAAGTCTCCCTGAAAAAAAAAAAAAAAAAAAAAATCAGTGGGAGATTAATATTTACATTTGTGCTTCAGTGACAGTCCTGCGTGTGTGGCATCTCTCTCATTTGTTGCCACCAACAACAGAGTGTGTAACATTGTGCCTGATTTTCGTTGTGGTCTCACTCACCTGTAAAGGGGTAGCTAAATCATACTGAAGTTATAGCTCACCGTGTAATTTGTGTGACAGCAACAAATACCGTTAGTTTGTTTACGTTTTTAAAACAATGAGGAAGTATGGTGGAAGAGGTCGTGGCCGGGGGCGTTCATTGTCAGCTGGTAATGAGGGTAGTGGTAGTGGTGGAGCATCAGCTAGTCGTGGGAAAAAAAATATTGCACCTAAGTCTGGAGCTGTGGAGCCAGGTTCGTCGTCTGGCTACACAAGGCCTCGAACGCTCCCTTTTCTGGGAGTAGGAAAACCGCTTTTAAAGCCGGAGCAGCAAGAGCAAGTTTTGGCTTATCTTGCTGACTCAGCCTCTAGCTCTTTTGCCTCCTCTCGTGAAACTGGTAAATGTCAAAGCAGCGCGTCGTTAGTGGATGTTCACGGTCAGGGACAAGTCGCTTCCTTGTCCTCTTCAGCAAAAACAACAACAGAGAAGAATGCAGCAGGCGACACAACGGGTTACTCCATGGAGCTCTTTACACATACCGTCCCTGTCTTAGAAAGTGAAGCAGTTAACAGTCCATGCCCATTACAAGTTGAATCTGACATGGAGTGCACTGATGCACAGCCACAGCCAGGCTACTATGCTGGTCCTTTGACTCAGACCACAACATTGCCCTCGCAGGGTGCTGATCAAGAATCAGACCCTGATGAGACTATGTTGGCCCATCACGAACGCTATACCACCGACCGACACGGTGACACAGACGAAGTTGCACACGAGCTACAAGAAGAGGTAATAGATGACCCAGTTCTTGACCCCGATTGGCAGCCATTGGGGGAACAGGGTGCAGGCGGCAGCAGTTCTGAAGCAGAGGAGGAGGGGCCGCAGCAGGCATCAACATCGCAACAGGTTCCATCTGCCGGGCCCGTATCTTGCCCAAAACGCGTGGCAAAGCTAAAACCTGTTGGAGGACAGCGTGGCCATCCGGTTAAAGCTCAGTCTGCAATGCCTGAAAAGGTATCCGATGCTAGAAAGAGTGCAGTCTGGCATTTTTTTAAACAACATCCAATTGATCAGCGCAAAGTCATCTGTCAAAAATGTTCAACTACCTTAAGCAGAGGACAGAATCTGAAAAGTCTCAATACAAGTTGCATGCATAGACATTTAACCACCATGCATTTGCAAGCCTGGACTAACTACCAAACGTCCCTTAAGGTTGTAGCACCCTCGGCCAATGAAGCTAGTCAGCAACGCAACATCCCTTCCGGCAGTGTAGGGCCACCATTTTCCGCACCACCTGCAGTATCTGTGCAGGTTTCTTTGCCAGGCCAAAGCCGTCAGGGTCAGGGAATCACCAGTTTCGTAGTAGGAAACACTGCATCTAGGGCACCGGTGGCAACAATACCATCTCCCACCGTCTCTCAGTCTGCCATGTCCACCGGCACCCCCGCTAGTTCCACGATCTCCAGCTCTCCAGTCCAGCTCACCCTACATGAGACTATGGTTAGAAAAAGGAAGTACTTAGCCTCGCATCCGCGTACACAGGGTTTGAACGCACACATAGCTAGACTAATCTCGTTAGAGTTGATGCCCTACCGGTTAGTTGAAAGCGAAGCTTTCAAAGCCCTGATGGACTACGCTGTACCACGCTACGAGCTACCCAGTCGACACTTTTTTTCCAGAAAAGCCATCCCAGCCCTCCACCAGCATGTTAAAGAGCGCATCGTCCATGCACTCAGGCAATCTGTGAGCACAAAGGTGCACCTGACAACAGATGCATGGACCAGTAGGCATGGCCAGGGACGTTACGTGTCCATCACGGCACACTGGGTAAATGTGGTGGATGCAGGGTCCACAGGGGACAGCAAGTTTGGGACAGTTCTGCCTAGCCCACGGTCTAGGAAACATTTGGCTGTAGCCGTTCACACCCCCTCCTCCTCCTCTTCGTCCTCCTGCAGAAGCGAGAGCTCGTCCACAGACCGCAGTCGCACAACCACTCCATCCGCAGCTGCCACTGTTGCACACCAGGTCTCCCATTATGGGGCAGCTACTGTCAAACGTCAGCAGGCTGTATTGGCTATGAAGTGTTTGGGCGACAACAGACACACCGCGGAAGTTCTGTCCGAGTTCTTGCAGAAAGAAACGCAGTCGTGGCTGGGCACTGTAGATCTTGAGGCAGGCAAGGTAGTGAGTGATAACGGAAGGAATTTCATGGCTGCCATCTCCCTTTCCCAACTGAAACACATTCCTTGCCTGGCTCACACCTTAAACCTGGTGGTGCAGTGCTTCCTGAAAAGTTATCCGGGGTTATCCGACCTGCTCCTCAAAGTGCGTGGACTTTGCTCACATATCCGCCGTTCGCCCGTACACTCCAGCCGTATGCAGACCTATCAGTGTTCTTTGAACCTTCCCCAGCATCGCCAAATCATAGACGTTGCAACAAGGTGGAACTCAACACTGCACATGCTTCAGAGACTGTGTGAACAGAGGCGGGCTGTTATGTTTTTGTGGGAGGATACACATACACGGGCAGGCAGTAGGATGGCAGACATGGAGTTGTCAGGTGTGCAGTGGTCGAAGATTCAAGACATGTGTCAAGTCCTTCAGTGTTTTGAGGAATGCACACGGCTGGTTAGTGCAGACAACGCCATAATAAGCATGAGCATCCCCCTAATGCGTCTGCTGATGCAAAGTTTGACGCACATAAAAGATCAGGCGTCTGCAGCTGAGGAAGAGGAAAGCCTTGATGACAGTCAGCCATTGTCTGGCCAGGGCAGTGTACAGGACGAGGTAGCGGGCGAAGAGGAGGAGGAGGACGAGGAGGATGATGGGGATGATTATATTTTTAATGAGGAAGCTTTTCCGGGGCCACTGGAAATTGGTGGCGCGGCAAGGCCGGGTTCTGGTTTTTTGAGGGACACAAGTGACGTTGATTTGCCTGAAACTGCCCCTCAACCAAGCACAACCGCAGATTTGAGAACTGGAACTTTGGCCCACATGGCGGATTATGCCTTACGTATCCTCAAAAGGGACACACGCATAACTAAAATGATGAATGATGACGATTACTGGTTGGCCTGCCTCCTTGATCCTCGCTATAAAGGCAAATTGCAAAATATAATGCCACATGAGAACTTGGAACTAATATTAGCAACCAAACAATCAACTCTTGTTGACCGTTTGCTTCTGCCATTCCCTGCACACAGCGCCCGTGATCGTTCTCACACGAGCTGCAGGGGCCAGCAGACCAGAGGAGTTAGAGGGGCAGAAATCAGAAGTGGCGTTGGCCAGAGGGGTTTTCTGACCAGGTTGTGGAGTGATTTTGCTATGACCGCAGACAGGACAGGTACTGCAGCATCAATTCAAAGTGACAGGAGACAACATTTGTCCAGTATGGTTACAAACTATTTTTCATCCCTTATCGATGTTCTCCCTCAACCGTCATTTCCATTTGATTACTGGGCATCAAAATTAGACACCTGGCCAGAATTGGCAGAATATGCATTGCAGGAGCTTGCTTGCCCGGCAGCTAGTGTCCTATCAGAAAGAGTATTCAGTGCTGCAGGTTCAATACTAACAGAAAAAAGGACTCGTCTGGCTACCCAAAATGTAGATGATCTAACCTTCATTAAAATGAACCACAACTGGATTTCGAAATCTTTTGCCCCACCTTGCCCGGCTGACACCTAGCTTTCCTATGAAAAGGTCTTGCCTGTGGACTATTCTGAATGCCTTTTCCAATCTCGTAATTTTCTGCACCTGATTGTCCAGCATACGACATGTTTACACCTCACTAAATGGCCAAACTCCCCACACGGGGCCGTGGTATCGACACTTGGCGACAGCACCCGTGAGAGTGCAGTTTGTCTGAAAAGGTGGGCGAGCCCGCTTTTGGTCGACGGCACTGCCACTGGGTCCCTCCTAGTACAATAAAGTGTCTCTGGCGGTGGTGGTGCGCACCCAACGTCAGACACACCGTTGTAATATGAGGGGCCCTGGGCCTGTACCGCCGGCCACAAGACAGTTTCCCCCCACCCCAGCTCAAACAGTGCTCTACCACTTGCAAAATTATCTCACAGCTCCACCAATGTTTAGTCTATGCGCTGACATCCTTCAATGCCTGCCACTGACAATACCATTGTATTGACATTTTTGTTATGTTAGGCCTTCGATGCCTGTCTGTGGTCACTCCTTCCACTAGGCCTCCACTGACCACACCACTGCTGCCCGTGTACCCCTGGAACCAATTTAAAATTGCCTACAGCCATGTGTTATTATTTTAGGCCTTCGATGCCTGTCTGCGGTCACTCCTTCCACTAGGCCTCCACTGACCACACCACTGCTGCCCGTGTACCCCTGTAACCAATTTAGAATTGCCTACAGCCATGTGTTATTATTTTAGGCCTTCGATGCCTGTCTGCGGTCACTCCTTCCACTAGGCCTCCACTGACCACACCACTGCTGCCCGTGTACCCCTGGAACCAATTTAAAATTGCCTACAGCCATGTGTTATTATTTTAGGCCTTCGATGCCTGTCTGCGGTCACTCCTTCCACTAGGCCTCCACTGACCACACCACTGCTGCCCGTGTACCCCTGGAACCAATTTAAAATTGCCTACAGCCATGTGTGATTATTTTAGGCCTTCGATGCCTGTCTGCGGTCACTCCTTCCACTAGGCCTCCACTGACCACACCACTGCTGCCCGTGTACCCCTGGAACCAATTTAAAATTGCCTACAGCCAGCCCAATTTTTTTATTTTAGGCCTTCGATGCCTGTCTGCGGTCCATTCTTTCAACTACTACTACACTGACCAGGGCACTGCTGCCCGTGTACCCCTGGAACCAATTTAAAATTGCCTACAGCCATGTGTTATTATTTTAGGCCTTCGATGCCTGTCTGCGGTCACTCCTTCCACTAGGCCTCCACTGACCACACCACTGCTGCCCGTGTACCCCTGGAACCAATTTAAAATTGCCTACAGCCATGTGTTATTATTTTAGGCCTTCGATGCCTGTCTGCGGTCACTCCTTCCACTAGGCCTCCACTGACCACACCACTGCTGCCTGTGTACCCCTGGAACCAATTTAAAATTGCCTACAGCCATGTGTGATTATTTTAGGCCTTCGATGCCTGTCTGCGGTCACTCCTTCCACTAGGCCTCCACTGACCACACCACTGCTGCCCGTGTACCCCTGGAACCAATTTAAAATTGCCTACAGCCAGCCCAATTTTTTTATTTTAGGCCTTCGATGCCTGTCTGCGGTCCATTCTTTCAACTACTACTACACTGACCAGGGCACTGCTGCCCGTGTACCCCTGGAACCAATTTAAAATTGCCTACAGCCATGTGTTATTATTTTAGGCCTTCAATGCCTGTCTGTGGTCACTCCTTCCACTAGGCCTCCACTGACCACATCACTACTGCCCGTGTACCCCTGGAACCAATTTAAAATTGCCTACAGCCATGTGTTATTATTTTAGGCCTTCGATGCCTGTCTGCGGTCACTCCTTCCACTAGGCCTCCACTGACCACACCACTGCTGCCCGTGTACCCCTGGAACCAATTTAAAATTGCCTACAGCCAGCCCAATTTTTTTATTTTAGGCCTTCGATGCCTGTCTGCGGTCCATTCTTTCAACTACTACTACACTGACCAGGGCACTGCTGCCCGTGTACCCCTGGAACCAATTTAAAATTGCCTACAGCCATGTGTTATTATTTTAGGCCTTCGATGCCTGTCTGTGGTCACTCCTTCCACTAGGCCTCCACTGACCACACCACTGCTGCCCGTGTACCCCTGGAACCAATTTAAAATTGCCTACAGCCATGTGTTATTATTTTAGGCCTTCGATGCCTGTCTGCGGTCACTCCTTCCACTAGGCCTCCACTGACCACACCACTGCTGCCCGTGTACCCCTGGAACCAATTTAAAATTGCCTACAGCCAGCCCAATTTTTTTATTTTAGGCCTTCGATGCCTGTCTGCGGTCCATTCTTTCAACTACTACTACACTGACCAGGGCACTGCTGCCCGTGTACCCCTGGAACCAATTTAAAATTGCCTACAGCCATGTGTTATTATTTTAGGCCTTCGATGCCTGTCTGCGGTCACTCCTTCCACTAGGCCTCCACTGACCACACCACTGCTGCCCGTGTACCCCTGGAACCAATTTAAAATTGCCTACAGCCAGCCCAATTTTTTTATTTTAGGCCTTCGATGCCTGTCTGCGGTCCATTCTTTCAACTACTACTACACTGACCAGGGCACTGCTGCCCGTGTACCCCTGGAACCAATTTAAAATTGCCTACAGCCATGTGTTATTATTTTAGGCCTTCGATGCCTGTCTGCAGTCACTCCTTCCACTAGGCCTCCACTGACCACACCACTGCTGCCCGTGTACCCCTGGAACCAATTTAAAATTGCCTACAGCCATGTGTTATTATTTTAGGCCTTCGATGCCTGTCTGCGGTCACTCCTTCCACTAGGCCTCCACTGACCACACCACTGCTGCCCGTGTACCCCTAACACCAATTTAAAATTGCCTACAGCCATGTGTGATTATTTTAGGCCTTCGATGCCTGTCTGCGGTCACTCCTTCCACTAGGCCTCCACTGACCACACCACTGCTGCCCGTGTACCCCTGGAACCAATTTAAAATTGCCTACAGCCAGCCCAATTTTTTTATTTTAGGCCTTCGATGCCTGTCTGCGGTCCATTCTTTCAACTACTACTACACTGACCAGAGCACTGCTGCCCGTGTACCCCTGGAACCAATTTAAAATTGCCTACAGCCATGTGTTATTATTTTAGGCCTTCAATGCCTGTCTGTGGTCACTCCTTCCACTAGGCCTCCACTGACCACACCACTGCTGCCCGTGTACCCCTGGAACCAATTTAAAATTGCCTACAGCCATGTGTTATTATTTTAGGCCTTCGATGCCTGTCTGCGGTCACTCCTTCCACTAGGCCTCCACTGACCACACCACTGCTGCCCGTGTACCCCTGGAACCAATTTAAAATTGCCTACAGCCATGTGTTATTATTTTAGGCCTTCGATGCCTGTCTGCGGTCACTCCTTCCACTAGGCCTCCACTGACCACACCACTGCTGCCCGTGTACCCCTGGAACCAATTTAAAATTGCCTACAGCCAGCCCAATTTTTTTATTTTAGGCCTTCGATGCCTGTCTGCGGTCCATTCTTTCAACTACTACTACACTGACCAGGGCACTGCTGCCCGTGTACCCCTGGAACCAATTTAAAATTGCCTACAGCCATGTGTTATGATTTTAGGCCTTCGATGCCTGTCTGCGGTCACTCCTTCCACTAGGCCTCCACTGACCACACCACTGCTGCCCGTGTACCCCTGGAACCAATTTAAAATTGCCTACAGCCAGCTCAATTTTTTTATTTTAGGCCTTCGATGCCTGTCTGCGGTCCATTCTTTCAACTACTACTACACTGACCAGGGCACTGCTGCCCGTGTACCCCTGGAACCAATTTAAAATTGCCTACAGCCATGTGTTATTATTTTAGGCCTTCGATGCCTGTCTGCGGTCACTCCTTCCACTAGGCCTCCACTGACCACACCACTGCTGCCCGTGTACCCCTGGAACCAATTTAAAATTGCCTACAGCCAGCCCAATTTTTTTATTTTAGGCCTTCGATGCCTGTCTGCGGTCCATTCTTTCAACTACTACTACACTGACCAGGGCACTGCTGCCCGTGTACCCCTGGAACCAATTTAAAATTGCCTACAGCCATGTGTTATTATTTTAGGCCTTTGATGCCTGTCTGTGGTCACTCCTTCCACTAGGCCTCCACTGACCACACCACTGCTGCCCGTGTACCCCTGGAACCAATTTAAAATTGCCTACAGCCATGTGTTATTATTTTAGGCCTTCGATGCGTGTCTGCGGTCACTCCTTCCACTAGGCCTCCACTTACCACACCACTGCTGCCCGTGTACCCCTGGAACCAATTTAAAATTGCCTACAGCCAGCCCAATTTTTTTATTTTAGGCCTTCGATGCCTGTCTGCGGTCCATTCTTTCAACTACTACTACACTGACCAGGGCACTGCTGCCCGTGTACCCCTGGAACCAATTTAAAATTGCCTACAGCCATGTGTTATTATTTTAGGCCTTCGATGCCTGTCTGCGGTCACTCCTTCCACTAGGCCTCCACTGACCACACCACTGCTGCCCGTGTACCCCTGGAACCAATTTAAAATTGCCTACAGCCATGTGTTATTATTTTAGGCCTTCGATGCCTGTCTGCGGTCACTCCTTCCACTAGGCCTCCACTGACCACACCACTGCTGCCCGTGTACCCCTGGAACCAATTTAAAATTGCCTACAGCCAGCCCAATTTTTTTATTTTAGGCCTTCGATGCCTGTCTGCGGTCCATTCTTTCAACTACTACTACACTGACCAGGGCACTGCTGCCCGTGTACCCCTGGAACCAATTTAAAATTGCCTACAGCCATGTGTTATTATTTTAGGCCTTCGATGCCTGTCTGCGGTCACTCCTTCCACTAGGCCTCCACTGACCACACCACTGCTGCCCGTGTACCCCTGGAACCAATTTAAAATTGCCTACAGCCAGCCCAATTTTTTTATTTTAGGCCTTCGATGCCTGTCTGCAGTCCATTCTTTCAACTACTACTACACTGACCAGGGCACTGCTGCCCGTGTACCCCTGGAACCAATTTAAAATTGCCTACAGCCATGTGTTATTATTTTAGGCCTTCGATGCCTGTCTGTGGTCACTCCTTCCACTAGGCCTCCACTGACCACACCACTGCTGCCCGTGTACCCCTGGAACCAATTTAAAATTGCCTACAGCCATGTGTTTTTATTTTAGGCCTTCGATGCCTGTCTGCGGTCACTCCTTCCACTAGGCCTCCACTTACCACACCACTGCTGCCCGTGTACCCCTGGAACCAATTTAAAATTGCCTACAGCCAGCCCAATTTTTTTATTTTAGGCCTTCGATGCCTGTCTGCGGTCCATTCTTTCAACTACTACTACACTGACCAGGGCACTGCTGCCCGTGTACCCCTGGAACCAATTTAAAATTGCCTACAGCCATGTGTTATTATTTTAGGCCTTCGATGCCTGTCTGCGGTCACTCCTTCCACTAGGCCTCCACTGACCACACCACTGCTGCCCGTGTACCCCTGGAACCAATTTAAAATTGCCTACAGCCATGTGTTATTATTTTAGGCCTTCGATGCCTGTCTGCGGTCACTCCTTCCACTAGGCCTCCACTGACCACACCACTGCTGCCCGTGTACCCCTGGAACCAATTTAGAATTGCCTACAGCCATGTGTTATTATTTTAGGCCTTCGATGCCTGTCTGCGGTCACTCCTTCCACTAGGCTTCCACTGACCACACCACTGCTGCCCGTGTACCCCTGGAACCAATTTAAAATTGCCTACAGCCATGTGTTATTATTTTAGGCCTTCGATGCCTGTCTGCGGTCACTCCTTCCACTAGGCCTCCACTGACCACACCACTGCTGCCCGTGTACCCCTGGAACCAACATCAGAAAATATAAAAATAAGTATTTTGCTTATAAAAAAGAAAATACTGGAGAGATATCAAATGCAGACATTTTAACATTAAAAACAAACACATACAACAAAAATCTGGTACAGTACTAAAAATGGCCACCAGCTACAATAACTTTCTCCTGCAAGTAGTTAACTGAAAGGTTTTTTCAATTTTAAACACAGATATGGCATCCACCGAGTGTTGTCCTGTCGCGTCTTCTTTATATTATTGCCAAGAAGATGCAAAACAATGAAAATAATAAAATCATTATTTACCAAAAAAATAGAGTAAGTCAAAACCACATTGCAAATAAACATTCATTACAAATAAAGAAGCAGGGCGCGTCCGAGGGTGAGTATATACCTAATAAGAATATAATCACCCTTGGACGCGCCCTGCTTCTTTCCGACAGCCTTCCTTCCTAAGAATCAGCCCTTCCGTGGTGTAGAGAGAGGGTTTGTTACACTCCAAGGTGTTCCCCAGGTTGCCTTTCCTGAGCTTCGATCTTCCGGCTCTCGTTTAGTAGTTGTTGGAAACTACGCTGCATTGGGCCTACAAATTGGGTATGGGGTGTAGAGAGATGGTGTGTTCCACTCCAAGGTGTTCCCCAGGTTGCCTTTCCTGAGCTTCGATCTTCCGGCTCTCGTTTAGTAGTTGTTGGAAACTACGCTGCATTAGGCCTACAAATTGGGTATGGGGTGTAGAGAGATGGTGTGTTCCACTCCAAGGTGTTTTCCAGGTTGCCTTTCCTGAGCTTCGATCTTCCGGCTCTCGTTTAGTAGTTCTTGGAAACTACACTGCATTAGGCCTACAAATTGGGTATGGGGTGTAGAGAGATGGTGTGTTCCACTCCAAGGTGTTCCCCAGGTTTCCTCGCCAATGCTTCGATCTTCATGCTCTCGTTTAGTAGTTGTTGGAAACTACACTGCATTAGGCCTACAAATTGGGTATGGGGTGTAGAGAGATGGTGTGTTCCACTCCAAGGTGTTCTCCAGGTTGCCTTTCCTGAGCTTCGATCTTCCGGCTCTCGTTTAGTAGTTCTTGGAAACTACACTGCATTAGACCTACAAATTGGGTATGGGGTGTAGAGAGATGGTGTGTTCCACTCCAAGGTGTTCTCCAGGTTGCCTTTCCTGAACTTGTATCTTCAGGCTCTCATTAAATTGTGGTTAAACGGAACAACTGCATTTGGCGTACTAGTTGGTTTGGGGCCTACTATCGGTGTCTGCCACTCCTTGCTGTTCTCCTGGTTTCCTGTCCTGAAATTCCGTTTTCAGGCGCTCGTTAAGTAGTTGTTAATGTTAGACTGCATTTGGCCTACTAGTTGGGTTGGGGCCTACTATCGGTGTCTGCCACTCCTTGCTGTTCTCCTCCACTGAACAAAGCTGTGCCGCCTGTTTACTACGGTTGCCAATTTTGAACTGCATTTCGACTACTTACTGATTTGGGCCTACTCTCTGTGTCAGCCTCTCATTCCAGTTGTCCTCCACTGCAATGCCCCCTGGTTATTCCTGTGTTACCAATTTTGAACTGCATTTAGCCAACTTTATTCTTTGGGCCTATATCTGTGTTTCCTCCTCATCCTGCCCATTGCCCAGCCAGTGATAGATGAGTCTGCTGGTGCATTGACCCATAACGCAACATTCCCCGTGCACGCTACACAACAACATTGTGACCCTGCTGAAAGTCAGGTTGCTCTTCCCGCATACCATACCACCTTACACGGGGACAAAGAGGAAGGTGCAGATGAAAGTGCAGGTTCCTTCATCAGGTGGGGGGGGAGGAATACCAGTTGGCGACGTCACTGGCACAGGGCCTCTCATAGTACGCAAAAGTGTTGCTGCCGGTGGGAGGCGCCCCCGCCGTGCAAACACACCGCTGTACTTTGAGGGGCCCTGTGCCAGTGCCAATGCCAACGAGTGGGCCCCCCCTGCTTGCTCAGGTTCACAGCACTTGCAAAGTTGAAATACTTACCTCTCCCTGCTCCACTGCCGTGACGTGGTCCAGATTTCCTGGGCCCACTAATTACTTGAACCAGCCCTACCCACCACAACTTTAGCCAAATGACCCCCAATTTCAAATGCCTTCCAATTATTATAAGGTAAATTACGCTTGACAAGCTTCATTAAGAAGAATGGATGGTTTTGACATTAAAATGGGCACTCTAGGTGTTTTCCTGGCCCCCACTCACTGCTGACTATGCTGCCCCATTGACTTGCATTGGGTTTCGTGTTTCGGTCGATCCCGACTTTACGTCATAATCGGCCGATTTCACTCGACCCGACTTTTGAGATAGTCGGGTTTCGCGAAACCCGGCTCGACTCTAAAAAGGTCAAGGTCGCTCAACTCTAGTCCCGGCAGGTGACGCAGAAAACCGGGACATATTGACAGGCATTAGGAGGGACACTGTTGTGAATTCTGTGGCAGAGCTCCCTCCTGTGGTCACAAGTGGTACTTCGGCTGATTCTCTCTGTGAGCTTCCGTTGGTGGAGGAAAGTGGTACTGCGGCTTCTGAGTTTCCTTCCTCAGGTGATGTGGTGAAGTCGTTAGGTGCTGCTCTATTTAACTCCACCTAGTGCTTTGATCCTGGCCTCCAGTCAATGTTCTAGTATTGGACCTGTTTCCTCCTGGATCGTTCCTGTGGCCTGCTGCTCTGCATAGCTAAGTTCTGCTTTGCTATTTTGTTTGCTGTTTTTTTCTGTCCAGCTTGTCTATTTGTTGTTTCCTGCTTGCTGGAAGCTCTGGGACGCAGAGGGTGTACCTCCGTGCCGTTAGTTCGGTACGGAGGGTCTTTTTGCCCCCTTTGCGTGGTTTTTGTAGGGTTTTGTGTTGACCGCAAAGTTACCTTTCCTATCCT
Organism: Ranitomeya imitator; assembly: GCF_032444005.1. Lineage (NCBI taxonomy): Eukaryota > Metazoa > Chordata > Amphibia > Anura > Dendrobatidae > Ranitomeya > Ranitomeya imitator. The sequence continues at coordinate 349,880,768 of NC_091287.1, forward strand.
CGCTCTGTTCAGAAAGTCGGGCCTCACTTTCCTAAATCTATTTCATCTCTACGTTTGTCTTTTCATCTTAACTCACAGTCATTATATGTGGGGGGCTGCCTTTCCCTTTGAGGTGTTTCTCTGAGGCAAGGTAGGCTTATTTTCTATCTTCGGGCTAGCTAGTTTCTCAGGCTGTGCCGAGTTGCATGGGGAGCGTTAGGCGCAATCCACGGCTGCCTCTAGTGTGGTTGGAGAGGATTAGGGATTGCGGTCAGCAGAGTTCCCACGTCTCAGAGCTCGTTCTATGTTTTTGGGTTATTGTCAGGTCACTGTATGTGCTCTGACCTCTATGTCCATTGTGGTACTGAATTACCTTATCACAACAGTACTGGAGGCCAAAAGTACTAATGATTCTCAATAGAGGGAAAAAAGAAGTTCTGAGACCATTTTTTTTTCTCTGCACTGTGTTTTGCCTTTTTTTCCCCTAGACATTTGGGTGGTTCAGGACACAGGTGTAGCGATGGACATTAAAGGTCTGTCTTCATGTGTGGATCAGCTCACGGCAAGAGTACAAAATATTCAAGACTTTGTGGTTCAGAATTCTATGTTAGAACCGAGAATTCCTATTCCTGATTTGTTTTTTGGAGATAGAACTAAATTTCTGAGTTTCAAAAATAATTGTAAACTGTTTCTGGCTTTGAAACCTCGCTCCTCTGGTGACCCAGTTCAACAAGTTAGGATCATTATTTCTTTTTTACGTGGCGACCCTCAGGACTGGGCATTTTCTCTTGCGTCAGGAGATCCTGCATTAAGTAATGTCGATGCGTTTTTCCTGGCGCTCAGATTGCTGTACGATGAGCCTAATTCAGTGGATCAGGCAGAGAAGAATTTGCTGGCTCTGTGTCAGGGTCAGGATGAGATAGAGGTATATTGTCAGAAATTTAGAAAGTGGTCCGTACTCACTCAGTGGAATGAAGGTGCGCTTGCAGCTATTTTCAGAAAAGGTCTCTCTGAAACCCTTAAGGATGTCATGGTGGGATTTCCTATGCCTGCTGGTCTGAATGAATCTATGTCTTTGGCCATTCAGATCGGTCGACGCTTGCGTGTTGTAAATCTGTGCACCATTTGGCGGTATTACCTGAGCTTAAACCTGAGCCTATGCAGTGCGATAGGACTTTGACCAGAGTTGAACGGCAAGAACAAAGACGTCTGAATGGGCTGTGTTTCTACTGTGGTGATTCCACTCATGCTATCTCTGATTGTCCTAAGCACGCTAAGCGGTTCGCTAGGTCTGCCACCATTGGTACGGTACAGTCAAAATTTCTTCTGTCCGTTACCTTGATCTGCTCTTTGTCATCGTATTCTGTCATGGCATTTGTGGATTCAGGCGCTGCCCTGAATTTGATGGACTTGGAGTATGCTAGGCGTTGTGGGTTTTTCTTGGAGCCCTTGCAGTGTCCTATTCCATTGAGAGGAATTGATGCTATGCCTTTGGCCAAGAATAAGCCTCAGTACTGGACCCAGCTGACCATGTGCATGGCTCCTGCACATCAGGAGGTTATTCGCTTTCTGGTGTTGCATAATCTGCATGATGTGGTCGTGTTGGGGTTGCCATGGCTACAAGTCCATAATCCAGTATTAGATTGGAAATCCATGTCTGTGTCCAGCTGGGGTTGTCAGGGGGTACATGGTGATATCCCATTTCTGACTATTTCGTCATCCACCCCTTCTGAGGTTCCAGAGTTCTTGTCTGATTACCGGGATGTATTTGATGAGCCCAAGTCCGATACACTACCTCCGCATAGGGATTGTGATTGTGCTATCGATTTGATTCCTGGTAGTAAATTCCCAAAAGGTCGACTGTTTAATTTATCTGTGCCTGAGCACGCCGCTATGCGGAGTTATGTGAAGGAGTCCTTGGAGAAGGGGCATATTCACCCGTCATCGTCGCCATTAGGAGCAGGATTCTTTTTTGTAGCCAAGAAGGATGGTTCACTGAGACCTTGTATAGATTACCGCCTTCTAAATAAGATCACGGTTAAATTTCAGTACCCCTTGCCGTTGTTATCTGATTTGTTTGCTCGGATTAAGGGGGCTAGTTGGTTCACCAAGATAGATCTTCGTGGTGCGTATAATCTTGTGCGTATTAAGCAAGGCGATGAATGGAAAACTGCATTTAATACGCCCGAGGGCCATTTTGAGTATCTAGTGATGCCATTCGGACTTGCCAATGCTCCATCAGTGTTTCAGTCCTTTATGCATGACATCTTCCGAGAGTACCTGGATAAATTCCTGATTGTGTACTTGGATGACATTTTGATCTTCTCGGATGATTGGGAGTCTCATGTGAAGCAGGTCAGAACGGTGTTTCAGGTCCTGCGTGCTAATTCTTTGTTTGTGAAGGGATCAAAGTGTCTCTTTGGTGTTCAGAAGGTTTCATTTTTGGGGTTCATCTTTTCCCCTTCTACTATCGAGATGGACCCTGTTAAGGTCCAAGCCATCCATGATTGGACTCAGCCGACGTCTCTGAACAGTCGGCAAAAGTTCCTGGGCTTTGCTAATTTTTATCGTCGCTTCATCTGCAATTTTTCTAGTATTGCTAAACCATTGACCAATTTGACCAAGAAGGGTGCTGATGTGGTCAATTGGTCTTCTGCTGCTGTGGAAGCTTTTCAAGAGTTGAAGCGTCGTTTTTCTTCTGCCCCTGTGTTGTGTCAACCAGATGTTTCGCTTCCGTTCCAGGTCGAGTTTGATGCTTCTGAGATTGGAGCAGGGGCTGTTTTGTCGCAAAGAAGTTCTGATTGCTCGGTGATGAAACCATGTGCCTTCTTTTCCAGGAAGTTTTCGCCTGCTGAGCGAAATTATGATGTGGGCAATCGAGAGTTGCTGGCCATGAAGTGGGCATTCGAGGAGTGGCGTCATTGGCTTGAAGGAGCTAAGCATCGCGTGGTTGTCTTGACTGATCATAAGAACTTGACTTATCTCGAGTCCGCCAAGCGGTTGAATCCTAGACAGGCTCGTTGGTCGTTGTTTTTTGCCCGTTTTGACTTTGTGATTTCGTACCTTCCGGGCTCTAAAAATGTGAAGGCGGATGCTCTGTCTAGGAGTTTTGTGCCCGACTCTCCGGGTTTATCTGAGCCGGCGGGTATCCTCAAAGAGGGAGTAATTGTGTCTGCCATCTCCCCTGATTTGCGGCGGGTGCTGCAAAAATTTCAGGCTAATAAACCTGATCGTTGCCCAGCGGAGAAACTGTTTGTCCCTGATAGGTGGACGAATAAAGTTATCTCTGAGGTTCATTGTTCGGTGTTGGCTGGTCATCCTGGAATCTTTGGTACCAGAGAGTTAGTGGCTAGATCCTTTTGGTGGCCATCTCTGTCGCGGGATGTGCGTACTTTTGTGCAGTCCTGTGGGATTTGTGCTCGGGCTAAGCCCTGCTGTTCTCGTGCCAGTGGGTTGCTTTTGCCCTTGCTGGTCCCAAAGATGCCTTGGACACATATCTCTATGGATTTTATTTCAGATCTTCCCGTCTCTCAAAAGATGTCAGTCATTTGGGTGGTCTGTGATCGCTTCTCTAAGATGGTCCATTTGGTACCCTTGTCTAAATTACCTTCCTCCTCTGATTTGGTTCCATTGTTCTTCCAGCATGTGGTTTGTTTACATGGCATTCCAGAGAATATCGTTTCTGACAGAGGTTCCCAGTTTGTTTCGAGGTTTTGGTGAGCCTTTTGTGGTAGGATGGGCATTGACTTGTCTTTTTCCTCGGCTTTCCATCCTCAGACTAATGGCCAGACCGAACGAACCAATCAGACCTTGGAAACATATCTGAGATGCTTTGTTTCTGCTGATCAGGATGACTGGGTGTCCTTTTTGCCTTTGGCTGAGTTCGTCCTTAATAATCGGGCCAGATCGGCTACCTTGGTTTCGCCGTTTTTCTGCAACTCTGGGTTCCATCCTCGTTTCTCTTCAGGACAGGTTGAGTCTTCGGACTGTCCTGGTGTGGATACTGTGGTGGACAGGTTGCAGCAGATTTGGACTCATGTAGTGGACAATTTGACCTTGTCCAGATTCTTTTTCCATACATAACGTATTCCATAGGTCATTGTTGCGGAGATACGTGGCACCTATGGTTCCATCTGTTGACCCTCCTGCCCCGGTTTTGGTGGAGGGGGAGTTGGAGTATATTGTGGAGAAGATTTTGGATTCTCGTGTTTCAAGATGGAAACTCCAGTATCTGGTTAAGTGGAAGGGTTATGCTCAGGAAGATAATTCTTGGGTCTTTGCCTCTGATGTCCATGCTCCCGATCTTGTTCGTGCCTTTCATATGGCTCATCCTGGTCGTCCTGGGGGCTCTGGTGAGGGTTCGGTGACCCCTCCTCAAGGGGGGGGTTCTGTTGTGAATTCTGTGGCAGAGCTCCCTCCTGTGGTCACAAGTGGTACTTCGGCTGATTCTCTCTGTGAGCTTCGGTTGGTGGAGGAAAGTGGTACTGCGGCTTCTGAGTTTCCTTCCTCAGGTGATGTGGTGAAGTCGTTAGGTGCTGCTCTATTTAACTCCACCTAGTGCTTTGATCCTGGCCTCCAGTCAATGTTCTAGTATTGGACCTGTTTCCTCCTGGATCGTTCCTGTGGCCTGCTGCTCTGCATAGCTAAGTTCTGCTTTGCTATTTTGTTTGCTGTTTTTTTCTGTCCAGCTTGTCTATTTGTTGTTTCCTGCTTGCTGGAAGCTCTGGGACGCAGAGGGTGTACCTCCGTGCCGTTAGTTCGGTACGGAGGGTCTTTTTGCCCCCTTTGCGTGGTTTTTGTAGGGTTTTGTGTTGACCGCAAAGTTACCTTTCCTATCCTCGCTCTGTTCAGAAAGTCGGGCCTCACTTTGCTAAATCTATTTCATCTCTACGTTTGTCTTTTCATCTTAACTCACAGTCATTATATGTGGGGGGCTGCCTTTCCCTTTGAGGTGTTTCTCTGAGGCAAGGTAGGCTTATTTTCTATCTTCGGGCTAGCTAGTTTCTCAGGCTGTGCCGAGTTGCATGGGGAGCGTTAGGCGCCATCCACGGCTGCCTCTAGTGTGGTTGGAGAGGATTAGGGATTGCGGTCAGCAGAGTTCCCACGTCTCAGAGCTCGTTCTATGTTTTTGGGTTATTGTCAGGTCACTGTATGTGCTCTGACCTCTATGTCCATTGTGGTACTGAATTACCTTATCACAACAGTACTGGAGGCCAAAAGTACTAATGATTCTCAATAGAGGGAAAAAAGAAGTTCTGAGACCATTTTTTTTTCTCTGCACTGTGTTTTGCCTTTTTTTCCCCTAGACATTTGGGTGGTTCAGGACACAGGTGTAGCGATGGACATTAAAGGTCTGTCTTCATGTGTGGATCAGCTCACGGCAAGAGTACAAAATATTCAAGACTTTGTGGTTCAGAATTCTATGTTAGAACCGAGAATTCCTATTCCTGATTTGTTTTTTGGAGATAGAACTAAATTTCTGAGTTTCAAAAATAATTGTAAACTGTTTCTGGCTTTGAAACCTCGCTCCTCTGGTGACCCAGTTCAACAAGTTAGGATCATTATTTCTTTTTTACGTGGCGACCCTCAGGACTGGGCATTTTCTCTTGCGTCAGGAGATCCTGCATTAAGTAATGTCGATGCGTTTTTCCTGGCGCTCAGATTGCTGTACGATGAGCCTAATTCAGTGGATCAGGCAGAGAAGAATTTGCTGGCTCTGTGTCAGGGTCAGGATGAGATAGAGGTATATTGTCAGAAATTTAGAAAGTGGTCCGTACTCACTCAGTGGAATGAAGGTGCGCTTGCAGCTATTTTCAGAAAAGGTCTCTCTGAAACCCTTAAGGATGTCATGGTGGGATTTCCTATGCCTGCTGGTCTGAATGAATCTATGTCTTTGGCCATTCAGATCGGTCGACGCTTGCGTGTTGTAAATCTGTGCACCATTTGGCGGTATTACCTGAGCTTAAACCTGAGCCTATGCAGTGCGATAGGACTTTGACCAGAGTTGAACGGCAAGAACAAAGACGTCTGAATGGGCTGTGTTTCTACTGTGGTGATTCCACTCATGCTATCTCTGATTGTCCTAAGCACGCTAAGCGGTTCGCTAGGTCTGCCACCATTGGTACGGTACAGTCAAAATTTCTTCTGTCCGTTACCTTGATCTGCTCTTTGTCATCGTATTCTGTCATGGCATTTGTGGATTCAGGCGCTGCCCTGAATTTGATGGACTTGGAGTATGCTAGGCGTTGTGGGTTTTTCTTGGAGCCCTTGCAGTGTCCTATTCCATTGAGAGGAATTGATGCTATGCCTTTGGCCAAGAATAAGCCTCAGTACTGGACCCAGCTGACCATGTGCATGGCTCCTGCACATCAGGAGGTTATTCGCTTTCTGGTGTTGCATAATCTGCATGATGTGGTCGTGTTGGGGTTGCCATGGCTACAAGTCCATAATCCAGTATTAGATTGGAAATCCATGTCTGTGTCCAGCTGGGGTTGTCAGGGGGTACATGGTGATATCCCATTTCTGACTATTTCGTCATCCACCCCTTCTGAGGTTCCAGAGTTCTTGTCTGATTACCGGGATGTATTTGATGAGCCCAAGTCCGATACACTACCTCCGCATAGGGATTGTGATTGTGCTATCGATTTGATTCCTGGTAGTAAATTCCCAAAAGGTCGACTGTTTAATTTATCTGTGCCTGAGCACGCCGCTATGCGGAGTTATGTGAAGGAGTCCTTGGAGAAGGGGCATATTCACCCGTCATCGTCGCCATTAGGAGCAGGATTCTTTTTTGTAGCCAAGAAGGATGGTTCACTGAGACCTTGTATAGATTACCGCCTTCTAAATAAGATCACGGTTAAATTTCAGTACCCCTTGCCGTTGTTATCTGATTTGTTTGCTCGGATTAAGGGGGCTAGTTGGTTCACCAAGATAGATCTTCGTGGTGCGTATAATCTTGTGCGTATTAAGCAAGGCGATGAATGGAAAACTGCATTTAATACGCCCGAGGGCCATTTTGAGTATCTAGTGATGCCATTCGGACTTGCCAATGCTCCATCAGTGTTTCAGTCCTTTATGCATGACATCTTCCGAGAGTACCTGGATAAATTCCTGATTGTGTACTTGGATGACATTTTGATCTTCTCGGATGATTGGGAGTCTCATGTGAAGCAGGTCAGAACGGTGTTTCAGGTCCTGCGTGCTAATTCTTTGTTTGTGAAGGGATCAAAGTGTCTCTTTGGTGTTCAGAAGGTTTCATTTTTGGGGTTCATCTTTTCCCCTTCTACTATCGAGATGGACCCTGTTAAGGTCCAAGCCATCCATGATTGGACTCAGCCGACGTCTCTGAACAGTCGGCAAAAGTTCCTGGGCTTTGCTAATTTTTATCGTCGCTTCATCTGCAATTTTTCTAGTATTGCTAAACCATTGACCAATTTGACCAAGAAGGGTGCTGATGTGGTCAATTGGTCTTCTGCTGCTGTGGAAGCTTTTCAAGAGTTGAAGCGTCGTTTTTCTTCTGCCCCTGTGTTGTGTCAACCAGATGTTTCGCTTCCGTTCCAGGTCGAGTTTGATGCTTCTGAGATTGGAGCAGGGGCTGTTTTGTCGCAAAGAAGTTCTGATTGCTCGGTGATGAAACCATGTGCCTTCTTTTCCAGGAAGTTTTCGCCTGCTGAGCGAAATTATGATGTGGGCAATCGAGAGTTGCTGGCCATGAAGTGGGCATTCGAGGAGTGGCGTCATTGGCTTGAAGGAGCTAAGCATCGCGTGGTTGTCTTGACTGATCATAAGAACTTGACTTATCTCGAGTCCGCCAAGCGGTTGAATCCTAGACAGGCTCGTTGGTCGTTGTTTTTTGCCCGTTTTGACTTTGTGATTTCGTACCTTCCGGGCTCTAAAAATGTGAAGGCGGATGCTCTGTCTAGGAGTTTTGTGCCCGACTCTCCGGGTTTATCTGAGCCGGCGGGTATCCTCAAAGAGGGAGTAATTGTGTCTGCCATCTCCCCTGATTTGCGGCGGGTGCTGCAAAAATTTCAGGCTAATAAACCTGATCGTTGCCCAGCGGAGAAACTGTTTGTCCCTGATAGGTGGACGAATAAAGTTATCTCTGAGGTTCATTGTTCGGTGTTGGCTGGTCATCCTGGAATCTTTGGTACCAGAGAGTTAGTGGCTAGATCCTTTTGGTGGCCATCTCTGTCGCGGGATGTGCGTACTTTTGTGCAGTCCTGTGGGATTTGTGCTCGGGCTAAGCCCTGCTGTTCTCGTGCCAGTGGGTTGCTTTTGCCCTTGCTGGTCCCAAAGATGCCTTGGACACATATCTCTATGGATTTTATTTCAGATCTTCCCGTCTCTCAAAAGATGTCAGTCATTTGGGTGGTCTGTGATCGCTTCTCTAAGATGGTCCATTTGGTACCCTTGTCTAAATTACCTTCCTCCTCTGATTTGGTTCCATTGTTCTTCCAGCATGTGGTTTGTTTACATGGCATTCCAGAGAATATCGTTTCTGACAGAGGTTCCCAGTTTGTTTCGAGGTTTTGGTGAGCCTTTTGTGGTAGGATGGGCATTGACTTGTCTTTTTCCTCGGCTTTCCATCCTCAGACTAATGGCCAGACCGAACGAACCAATCAGACCTTGGAAACATATCTGAGATGCTTTGTTTCTGCTGATCAGGATGACTGGGTGTCCTTTTTGCCTTTGGCTGAGTTCGTCCTTAATAATCGGGCCAGATCGGCTACCTTGGTTTCGCCGTTTTTCTGCAACTCTGGGTTCCATCCTCGTTTCTCTTCAGGACAGGTTGAGTCTTCGGACTGTCCTGGTGTGGATACTGTGGTGGACAGGTTGCAGCAGATTTGGACTCATGTAGTGGACAATTTGACCTTGTCCAGATTCTTTTTCCATACATAACGTATTCCATAGGTCATTGTTGCGGAGATACGTGGCACCTATGGTTCCATCTGTTGACCCTCCTGCCCCGGTTTTGGTGGAGGGGGAGTTGGAGTATATTGTGGAGAAGATTTTGGATTCTCGTGTTTCAAGATGGAAACTCCAGTATCTGGTTAAGTGGAAGGGTTATGCTCAGGAAGATAATTCTTGGGTCTTTGCCTCTGATGTCCATGCTCCCGATCTTGTTCGTGCCTTTCATATGGCTCATCCTGGTCGTCCTGGGGGCTCTGGTGAGGGTTCGGTGACCCCTCCTCAAGGGGGGGGTTCTGTTGTGAATTCTGTGGCAGAGCTCCCTCCTGTGGTCACAAGTGGTACTTCGGCTGATTCTCTCTGTGAGCTTCGGTTGGTGGAGGAAAGTGGTACTGCGGCTTCTGAGTTTCCTTCCTCAGGTGATGTGGTGAAGTCGTTAGGTGCTGCTCTATTTAACTCCACCTAGTGCTTTGATCCTGGCCTCCAGTCAATGTTCTAGTATTGGACCTGTTTCCTCCTGGATCGTTCCTGTGGCCTGCTGCTCTGCATAGCTAAGTTCTGCTTTGCTATTTTGTTTGCTGTTTTTTTCTGTCCAGCTTGTCTATTTGTTTTTTCCTGCTTGCTGGAAGCTCTGGGACGCAGAGGGTGTACCTCCGTGCCGTTAGTTCGGTACGGAGGGTCTTTTTGCCCCCTTTGTGTGGTTTTTGTAGGGTTTTGTGTTGACCGCAAAGTTACCTTTCCTATCCTCGCTCTGTTCAGAAAGTCGGGCCTCACTTTGCTAAATCTATTTCATCTCTACGTTTGTCTTTTCATCTTAACTCACAGTCATTATATGTGGGGGGCTGCCTTTCCCTTTGGGGTGTTTCTCTGAGGCAAGGTAGGCTTATTTTCTATCTTCGGGCTAGCTAGTTTCTCAGGCTGTGCCGAGTTGCATGGGGAGCGTTAGGCGCAATCCACGGCTGCCTCTAGTGTGGTTGGAGAGGATTAGGGATTGCGGTCAGCAGAGTTCCCACGTCTCAGAGCTCGTTCTATGTTTTTGGGTTATTGTCAGGTCACTGTATGTGCTCTGACCTCTATGTCCATTGTGGTACTGAATTACCTTACCACAACAGGACACATAAAAGTTATCAGTGATACCAAGGCGTAGGGGAAGGGCCAGGCAATAAACTTCAGGGTTGACCTCTCCCAGGACCTTGAAGGGATCTATGTAGCGAGGTGCAAACTTAGTGGACTCAACTTGCAGCCTGATGTTATGGGCAGAGGAGCCACACTAAGTTGCCAGGAGCAAAGGTCGGAGCAGGGTGCTGGTGTACATCAGTGGAGACCCTCATTCTCTCCTTGGAGGCCCTGATGGCATCCTGTGTGCATTCCCAAATGTCACGTGTCACGCCCAGTCTGCCACCCTAGAATCAGTGGACGACATGGGCATGAGCACAGGGACACGTGGATGCTGGCCGTAATTAAGGAGGAATTGGGTCTGTCCAGTAGATTCGACTACGACGTTGTTCAGCGCAAATTCCGCCCACGGTAGCAAGGATGCCCAGTCATCCTGCCTGGCCAAAACAAAATGTTGTAGGTATGTGATAAGGATCTGGTTGGTCTTCTCTACCAATCTGTTTGTCTCGGGATGGTAAGCTGAAGAGAGATTCAGCTCAATGCTGAGTAGATGACAGAGCTCTCTCCAGAATCGAGATGCAAACTGGGGACCCCTGTCACTGACAGTTTTGTCAGGCATGCAGTGTAGGTGAAAAACATGCTTAATGAACGCCGCCAAGGCCCGTGCAGAGGATACCCGCGGAAGAGGCACCAAGTGCACCATTTTGGATAAATGGTCTCTGACAACACAGAAAACGGTGCAGCTACAAGACTTGGGTAAGCCCACCCTGGATGAGTGAACCCAAGAGAGAACCTTCAGTTACAAAGTTGGTGGTACAATTGTCTTGCTCGGGGCACAGACTCTAGCATGACGGGAGCCACAGTTCTCAGGCTTTCTGAAGGGACAATTAGCCAAGGCTCTTCTTCCCCCTCCTCTGATGACACTATGCAGTGGGAGAGAGTGTTGGCATGAATGTTCTTCTCCCCGGAAAGAAAGTGGATGGTGAAGTGGAACCAGGAAAAGAAGAAGGACCATCTAGCCTGGCAAGAGTTTAGCCACTGAGCAGTTTGCAAATAAACCACATTTTTGTGGTTGGTGTACACTTGGAAGGGATAGCTAGCCCCCTTCAGGAGGTGTCTTCACTCTGAAAAGGCCAACTTCATGGCTAGCAACTCCCTGTCCTCGATGGAACAGTTCCTCTCCGCCGATGAGAAGGTCTTAGAGAAGAAGAAGCAAGGATACTTCTGACCTTGAGTATTCTTTTGGAAGAGGACTGCTCCAACACCGACGGATGAGGCATCCACCTCCATAATAAATGGTTTATCCACATCGGGGTGATGTAAAATGGGAGTGCTAGCAAAATGTGACTTGATAAAGAGGAAGGACTTGGAGACCTTATCCGACCACAATTTGGGATTAGCTCCCTTCTTGTTGAGGGCAACCAAGGGAGCTACCAAAGTTGGGAAGAAGTAGGGAATGAACTGGAGATAATAGATAATGAACCCCATAAAGCGCTGCACCGCTTTGAAAAAATGGGACTCTTGCCAGTCCATCACAGCTTGTAGCTTGGCAGGATCCATGGCCAATCCCTTCTCCATCTTGGCATAGAGGGAGTTTGCCCGTAGGAGGTCGAACACTTTGCAAACATCTCTCTGGAGGGAGTCTGTATCAGGAGAGTAGAAGAGAATATCATCCAGATAGACTACGACCAAGGTGGTGAGCATATCCTGGAAAATGTCATTTGCAAAGTCTTAGAAGACGGCAGGGGCATTAAAATTGTGTTGAGCCACCCCCCTAGTATTCGAGTTCGGTTCGTCCAACTGGGGTGTGTTCGACGAATGTTCGTCGAACGTTCGACGAACACTGTTGAACCCCATTGAAACCAATGGCAGGCAAACACAAACATATACAAACACATAGAAAACACATAGAAAACACCTTAAAAGGTGTCCAAAAGCTGACAAACTGCTCAGAAGACACAACAAACACATGGAAAAGTCACAACAACTACATATAGTCATGCGAAAAGAAAAGAGGTGGGGGAGTAAAAGCAGGAGGAGACACAGATATAGTTATGTCATGCCCTTCTAAAGTCAAGAAAGGCTGGAGTAAAAATCTAAAATCACCCTACCAACACCCAGACGTCATGACAAAAATTTTTTAAAAAGTAATTTCTTTAGGTAGAATAGTGGCGGGTCCATTCAGAACACTTTCCTTAGAAAACGTAGTGGTACCCCCGTTGGGAGTTGTGCTAAAAAGGAACCCAATACATTCAGACTAATCCACCATTTGTCATATCCAAGGGGCAGGTCAGTAAATGACAACATCGATGCGGAACCAAGTACAGTACTATGTACTGTACCTCCTTTGACGAGGCAATCAGGCGGGTCAAGAAGTTGGTAAGGGGCACCCTAATGGCCAAAACAGACATTGAGGGGGCATTCCAGTTACTACCTGTGCCTGCGAATAGTGTCCTCCCATTGGGCTGCTTCTGTGAAGGAGCATACTACATAGATCGCTGTTTGCCCATGGGGTGCTCCATATCCTGCTCAATATTTGAGGCGTTAAGTTGCTTCCTCGAATGGGTCATATATTATCCATTACCTCGACTACTTCTTATGCCTGGGCCCAAAAGAATTGCCACAGTGTGAATACACGCAGTAGTCTGTTGTGAATTCAGCTTTTGGGCTCCCTCCGGTGGTTGTAGAGGGTAATGCAGTTGTGCCTGGACTGCAGGATTGGACAGGTGTATCAATTAATTGCAAAACTGACTGGGGTATATAGCTTTGCAGGACTCTTTAGTCCCTGCCAGTTGTCCATTGTTTTTGGAGAATTATCTTCCCTGCTGTTCTCTCCTGTTTGCTGTGCTTTTCTACAAAGATAAGTCCTGGCTTTGTTTTTGCTGTTCACCTGCTGTGGACATACATATAACATAGTAACATAGTTAGTAAGGCCGAAAAAAGACATTTGTCCATCCAGTTCAGCCTATATTCCATCATAATAAATCCCCAGATCTACGTCCTTCTACAGAACCTAATAATTGTATGATACAATATTGTTCTGCTCCAGGAAGACATCCAGGCCTCTCTTGAACCCCTCGACTGAGTTCGCCATCACCACCTCCTCAGGCAAGCAATTCCAGGTTCTCACTGCCCTAACAGTAAAGAATCCTCTTCTATGTTGGTGGAAAAACCTTCTCTCCTCCAGACGCAAAGAATGCCCCCTTGTGCCCGTCACCTTCCTTGGTATAAACAGATCCTCAGCGAGATATTTGTATTGTCCCCTTATATACTTATACATGGTTATTAGATCGCCCCTCAGTCGTCTTTTTTCTAGACTAAATAATCCTAATTTCGCTAATCTATCTGGATATTGTAGTTGTCCCATCCCCTTTATTAATTTTGTTGCCCTCCTTATAGTTCAGTGCATATTCATGTTTTTGTCTTGTCCTGCTTTGTCTGTGAAGGATTTTTTGCAGCCAAGCTGTGTCTCTGGAGATGCAGATATACTCTCCATGTCTTTAGTCAGATGTGGTGTTTTGTATTTTCTGTGGTGGATATTTTCTAGTGTTTTATACTGACCGCATAGTACTCTGTTCTATTCTTTCTTTTTAGCTAGTATGGCCTCCTATGCTAAATTCTGATTTCATGTCTGCGTGTGTTATTTCCCTCTCCTCTCACAGTCAGTATTTGTGGGGGGCTATCTATCCTTTGGGGATTTTCTCTGAGGCAAGATAGGTTTCCTGTTTCTGTCTTTAGGGGTAGTTAGATCTTAGGCTGTGCCGAGGGGTCTAGGGAGTGTTAGGTACCCCCCACGGCTACTTCTAGTTGCGCTGCTAGGTTCAGGGTTTGCGGTCAGTACAGGGACCACCTTCTCCAGAGTCCGTCTCATGCTGCTCCTAGGCCACCAGATCATAACAGTAGTCCACCTGTGAGAAGGAGAGAACTGGAGGGAGAGTGGAAACCCCAGAGCCGAGGGGTTAGCTTGAGAAAGGAAGAAGGCAGTGTAGCTTGCTTCATGGGTGGGGTACTCTGCTGAGCAGCACAAAATCCTACTAGGCCCAAAAGGATTTCCAGGGCTAGATGCCATTAAAAAATAGTACTTAGGTAAACAGGCAGTGTAGTTTGTTTCATGGGTGGAGTACTCTGCTGAGTAGCACAAAATTCTACTAAGCCAAAAAGGATATCCTGGGCTAGAGGCAGTTAAAAAATAGTACTTAGGTAAACAGGCGGTGTAGCTTGCTTCATGGGTGGGGTACTCTGCTGAGTAGCACAAAATGCTACTAGGCCTAAAAGGATTTCCTGGGCTAGATGCAGTTAAAAATTAGTAATTAGATAAACAGGCGGTGGATAGGTGGGCTACTCTACTGACTAGCAGACACTGAAGCTGTGGAGCAGACCTCTGAAACCCAGGCCATAGTATGAGTAAACAACTCTGCAGACGACCCCACCAATCTGGAATTGATGATGGCAACGTCATGCAAAACACAGCAAGGGGACTCAATAAAGAGTCTCCATTTTTTCCAAAAATACGGCCACAGACTCCACTTAACTGGCATCAATTTTACCAGAGTTTTTTTAAACGGTTGGTGAGGGGATTTTCAAAAATCAGCAAGCTTTTAGTCTCCCCAGGATGACACAGGGGTAGAAAAGTCTTTGCAGATCCAGGATTTGTTCATTTTGATGAACGTTAGTTTGTCTACATTGTCACTGGACAGCCGCGTGCGTTTATCTGTCAGCACACCACCAGTACCACTGAACACACGATCAGAGAGAACGCTGACTGCGGGGACAAGATCTCCAAGGCGTGAGTGGTGACCTCAGGTCATTTTTCAAGATTGGAAGCTGAAAATGAGCAAGGGTCCAGTTCCACAGTCATGGCATCGATGTTAACTTGGAGATACTCTTGTACCATCCTCTCTAGGCGTTGGCTGTGGGTCAGACTTCTTGTCTCCTGTGGCCTTGCAAAGGATGGTCTAAAAAAATCTTGAAACAATTGGAAAAAATTGCTGTTACCACCAGATACGATGTTACTGTTACGGTTTGAGTGATGACTCGATAGTCCCACCGTTGGCAAGTTAGAACTCAGAGATTCTGGTGTTTTGTGGAAAAGCAGATGTAAGATTCTGTAACGGTCTCTGCTGATACTCCTGCATGCGTGTATCCCTTTCTATGGCAGGAATTATTTCGCCAAATTAACTTTTTTACCAGGGATCTAAGAGTGTGGCAACCCAGTAGTCGACATTACTTTGGATTCTGACAATCCGAGGGTCATGTTGCAGGTAGTGCAGTAAGAAGGCACTCATGTGTCTTGAGCATCCTGGAGGACCAAGTCCTTGTTGTCCTGGTGGCGGCGAGGTAAGAATCAAGCTACCTTCTTCTGCCCTCTCCCCCCAACCTCGCACAACAGGAATTTGGTCAAGGTCTCCCTCATCTGATGAGTCTTCCATGCCCAGCACCAGTTCCTCCTCCACTTCTTCCTTACCTCCTGCACCTTCCTCAACAGTTTGACTGCTACCATGCACCCTCGGTAATCCCTCTCCCCCAGCCTCCAATGCCAGCCGCCTTGGTGCTGCCGACCATCTGGACCTTGGAGATATTATCCCTTCCGCATACGACTCCTCCTGTTTCTCCTCCTCCTTCTCTTATGTGTGCTCCAGCATGTAAATCACCGGAATAGTCATGCTGATAATGGCATCATCAGTAGTGTTGAGCGATACCTTCCGATATCGGAAAGTATCGGTATCGGTTGGGATCGGCCGATATTCAAAAAATATCGGATATCGCCGATACCGATACCCGATCCCAATGCAAGTCAATGGGACCAAAATATCGGAATTAAAATAAACCCTTTCTTTCCTTGTAGGTTCATTCTACATCAAGGAAAACAACTAAGAATAATGTAGGATGTATTGTGGGAGGTGGCGGAGACATTAAAGGCAATGAGGTTTAGCCCAATCAAATAGAATAGCATGTTTTTGTTTTTTTTTAAGACGTTCGGAGTGAAAAAGATATTGAGTATGTAAATTTTTTTTTATTTTGTCAGATATTGATGTTTCACTATTCCACGCCCTTCCCCTTCTTTTTTTTTCTTTTTTTTTTTTACTTTTCCCACACTTTCATCTTAATCATCATCAGCATCTTTGACATCAACTTCTTCTTCACATTATTCATCTTCTTCTTCATCTTCTACCTATTTTTTTTTTTTATTACATTCTTCATATTCATTTTATTCAACTATTATTATTCTTCCTATTCTACATATTCTTTTTATTCCACTGTTATTATTCTTCCTATTCTACTTCTTCATCATATTCTCATTTGTGACAGGCATTCCCGTAGTTGTTATCTATAAAAGTTGGAAGATTACACCTTCCGTTCTGCCAGTCACAAAAGTTACATTTGTCCGCGTTCAGTTTGGCCTGCAGCATCAGGCTTTATCCAGGGGCACCACGAGGAGGAACGGACTCACCCCCATACACTGCTTAGTCTTCTTCTGCATATAATTTAGATAATATCTTTTGCTCTGATATTAAGTCTTATGCTTAATGTTCTTCTGCTCTTTGTTCTGCAGCCTCTTGTTCTTCTGCTTCTCGGTCTTCCATGTCGTCGTCTCCAGGGTCGTCGTCTCCAGTGTCGTCATCTCCGCCGTCGTCGTCTCCAGTGTCGTCATCTCCGCCGTCGTCGTCTCAGCCGTCGTCGTCTCCGCCGTCGTCGTCTCCGCCGTCGTCATCGGGGTGGTCTTCCGGGTCGTCGTCGTCGTCATCGGGGTGGTCTTCCGGGTCGTCGACTTTAGGGTCTTAAACTTGGAAATGTAGCAGAAGGTACAAGAAGGCTGAGAAAATGCCAAGAACCAGCTGATGGAACTGGAACTCGGATGGCTACCCGAAGGTTCAAGAGCCTATGGAACTACCGAGGACCAGCTGACGTTACTGGAACCTGGTTACTAAGCAGGAGGTACCCGTGCTAAAAAGCACTACCAAGGACCGCCTGGCGTTGGCGGAACTCGGATACCCAGAAGGAGGCACCTAAGCCAAAGGCTCTGCCCGGAACCAGCTGACGTTACTGGAACCAGGATGGGGAGCAGAAGGTACAAGAGCAAAAGACACTGCCGAGAACCAGCTGACGGTACTGGAACCCGGATGGGTAGCCGAAGGTCCAAGAGCCAATGGAACTACCGAGGACCAGCTGACGTTACTGGAACCCGGTTACTAAGCAGGAGGTACCCGTGCCTGAAAGCACTACCAAGGACCACCTGACGTTGGTGGAACTTGGATACCCAGAAGGAGGCACCTAAGCCAAAGGCTCTGCCCGGAACCAGCTGATGGTACTGGATCCAGGATGGGGAGCAGAAGGTACAAGAGCAAAAGACACTGCCGAGAACCAGCTGACGGTGCTGGAACCAGGTGGTGGACCCGAAGGCCCACAGGAGAGGAGAGAACAGCTAGGCCGCGAGGCAGCCGCAGTTACCGAACCCCAACAGTCCTACAGGGGGAGCTGGGCCTACTGGCACTACAGAACCAGCCTTGACTACCAGTTCACGCAGCCCACATAGGAAGCTCCTAAACTGGAGGCACCCTGGAGTTGGCTAACCCGACTGCAACACGACGGGGCAAACATAGGCGTCTCAGCGAGTTTGACACACCCCGGAAACAGCTGACGGTTCTGAAACCAGGTTTGGCACGAGGGAGTACCTGTGACAAAAACACTGCCGAGAACCAGCTGGCGGTGCTGGAACCCAGATGCGTTGCCCCAGTGTGCAAGAGCCAATGGCACGACCGAGGACCAGCTGGCGGTGCTGGAACCCGGTTACTAAGCTGTAGGTGCCCGCGCTTAAAAGCACTACCAAGGACCGCCTGACGTTGGCGGAACTCGGATACCCAGGAGGAGGCACCTAAGCCAAAGGCTCGGCCCGGAACCAGCTGACGGTGCTGGAACCAGGTGGTGGACCCCAAGGCCCACAGGAGAGGAGAGAACAGCTAGGCCGCGAGGCAGCCGCAGTTACCGAACCCCAACAGTCCTACAGGGGGAGCTGGGCCTACTGGCACTACAGAACCAGCCTTGACTACCAGTTCACGCAGCCCACATAGGAAGCTCCTAAACTGGAGGCACCCTGGAGTTGGCTAACCCGACCGCACCACGACGGGGCAAGCATAGGCGTCTCAGTGAGCTTGACACAACCCGGAAACAGCTGACGGTGGTGAAACCAGGCTTGGCACGAGGGAGTACCTGTGACAAGAACACTGCCGAGAACCAGCTGGCGGTGCTGGAACCCAGATGCGTTGCCCCAGTGTGCAAGAGCCAATGGCACGACCGAGGACCAGCTGGCGGTGCTGGAACCCGGTTACTAAGCTGTAGGTGCCCGCGCTTAAAAGCACTACCAAGGACCGCCTGACGTTGGCGGAACTCGGATACCCAGGAGGAGGCACCTAAGCCAAAGGCTCGGCCCGGAACCAGCTGACGGTGCTGGAACCAGGTGGTGGACCCCAAGGCCCACAGGAGAGGAGAGAACAGCTAGGCCGCGAGGCAGCCGCAGTTACCGAACCCCAACAGTCCTACAGGGGGAGCTGGGCCTACTGGCACTACAGAACCAGCCTTGACTACCAGTTCACGCAGCCCACATAGGAAGCTCCTAAACTGGAGGCACCCTGGAGTTGGCTAACCCGACTGCAACATGACGGGGCAAACATAGGCGTCTCAGCGAGTTTGACACACCCCGGAAACAGCTGACGGTTCTGAAACCAGGTTTGGCACGAGGGAGTACCTGTGACAAAAACACTGCCGAGAACCAGCTGGCGGTGCTGGAACCCAGATGCGTTGCCCCAGTGTGCAAGAGCCAATGGCACGACCGAGGACCAGCTGGCGGTGCTGGAACCCGGTTACTAAGCTGTAGGTGCCCGCGCTTAAAAGCACTACCAAGGACCGCCTGACGTTGGCGGAACTCGGATACCCAGGAGGAGGCACCTAAGCCAAAGGCTCGGCCCGGAACCAGCTGACGGTGCTGGAACCAGGTGGTGGACCCCAAGGCCCACAGGAGAGGAGAGAACAGCTAGGCCGCGAGGCAGCCGCAGTTACCGAACCCCAACAGTCCTACAGGGGGAGCTGGGCCTACTGGCACTACAGAACCAGCCTTGACTACCAGTTCACGCAGCCCACATAGGAAGCTCCTAAACTGGAGGCACCCTGGAGTTGGCTAACCCGACCGCACCACGACGGGGCAAGCATAGGCGTCTCAGTGAGCTTGACACAACCCGGAAACAGCTGACGGTGGTGAAACCAGGCTTGGCACGAGGGAGTACCTGTGACAAGAACACTGCCGAGAACCAGCTGGCGGTGCTGGAACCCAGATGCGTTGCCCCAGTGTGCAAGAGCCAATGGCACGACCGAGGACCAGCTGGCGGTGCTGGAACCCGGTTACTAAGCTGTAGGTGCCCGCGCTTAAAAGCACTACCAAGGACCGCCTGACGTTGGCGGAACTCGGATACCCAGGAGGAGGCACCTAAGCCAAAGGCTCGGCCCGGAACCAGCTGACGGTGCTGGAACCAGGTGGTGGACCCCAAGGCCCACAGGAGAGGAGAGAACAGCTAGGCCGCGAGGCAGCCGCAGTTACCGAACCCCAACAGTCCTACAGGGGTAGCTGGGCCTACTGGCACTACAGAACCAGCCTTGACTACCAGTTCATGCAGCCCACATAGGAAGCTCCTAAACTGGAGGCACCCTGGAGTTGGCTAACCCGACCGCACCACGACGGGGCAAGCATAGGTATCTCAGTGAGCTTGACACAACCCGGAAACAGCTGACGGTGCTGAAACCAGACTTGGCACGAGGGAGTACCTGTGACAAGAACACTGCCGAGAACCAGCTGGCGGTGCTGGAACCCAGATGCGTTGCCTATTAAAGATTGTCTTCCTAGAGCCCCAACTAGCGGTGTTGGAGCTAAGGGTAAGCAGGGGGAGCAGAGTGTAGGCCGAAGCCTGCACTGGAGGCAGCTTTGTGTCTGCGTTGCGTTTGCAGGACACTTTGCCGGCTACACAGTGGGGGAACAGCTGGCGTTGCTGAACCCCACTAACACAATGGCGTGTGTTTTTCTCTGTGCAGCTAGCACTTGTGGTCAAAAACTAGCGATGTTAGAGCCCGTGTTGAAGCAGGAGGAGGAGGAGAGGAGCAGAGTGTAGGCCGAAGCCTATTTGAACCAATTTCAAAGGAAACCTTTAACCCCCCCTCAGGTGTTACAAAGTACAAGAGACACACCTTGTGCAGTATTAATGCTGCACAAGTGAAAGGTTGCTCTATTAATTTGTCTACTTGCACACGCTGAATGAAAGGCGTACACAATTTAGCCCATTCTACAGTCAAACTGTAGTGGATGCGTGACTTGGCTTTTTAAGGAGACGCAGCACAGGTGTCCCAAATAACGCCTTGGTGCTTGGCGCAGCTTCCTGAGCGTTGTTATTTGCTGTACAGGAGTCTGCGCTCTTGTGTTATCCCTTGGCAATGCCCTGTTAGAGCTGCCCGTCTTATGACCTCATTTCATGTTGGCCGGTGCGGTTAACGATGGCCATAAATCCCAGACCCACAGTGCCTTTTCATAAAGTCACACTGCGGTGCTGTGATTCGTGGCCTTGAGCAGTAAATATTTTGGCCGCTCACACACGTCCTTACACCTGCTTCAGACTGGGCGGCCTCTGCTGATCCCTTCTCGCATGCCGCGGCCATGAGGCTGCACAGTCTGAAGAAGGCGGAAGGAGACGAGTTAAGACAGGTGAAGATATGCACTGCTCGTGCCCATCAATCACACCCTCGCAGTCAAAATAAGGCAACGAGGAGCATTGTTTCAGGCAGGGCGGACGCACAGGCGCAACAAGCCAACCAATGATGTCAGAAGACGGGAAGCGCTACCAAGGGGGGTGCTGCGTATCATTAGAAAGGAAAGTCACACCTCAGGGACAGTGGAATGGTCTCAATGAGACACATTTTGTACGTTTTGAGTTCCACGTGGGAAAGGACAAAAAGTCAGCCACCTTGTACAAATGCAGCAGTACTGCTGTACAAGGTGGCTGTTATACATAGAAACACCTGGGGGTGGGGGGCAGGCTCCCTTCAATTTCAGTTCATGTGCCTGCGTGGCGTTTGCAGGACACGTTGCCAGCTACACAGCAGGGGAACAGCTGGCGGTGCTGAACCCCACTAACACATTGGCTGGTGTTTTTCTCTGTGCAGCTAGCATGTCCGGGCAGAAACTGGCGTTGTTTGAGCCCAGGGTCAGCAGGAGGAGGAGAGGAGCAAAGTGTAGGCCGAAGCCTGCACTGGTGGCAGCTTTTGGTCAGTTGTGCCAGCGTGGCTTGTGCTGGACACGATGCCGACTACACAGCAGGGGAACAGCTGGCGGTGCTGAACCCCACTAACACATTGGCTGGTGTTTTTCTCTGTGCAGCTAGCATGTCCGGGCAGAAACTGGCGTTGTTTGAGCCCAGGGTCAGCAGGAGGAGGAGAGGAGCAAAGTGTAGGCCGAAGCCTGCACTGGTGGCAGCTTTTGTTCTGTTGTGCCAGCGTGGCTTGTGCTGGACACGTTGCCGACTACACAGCAGGGGAACAGCTGGCGTTGCTGAACCCCACTAACACATTGACTGGTGTTTTTCTCTGTGCAGCTAGCAGTTCCGGGCAAAAACTAGCGGTGTTTGAGCCCAGGGTCAGCAGGAGGAGTAGAAGAGCAGAGTGTAGGCAAAAGCCTAGTTGAACCAATTTCAAAGGTTACCTTTAACCCCCCCTCAGGTGTTGCAAGGTACAAGAGCCACACCTTGAACAGCATTAATGATGCACAAGTCAAAGGTTGCTCTATTTAATTTTGCTCCTTGCACACGCTGAATTAAACACGTACACTATTTAGCCCATTATACTGTAAAACAGTAGTGGAGGCGTGACTACTACTCTTTTTAAGGAGACGCAGCACAGGTGTACAAATTTACACCTAGGTGCTGTGCGCAGATTCCTTACCGTTGTTATTTGCAGTACAGGAAACTGCGCTCTTGTGTTATCCCTTGGCAATACCCTGTTAGTGCAGGCCGTCTCATGACCTCATTTCATGTTGGCCGGTGCGGTTAACGATGGCCATAAATCCCAGACCCACAGTGGCTTTTCCTAAAGTCACACTGCGGTGCTGGGATTCGTGGCCTTGTGCAGTAAATATGTTCGCCGCTCACACATGTCCTTACACCTGCTTCAGACTGGGCGGCCTCAGCTGATCCCTTATCGCATGCCGCGGCCATGAGGCCGCACAGTCAGAAGAAGGCGGAAGGAGGGGAGTGAAGACAGGGGAACATATGCACTGCTCGTGCCCATCAATCACACCCTCGCAGTCAAAATATATGAGACAACGGGGGGCGTTGTGTCGGGCAGGGGGGACGCACAGGCACAGCCAGCCAACCAATGATGTCAGGAGACGGGCAGCGCTAACAATGGGGGTGCTGCGTGTCATTAAAAAGGAAAGTCACACCTCAGGGACATTGTAATGGTCTGTAATGAGACACATTTTGTACTTGTTGAGTTCCACGTGTGCAAGGAGAAAAAGTCAGCCACCTTGTACAAATGCAGCAGTACTGCTGTACAAGGTGGCTGTTATACATAGAAACACCTGGGGGGGTGGGGGGCAGGCTCCCTTCAATTTCAGTTCATGTGCCTGCGTGGCGTTTGCAGGACACGTTGCCAGCTACACAGCAGGGGAACAGCTGGCGGTGCTGAACCCCACTAACACATTGGCTGGTGTTTTTCTCTGTGCAGCTAGCATGTCCGGGCAGAAACTGGCGGTGTTTGAGCCCGGGGTCAGCAGGAGGAGGAGAGGAGCAGAGTGTAGGCCGAAGCCTGCACTGGTGGCAGCTTTTGGTCGGTTGTGCCAGCGTGGCTTGTGCTGGACACGATGCCAACTACACAGCAGGGGAACAGCTGGCGGTGCTGAACCCCACGAACACATTGACTGGTGTTTTTCTCTGTGCAGCTAGCAGTTCCGGGCAGAAACTAGCGGTGTTTGAGCCCAGGGTCAGCAGGAGGAGTAGAGGAGCAGAGTGTAGGCCGAAGCCTAGTTGAACCAATTTCAAAGGTTACCTTTAACCCCCCCTCAGGTGTTGCAAGGTACAAGAGCCACACCTTGAACAGCATTAATGATGCACAAGTCAAAGGTTGCTCTATTTAATTTTGCTCCTTGCACACGCTGAATAAAACACGTACACTGTTTAGCCCATTATACTGTCAAACAGTAGTGGAGGCGTGACTACTAGTCTTTTTAAGGAGACGCAGCACAGGTGTCAAAATTTACACCTAGCTGCTGTGCGCAGATTCCTGAGCGTTGTTATTTGCTGTACTGGAGTCTGTGCTATTGGGATCCCTTGGCCATGCGCTGTGAGCGCTTCCTGTCTTCTGACCTCATTTAATGTCGGCCGTTACGGTTAGCGATGGACATGAATCCCAGACCCACAGTGTGTTTTCAAAAAATCACACTGCGTGGCTGGGATTCGTGGCCTTGTTCAGTAAATATGTTTGACGCTCACACATGTCCTTACACCTGCTTCAGACTGGGCGGCCTCATCTGATCCCTTATCGCCTGCCGCGGCCATGAGGACACCCAGTCGGAAGAAGGCGGAAGGAGATGAGTGAACACAGGCAAACATATGCACTGCACATGCACATCAATCACACCCTCGCTGTTCAAAAAAATAAGACACCGAGGGGCGTTGTTTCGAGCAGGGCAGACGCACAGGCGCAGCCAGCTAACCAATGATGTCAAAAGACGGGCAGCGCTAACAAGGGTGGTGCTGCGTATCATTAGAAAGGAAAGTCACACCTCAGGGACAGTGGAATGGTCTCAATGAGACACATTTTGTACGTGTTGAGTTCCACGTGGGCAAGGAGAAAAAGTCAGCCACCTTGTACAAATGCAGCAGTACTGCTGTACTAGGTGGCTGTTATACATAGAAACACCTGGGGGGGTGGGGCCAGATTCCCTTTAATTTCAGTTCATGTGCCTGCGTGGCGTTTGCAGGTCACATTGCCGGCTACACAGCAGGGGAACAGCTGGCGTTGCTGAACCCCACTAACACATTGGCTGGTGTTTTTCTCTGTGCAGCTAGCACTTCCGGGCAAAAACTAGCGGTGTTTGAGCCCAGGGTCAGCAGGAGGAGGAGAGGAGCAGAGTGTAGGCCGAAGCCTGCACTGGTGGCAGCTTTTGTTCTGTTGTGCCAGCGTGGCTTGTGCTGGACACGTTGCCGACTACACAGCAGGGGAACAGCTGGCGGTGCTGAACCCCACTGACACATCACCTAGTGTTTTTTCTGTGTAGACAACACTACAAGGTGGCAACTGACAGTGTTGAAACCCAGGGAATCAAAGAGGAGCAGAGTGTAGGCCGAAGCCTGCAGTGGAGCAAGTTGAAAGGGAACCTTTAACCCCACCCCCCCCCAGGCATTTGTTGCTGAAAGAGCCATCTTGTACAGCAGTAATACTGCACATGGAAAATGGTGGCTCCGAAAATTATGCTCCTTGCAAACGCTGAAGTACACACTCATATAATGTGTCCCCTCACACCGTCAAACCATCCCGGAAGTGGGACTTTCCTTTGTAATGTGACACAGCACAGCCGTCATTCCAACCCCCATGGTGCCGGGCGCCACCTCCTCAACGTTGTTTGGTTCTGTCATGGAGCCCGCGCTGTAATGTTATCCCTTGGCCATGCACAGTTAGCGGTGCCCGTCTTCTGACATCATGTAGGTGTCAGGCTGGCAGTGCCTGTGCGTCCAAGCTGCCCGAGATCCAACCTTGCAGTGTCATCTAATGTAGTCCCACTGCGGGCCAGGGATCCATGGGCATGCGCAGTGCATATCATCGCCTCTCACTCACCTCCTTCCTGCTTCTTCAGACTGTGCGGCGTCACGGCCGTGGCATGCTATTAGGGATCAGCTGACGCCACCTAGTCTGAAGAAGCGTGAAGAAGGGGAGTGAGAGACTAGTATATGCACTGCGCATGGCCATGGATACCAGGCCCACTGTGGGATCACATTAGACGACACTGCGAGGTGTGATTTCGGGCAGCGTGGACGCACAGGCGCAGCCAGGACGACAACAAATGATGTCAGAGGACGGGCAGCGCAAACTGTGCATGGCCAAGGGATAACATAACAGCGCAGGGTCCATGACGGAATCAAACAACGCTAAGGAGGCAGCGCACGGTGCCAAGGGGGTAGCAATGACGGCTGTGCGGGACGGTTGGACGGTGTGAGGGGACACATTACATGAGTGTGTAGTTCAGCGTTTGCAAGGAGCATAATTTCAAGAGCGACCTTTCCCTTGTGCAGTATTAGTGCTGCACATGGTGGCTCTTTCAGTAACAAACGCCTGGGGGGGGGGACAGGTCCCCTTACATTTTAGTTGTGCCAGCGTGGCGGTCGCATGACACGTTGCCGGATACACAGCTGGGGATCAGCTGACGTTACTGAACCCCAATAACAGAGGAGCAACTGTTGACTGTGCACACAGCACTTCCAGGCACCAACTGGCGGTGTTAGAGCCCAGGGACAGCAGGAGGAGCAGATTGGAGGTATTGCCGCACACACAGCTGGGGATCAGCTGATGTTACTGAACCCCAATAACAGAGGAGCGACTGTTGACTGTGCACACAGCACTTCCAGGCACCAACTGGCGGTGTTAGAGCCCAGGGACAGCAGGAGGAGCAGATTGGAGGTATTGCCGCACACACAGCTGGGGATCAGCTGACGTTACTGAACCCCAATAACAGAGGAGCGACTGTTGACTGTGCACACAGCACTTCCAGGCACCAACTGGCGGTGTTAGAGCCCAGGGACAGCAGGAGGAGCAGAGGAACAGAGTGTAGGCCGAAGCCTGATTGGAGCAAGTTGAAAGGAAACCTTTAACCCCCCCCAAGACGTTTGTAGCTGAAAGAGCCATCTTGTGCAGCACTAAGGATGCAAAAGGAAAAGGTTGCTCTTTTAATTATGCTCCTTGCAAACACCGAAGTAAACACTAAAAATGTGTCCCTTTATACCGTTAAACCGTTCCGGAGGTGCGAATTTCCTTCGTAATGGGACACAGCACAGCTGTCATTCCTATCCCCTTGATGCCGTGCGCTGCCTCCTCAGCGTTGTTTTAAGCTGTCACGGAGCCTGCGCTGTTCTGTTAGCCCTTGGCCATGCCCAATTAGCGCTGCCTGTCTTCTGACATAATTTGGTGTCAGGCTGTCAGTGCCTGTGCGTCCACGCTGCTCCAGATCCCACCTCGCAGTCTCGTCTAACGTAATCCCACTGCGGGCCTTGGAACCATGGGCATGCACAGTGCATAACCTCGACTCTCACTCCCCTCCTTCCCTCTTCTTCAGACTGTGCGGTGTCACGGCTGTGGCATGCTAGGGATCAGCTGACGGCGCACAGTCTAAAGAAGGCGGAGGGAAATGAGCGAGAGCCCGAGGGGAAGATATGCACTGCGCATGCCCATGGATCCCAGGCCCGCAGTGTGACTCAATCAGAAGACACTGCGAGGCGGGATCTCGGGCAGCGCGGCCGCACAGGCGCAGCCAGCCTGACACCAAATTATGTCAGAAGACAGGCAGCGCAAATAGGGCATGCCCAAGGGATAACAGAACAACGCAGGCTCCGTGACAGCTTAAAACAACGCTGAGGAGGCAGCGCATGGCACCAAGGGGGTAGGAATGACGGCTGTGCTGCGTCACATTACGAAGGAAAGTCCCAGCTCCGGGACGGTATAACGGTATCAGTGAACACATTTTATAAGTGTTAAGTTCTGCGTGTGCAAAGAGCTAAAAAAAAAGAGCTACCTTTTCCTTGTGCAGCATTACTGCTGCACAAGATGGCTCTTTCAGTAACAAACGACAGGGGGGGGGGACAGGTTCCCTTACATTTAGGTTGTTGTGCCAGCGTGGCGGTCGCAGGACACATTGCCGGCTACACAGCTGGGGATCAGCTGACGTTACTGAAACCCAATAACACTGGGTCGTATGTTTTTACTGTGCAGCCTGCACTTCTGAGCCGCAACTGGCGGTGTTGGAGAACAGGAATAGCAGTTCAGGTGGTAGAAAGATGAACACAGCAGGAGACCTGGATGACACCCAATTACTTAATCAGGCAGAGGAGTGGCAAATTCCTGCGAGATCCAGGCCTGGTTCATTTTCAGGAAAGTAAGCCGGTCAACGTTATCGGAGGATAGTCGCATGCGACGGTCTGTTAGTACACCACCTGCGGCACTAAAGACACGTTCCGATAAGACACTAGCCGCAGGGCAAGCCAGCACCTCCAATGCATACTGGCTTAGCTCTGGCCATGTATCCAGCTTAGAGACCCAAAACTTGAACGGGGAAGAGCCGTCTGGGAGTACAGTAAGAGGGCAAGCCATGTAGTCTGTCACCATCTGACGGAACCGTTGCCTTCTGCTGACTGGAGCCGCCGGTGATGGTGTAGACATTTGGGGCGGGCACACAAAAGTGTGCCAGAGTTGTGCCATACTGGGCTTGCCTTGGGCAGAGGCACTGCTTCTGCTCCCTCTTTGGGCAGAGCCTCCCCCACTGCCTCGACGCACTGAGCTGCTTTGTAAAGCACTAGCAGCACTCCTCTCAGTTGGACAGGAGAAGATGATGGAATTCACCAGTGTGTCGTGGTACTCCCGCAATTTACGCTCCCGGGTCAATGCAGGGATGAGGTTTTGGACGTTGTCCCGGTAGCGAGGATCGAGGAGGGTGAACACCCAATAATCAGGCATGTTGAGAATGTGGTCGATGCGGCGGTCGTTTCTCAGGCACTGCAGCATGAAATCCACCATGTGCTGCAGAGTGCCAACTGGCCCAGAAATGCTGTCCCCTGCTTGAGACATGATCTCTGCCCGCTCGTCATCACCCTACCCTCGCTGTACACACTGACCACTGGACAATTGTGTCGCTCCCTCCTCTGGACGGAGCTCTTCCTCCTCCATTGACTCCTCCTCATCCTCCTCACAAATTGGCCCCTGCGTACCCCTTTGTGAGGAACCACGTGGCGCTGACTCTCCAGAAGCTGATGGAAAAGGTGACTCCTCATCCTCCACCTCTTCCACAACATCATCCCTTAACCCTTGCAAAGTTTGCTGAAGCAGGCAGATAAGGGGGACAGTCATGCTGACTAGTGCATCATCTGCACTTGCCATCCGCGTGGAATAATCAAAAGGACGCAAAACCTGGCAGACGTCCTTCATAGTGGCCCACTCTGTGGTTGTGAAGTCTGATCGGCGCTGACTGCAACTTCTTTGCGCCTGATGCAGCTGGTACTCCATAACTGCGTGCTGCTGCTCACACAACCGCTCCAACATATGTAACGTGGAATTCCACCGGGTAGGTAGGTCACATATGATGCGGTGTTCCGGAAGGCGGAATCGGCGCTGCAGAGCAGCAATGCGGGATCTGGCCAAGCTGGAACGCCGCAAGTGAGCACACTCTAGGCGGACCTTGTGCAGCAGGGCATCAAGATCCGGATAGTCCCTCAGAAAACTCTGCACAACCAAATTGAGCACATGTGCCAGACATGGGATGTGAGTGAGGTTGCCAGGGGCCAAAACTGCCACCAGATTTCGGCCATTGTCACACACTACCATGCCTGGCTGGAGATTCGCTGGCAGTAACCACACATCGCTCTCCTGCTTGATGGCATTCCAGAGCTCCTGCGCTGTGTGGCTTCGATGCCCCA
The DNA here is from genome assembly GCF_032444005.1 of Ranitomeya imitator. NCBI lineage: Eukaryota > Metazoa > Chordata > Amphibia > Anura > Dendrobatidae > Ranitomeya > Ranitomeya imitator. The sequence goes on from NC_091287.1 coordinate 349,909,480, forward strand.
ATGAAACTAGTTTCAAGACGGCCTGCTGACGTTTGGCCACGGCTGTGCTCATGTCGGTCATAGGTAAACGTTCACGGGTCCATGTGGAGGTGGACTGTGACGGATCCTGCAGAGAGGAATCAGAGGAACTGGTGTAAGAGGAGGAGTCGATGCGTACAGACTGGATTCCTGCAATCCTTGGAGTGGGCAGGACACGTCCTGCGCCACTCGCACGATCTGTACCTGGCTCAACAACATTAACCCAATGGGCAGTGAGGGAAACATATCGCCCCTGTCCATGCTGACTGGTCCACGCATCGGTGGTGAGGTGGACCTTGCTACTGACGGCGTTCAGTAGCGCATGTTTTATGTTTGCCTCAACATGCCTGTGCAGGGCAGGGACAGCCTGCCTGCTGAAGTAAAAGCGGCTGGGCACCTTGTACTGTGGGACTGCCAATGCCATCAAGTCACGGAAGCTGTCAGTCTCCACCAGCCTGAACGAGAGCATTTCCAGGGACAACAGTTTGGCAATGCCTGCATTCAGAGCCTGTGCTCGGGGGTGGTTGGCCGAGAATGCCCGCCTTTTCTCCCATGCCTGGACTACCGATGGCTGTAGAGTAGACTGGGAGTGTGAGGATGACTGGGAAGGTGGTGCTGTGGGTGGAATTACACTAGGTCTCTGGACAACAGTGGAGGAAGAGGCAACACGAGATGAAGAGGTGGTAGCTGCCGCTGTTGGTTGGCCTACGTCTTCACTGTGTTTCTGTAACTCCACCGCGTGCCTGTTCCGCACATGTTTCCACATATTTGTGGTATTGAGGTTGCTGACACTTTTACCTCTTTTTACTTTCTGATGACACAGCTTGCATTTGACAAAACAAATGTCATCTGCAACTGTGTCAAAAAAGGACCAGGCACTGCAAGTCTTGGGAGCGCCCTTTTTGGCTTTGGAAAGAGACAGGCTCCTAACGGGTGCCAAAATGGAGGCTACAGGCTCCGCAGTCTTCCCCCTCCCTCTCCCTCTTTGGCCCGTAAGGGGAAGCTCTTCCTCAGAGCTGCTCCCACCACCTTCCTGTTCCTCACGCCACGATGGGTCAAGGACCTCATCATCTCCACTACCCTCTGCCACCAACTGCTCCTCCTGGGTAGTCTCGGCTGCACAGTACGCATCAGAAAGCGGCACCTGAGTTTCATCATCAGATGCGTACTGCGCTGTGGTCACCGGAGGCACTGGCCCACCTGCCTCTTCAGAGTCAGAGAGATAAAGCTTTTGGGCATCACTGCACACTGCCTCTTCTTCCATTTCTCCAATGCTGCTTGGCTGGCCCCCTGTTTCCAAGCCAAGAGATTCAGAGAACAGAAGTAGAGACGGCTCCTGTCCTGGGCTCTCTGACTGCCTGGCCAATTTGGCAGGTGGTGAAGAGACAGATGGCTGCTCTCCAGTGCTCTGTGCCTGAGAGGATGTGGCACTAACTGAAGTCGATGCCGAGGCGTTAGCTGCCATCCACCCGACAACGGCTTCAATTTGGTCTTCACGTAGCAGCGGTGCACGGCGCTCTCCGACAAAGCTGCGCATGAAGGACTGTTCCCTGCTGAAACTGAGTGACGACGAGTCACCGGCGCCCGCAGCAGGCACAGAATCACCACGTCCTCTCCCTGCTCCTCTCCCTGCTCCGCGCCCACGCCCACGTGCCTTACTCCCTGCCCTCTTCATCTTGGTTGACAGATAAAGATAAGCAGAAAAGTACTAAGGCCTTAGTGTGCTTATTCCTGAAATGCTCCTCCTAACAGGTGTAAGAAACACTAATGTTGTAAATTGTGGACTAAACTTTATTATTTTTCAAATGTGGCCTACACAAGTGTTAAGTTGTGTTTGGTGAACTTAACTTTTTTTTTGGTGCAGATCGGGCTACAGAGCTAGTTTAAATCACACGGAGACCGTGTAGACAGCCGTAAACGGCGCTGCAAGGCCAAAAAACCCTCCTCTCGGTTATCCTATATAGTGTTTTTCCACTATTTAGCTGGATACGAGTGGAAAGACACTAATAGGAATTTTTTTTTTCAAATTTTAAACTGGCTGCACTATTTGAAAAAAAGGAAATTGTTTTTCAAGGTATGAGGCAGTAACGCACCCTGAGCTGAATCCAACCGGCTATGGCTTCACACAGACTACAGGGCGAGCTGCGCTCACACAGAGACCGTGCAGACAGCCGTAAAGGGCGCTGCAAGGCCAACAAACCCTCCTCTAGGTTATCCTATATAGTGTTTTTCCACTATTTAGCTGGATACGAGTGGAAAGACACTAATAGGAATTTTTTTTTTCAAATTTTAAACAGGCTGCACTATTTGAAAAAAAGTAAAATTTTTCTCAAGGTATGAGGCAGTAACGAACCCTGAGCTGAATCCAACCGGCTATGGCTGCACACAGACTACAGGGCGAGCTGGGCTCACACGGAGACCGTGCAGACAGCCGTAAACGGCGCTGCAAGGCCAAAAAAACCTCCTCTAGGTTATCCTATATAGTGTTTTTCCACTATTTAGCTGGATACGAGTGGAAAGACACTAATAGGAATTTTTTTTTTCAAATTTTAAACTGGCTGCACTATTTGAAAAAAAGGAAATTGTTTTTCAAGATATGAGACAGTAACGCACCCTGAGCTGAATCCAACCGGCTATGGCTGCACACAGACTACAGGGCGAGCTGCGCTCACACAGAGACCGTGCAGACAGCCGTAAACGGCGCTGCAAGGCCAAAAAACCCTCCTCTAGGTTATCCTATATAGTGTTTTTCCACTATTTAGCTGGATACGAGTGGAAAGACACTAATAGGAATTTTTGTTTTTCAAATTTTAAACAGGCTGCACTATTTGAAAAAAAGTAAAATTTTTCTCTAGGTATGAGCCAGTAACGAACCCTGAGCTGAATCCAACCGGCTATGGCTGCACACAGACTACAGGGCGAGCTGGGCTCACACGGAGACCGTGCAGACAGCCGTAAACGGCGCTGCAAGGCCAAAAAACCCTCCTCTAGGTTATCCTATATAGTGTTTTTCCACTATTTAGCTGGATACGAGTGGAAAGACACTAATAGGAATTTTTTTTTTTCAAATTTTAAACAGGCTGCACTATTTTAAAAAAAGTAAAATTTTTCTCACGGTATGAGCCAGTAACGAACCCTGAGCTGAATCCAACCGGCTATGGCTGCACACAGACTACAGGGCGAGCTGGGCTCACACGGAGACCATGCAGACAGCCGTAAACGGCGCTGCAAGGCCCAAAAACCCCCCTCTAGGTTATCCTATGTAGTGTTTTTCCACAATAGAGCTGGAGACTGGTGGAAAAACACTAATAGGAAATTTGAGAAAAAATGTGCAGCAGGCTGCACTAAGAGCAAAAAAGGACAACTGTGTGAGGCAGTGTGAACCCCCCCTGAGCTGAATACAACCGGGTATATGGCTGCACACAGACTACAGAGTGAGCTGCACACACACACACACACAGAGACCTTGCAGAACGCTGTTAAAACAGCGCTGCAAGGCAAGAGCAAGGTGAACAGTGAAGAACACACAGCGTTTTGCTAAATTAGCCTTTGGAAAGGAAAATAAAGCAATTAGCTAGCTCGACTGGCCCTCAGTTAGAACACAGCATCCTGTCCCTAACTGAAATCACAGCAGAGTGAGCGCAAAATGGCGGCAGCGTTTTTTATAGTGCAGAGTGACATCATTTCAGCAGCCAATCCAAGCCTTGCCAGTACTTACATGCCCACCATGCTAAACAGGATGTGCCCACACTTCCAATCATTCCTCATTGGCTGCTGCGTTCAGTTTGAATTCTGGGAACTTCCGATTCCGGTATCCGATACGCGGGAAGTATCGGAATTCGGTATCGGAATTCCGATACCGCAAATATCGGCCGATACCCGATACTTGCGGTATCGGAATGCTCAACACTAATCATCAGCACTAAACATCTTCATCGCTATTTCAAAACTGTGCAGAAGGGTGCATAGGTCCCTGATCTGAGACCACTCCTGCAGCGTGATTTGCTCCACTTCTGGATCTCGTTGGCCCAGGCTATACGTCATAACGTATTGCACTAGGGCTCGTCGGTGCTGCCACAGTCACTGCAACATGTGCAGAGTTGAATTCCACCATGTGGGAACATCGCATTTCAGCTGGTGAACTGGCAGGCACAACGACTTCTGTAGAGATGTAAGTCGTTGAGCTGTGGGATGCAAACGGCGGAAGTGAGCACACAGCGACTGTGCCCTCTGCAGAAGCCCATCTAATCCGGGATAGTGGGATAAAAATTGCTGGACAACCAGGTTCAAAACATGAGCCATACAAGGCACGTGTGTGACAGTGCCCCGGTGAAGGGCCGCACCCAGGTTTGCAGCATTGTCGCACATGGCCTTCCCTGGCTGCATGTTGAGTGGAGACAACCATTGATGGAACTTGGTCTCCAGAGCTGACCACAACTCCTCAGCTGTGTGACTCACATTTCTCAGACATTTCAATGTAAACACCGCCTGATGCCGTTGAGCCCTAGTGACAGCATAGTAAGGAGGTGTGCAGAATTCCTTCTGTGCAGTTAGAGCGTGGGTGGCATTATTAGACAGAATTTGGGTGCAGGTGGAGGACCGAGAGGAGGTTGAGGATGCAGAAGCAGTGGAGGAACTTCTAGATACAGAGGATCAGGGAGCAACTCGTGGGGACGGCAAGACTTGGACAGCAGCCCCTTCTCCTGAAGTCACCATAGTTACCCAGTGCCCAGTCACCGACATGTAACGCCCCTATCCATGTCTACTCGTCCAAGTGTCTGTGGTGAAATGCACCCTGTCACACACAGAGTTTCTCAAGGAAGCGGTGATGTTGTGTGTGACATGCTGGTGTAGCGCAGGCACAGCATTCTTTGAGAAGTAGTGGCGACTGGGCATCTGGTACTGGGGCACTGCAACGGACATAAGGTCTCGAAAATCCTCTGTGTCCACCAGGCGGAAAGGCAGCATTTCTGTAGCCAACAGCTTGCAGATGGTGAAGTTCAACCTCTTAGCTTTGTCATGGCTAGGAGGAAATGGTCTTTTACTTGTCCACATCTGAGGGACTGATGGCTGGCTGCCGTGCTTAGACGGAGTTGAGTAGGGTGTCCCCAACAAACTGCTGGTCTGTGAGGAAGGTGGAGGCAGAGATGTTATGTTGCCTTGATCAAAATGTGGTCTCGATGTCAGAGAGTGCTTAACACCAGCAGGTGTTTGCACTTGCAAATGTCCTGACGACCTGCCAATCACACTGGCTGTTGCGGTAAAGAGATGGAAGGTCTGCGTCCAAAACCAAGGGCGACTGCTGTCCCCACAGTCACAGAGGAGGAAGAGGATGGGGATGCACTTGATGGGGCAGATGGTGGGGCTCACTAGGCCGCATTGTAGCACAGTGAGCTTCCCACTGCAAATTATGCCTCATATCCATGTGACGGTTCATGCATGTAGTACTGAAGTACTCAAGCTAGTAATTTTTTGGCCTCTACTGAGATTTTGGTGACAAATCTGACAGACAACATGAGTTGGGTCATCCTTTGCGATGTCATAAAATGCCCAGGCTATGCAAGGCTTACAGCCCGTGTGACCTGAAGAGCCTCCACGACTTCTGCTCAGAGGCACAGTTGGGGTTGAGGATGCAGTTGTTGACGTGCTTCCAGTACTCCGTCTCTGTCCAGGAAGGCGCAACCTAACCTCGTCATCAGACTCATCACTAGCATCCTCCTCCACCTCCTCTGCTGACCTTATGGACTGGCGGAATGGGGGTTGACAGTAAGTGTGGTCTCCAACCTCGTCATCATCATCCTGTGTGTTCTCACACCCGCTGTCCTCAGAGCCCACCTCTTCCTGCCCTGACCGAAAAGTCAAGTTTTCGTTCCAATCAGGTATCTCAGTCTCATCATCATCTTCCTCATTGTCTCCACCAACAAGAGATATAGTTTGGGAACGAGAGTCTACATTATGCTCAGATCGCTTTTCATCTGGGCCTGGATCCGACTCACAAAGATTCTGGCATCAGTGCAGGTCATTTCCTCATCTGGATTCACAGAAGCTCTGGAGCAGATCTCTGATTCCCAGGCTATAGTATGCGTAAACAGCTCTGCAGACTCAACCATCTGTGTTACCCCATACTCAGACGGGCGGCTGGAGACTTGGGAGCTGTGAGGAAGCAAGTGCGATTGGGGTGACAATTCTGAGGACTGCAGTAGTTGTGATGTTGAAGTTGACATGGAGGAGAGCCACTTGAATGAGCACTTGATATCCGTTCAAGCACCTGCTGCTTTTGTACCTCATCTGGAATTTTTGGCGATGCTCGTAGCGATGGTCGTAAGAAAGGGATCATATCAGATTGTCCACGAAAAGAAGTAGACATCTTACTTTGTCTGGAAGATGGTCTTTCTTCTGCAGATGTTACTGTTGCTTTACCACCTACCCCACGGACACAACCTTTTTTTCCCTTTCCAACACGCCTATTCCCCTTTCCATCAGCAGCAGGCCTTTTACCACTCATTTTAGTGCTTAACTAATTGGCAACTTTGTATCTGTAGTTGTTGGCACAAAAACCGATGGATGAAAACTGAGCAGAACTGAGCGGCTAAACTGTGGTACTAGGCCCAAAAGGATTTACTTGGTTAGATGCAGTAAAAATTTAGATACACAGGTGGTGTAGCTAGCTTCACAGGTGGGCTACTCCGCTGATGTGCAGGCACTGCTCCTAAGCCCAAAACTATTTACTGGGTTAGATGCAGTAAAAATTTAGATACACAGGCGGGCTACTCAGATGACTACCAGACAATGCTACTAGCCCAAAAGGATTGACTGAGCTAGATTACACCAAATGCTGCGACAAACACTTGCACAGCACTGGCACAGACCTGCCTGGCAAAAAGTGCTAGGAACTGCTGTAACCTACCCTGAAAAGGGCTGATATTTACTGGGTTAGATACAGTAATAATTTTGATAAACAGGCGTGCAGACACTGCTGCTAGGCCCAAAAACTATTTACTGGTTTAGATGCATTAAAAATTTAGATACACAGGCGGTGTAGCTAGCTTCACAGGCGGGCTAGTCAGATCATTACCAGACAATGCTACTAGCCCAAAAGGATTGGCTGAGCTAGATTACACCAAATGCTGCGACAAACACTTGCACAGTACTGGCACAGACCTGCCTGGCAAAAATTGCTAGGAACTGCTGTAACCTACCCTAAAAAGGGCTGATATTACAACTAGTTCCGACTCACGACTCCCTATACCTATCTCTCTGAAAATTTGCTCCCAAAAAAAGACTCTTAGTCTGTATAGCACCCACAGCAACAGCGGTGCCGTCTAACACTAAGCTGCAGCAGTGAGGAAATGGTGGCAATGGGGAAAATGGCTGGTTCTTATGGCGCAAGGACATGTGACATACACAGCCAATGACACATGCCCTTGCTTGCGTGCATCACAGCACATTGCTGTGTGTGTACACACTGCTGATAGGCTGAGAGACTGCACCGCCCCACTGTAAATGCGGGAAAGAAAAAAAAATGGAGATCGGCATTATTTCAGCACAGATCTATCCCCAGCCCCCTCCCCCGCCCACTATACACTGAAACAGTATATTAACAATGATAAACAGTTTTAATGTGCAAATCAAGTTAGGCTTTTGGTGAATGAACAGTTAAACAGAAACAGAAACTCGAACAGCCGAATTTTAAGCAAATTGTTCTAGTTCAACGAATGACTCGAACACCGCCCAAAACAGCTTGAATTTTAAGTTGGCGAACAGTTCGACTCGAACACTGCTCATGTCTAATTAAAAAGCCCGAAGGGCATCACCAGATACTCATAATGGCGATCCATGGTGTTAATTGCCATCTTCAATTTGTCCCCCTCACGGATGCGAATCAAGTTGTAAGCACCCCACAGATCAAGCTTACTAAAAACCCTTGCTGCCTGCCACCTATCAAAGATCTCAGATAAAGAGGGTACTTGTTCTTAATGGTGATGGTGTTAAGACCCCTGTAGACTATGCATGGACATAGTTTTCAGTTTTTCTTCTGTACGAAGAAGAACCCTGCCCCTGCAGGTGACACCGACTTCCTAATGAATACTCTTGCCAGATTCTCCTGGATGTACTCAGTCATCACCTCCATCTCCGTGAGAGATAATGGATAAACTCAACACCGGGAAGGCTCAGCACCAGGCAAAAGGTCAATTGGACAGTCATGGGGCAGTGAGGCGGAAGGGTCTCTGCAGCCCACTTGGACAACCCGTCCACATAGGACAAATAGTGCTTGGGGAGAGATCTGCGGGTAGTTCTGCAGTTGCAATCTGAACGTACTCCCTCAGACATCTACCCTCGCAGGATTCACTCAATCCCAGAATTCTCCCTGAGGACCACTCAATATGCGGGCAGTGGTAACGTAACCAGGGAATCCCTAACAGGATCTTATCAATTCCCTCAGGAATGACAGGCAGTGAGATGATCTCCTGATGGGAAAGTGACATACAGTAGACAGAATAAATTTGATGTGTTACCTGTGAGGGCAGAGTCGATCCATTTACCACTCGTACAGTCACTGGTTTGGCGAGCATCACCAGGGCTATTGCGTGGCGTTGGGCAAAGGCAGAAGACATAAAGTTGCCCTCCTCCCCAGAATCCACGCAAAGCTCTACCATATGAGTGGATGGGCCAATAGTAATTGTCCCATTGAAGGACAATTTGGAGGAAAACATCACCATGTCTAGCTTACCTCCTCCTACAACCACTAGACGCTGATGTTTTCCCAACCGCTGGGGACATTTCCTGGCATCATGTGGCTTGGATGCCTGAACCGGTGATTCCAGAGGTCTGGGGAATGTGGGAGCCAGCAGAAACCTCTGCCTACACTGGACTCGCTCTAACCTTTGCTCGCTAAAATGAAGGTCGATGTGAGTGGAGACCACTATTAGCTCCTCCAGTGTGGCGGGAATCTCCCTAGTGGCCAAAGCGTCCTTCACATGGTCAGCCAGCCTCCTCAATAAAATCCAGGGATGAGGGCTTTGTCCAGCCACTCAAGCTCAGATGCTAAAGTCCAGAAGTGGACAGAAAAATGACTGATGATGGATGAGGCCTATATCAGTGCTAGCAGTTGGAGTGCCGTATCATGGGTGACTTGAGGTCCCAAAAAGACCTGTTTCAGAGTGCTCAGGAACCGTGGAGCACTCCGCACCACATGATTGTCATGCTCCCACAGCAGCATAGCCCACTCCAATGCCCTGTCATACAAGAGAGATATAATGAGTCCCACTATAGCCCGTTCTGAGGGGAAACGTGCAGCCAGGAGCTCAAGGTGTATCGCACACTGGTTCACGAATCCCCTACATGATTTGCTATAGCCAGAGTACTTATCTGGTAGTGGGAGGCGGGATATAGTCGGGACAGGGGTGGTAGTGGAGAAAGTAGCTGCAGCCACGCTAGCAGCCTGAACAGCCACTCTAGTAACATCCACAGCCGAGGTTGGGTGCTCAAGAGCCGCCAACCTGCCCTCCAGCTGCCAGATATACCTCTGTAGGCGCTGTTCGTCCGCCATTACTAACCAGACTCTGGTGCTAGTATAATGTTAGGACTGGCAGAACGCACCAAATAAATATAAATATGGAAATAAGGTGCGTTTGCAGCTCGGGGTCCACCGTGCAGTGATGGTACCTGCTTCTGAGTAATGGCGACACTCTACAGCGGTATTACACCAAAGTACACATGGGTTAACGTAACCCGGTGTGAACAGATGCAAAATCTGTTACTTTATTGAGCCGCAGAGCACAATAGAACGCTGTACCCTGTTTGCTGACACAGAGTGCAGCAGAGAGAGGGAGCAGGGTGGTGGGTGTCAAGGGCTCTGGATTTACATAGGAAAGATTTTGGTAGTTTATGTAAGGTGTCGAGTTCCTGCTGCTGCACAGAGGCAATCTCGAACCATGTCCTCTGCAGTCTCCAATTCTTCCCAAGCCACAATGGAGTCTGCTCAGCAGGGACGTTGGTCCCAGCGTCTGGCTCAAGCTGATACTGTGCGTCTGGTTACAGCTGCCATCCCAGTTTCAGCCTTTGTAACCAGCATTGATCAGCAGCGAGCAGACATTCCAAATCCTGCTTTTCATCTACTAAGCATGCCCGTGGGATGACCTCTCATTGAGGTCGGAGGTCACATGTTCAGGTCCTACAGCGGCTCCGATTGGACCACTGGGATGGTCCCAGAAGGCTGCATCTACAAAAGGCTCGCATGTCCGCTCGGCCATGAGCTAGTATAAAACCTAAATTGTGTGTGTAAGATTGTATGATTGTATATGGTGAATGTTCCCCTTCCCTACGGTTGCTGCTTAGGCATTAGGGTGAGTGGAGCTAAGATACAGCGCCAATCAGTGGCTAAGCCTGCGCCACACACTAGGTCAGCGTCAGTAGCGGCGTACGCAAGCAAGATGCTGCATGCACTCTGTGTGCTATTGCTTTCCATTAGTGGTTTGCAGTCACATCCACATTAATAATCTTAGCACAATACCTTTGTTGGAGTAGGGTGGGAATTCCCTCTTAAACCAGCATCTGTCTCCGGGCATCCTCAGGCGAGGGCTCAAAAGCCACTGAGTGAGAGAGTGGGTTCAATCACCAGTGTAGTGGTTGTGAGCGTTAGTGATCCCACTAGATCCTACTCTGCCTCACTTTGAAACCTGCTGAGCTATTTAAGTCCTCTGCAGCCTGTGGGCCAGTGTCAGCTATAGTTCATGTTGCACTATTTGAGCTCCTGACCTGATTCCTGTAATAGTGTTCCTGTTTGCCTCTGACTGCCTGCATCCGTTTATCACTTGTTCTGACCTCTGGCCTGTATCCCGACTCCGTCTTACGTCTCACGTTTTGGTTACCACGTTCCCGGTAGGTTCTGACGTCTCGCTTGCCCCCGACTATTCTTTGCTCGCCCCTTCTGTACCGCGCTGCTATCTCTGTGTATGACCTTGGCTTGTTTCACATCTCTTTCATTACCTGTGACACCTGTGTTGTTATTCAGTGTTGCTGCGCTGTGTGCACAACCTTTTTCTCTTAACCAGCACCCCCTGGTGGAGGTTGCTCTATACTGCACTGCAGCAGCACATTACAGGAGCATCTATTTTGTCTGTCTTAATGGTTTGTTGGGAATCAAATACTTATTTCTCACTGTAAAAAGTAAATAAATTTATGTAATTTATACAATGTGATTTTCTAGATTTTATTTTTAATATTATATCTCTCAATGTTAAAATTAATCTACTCTTAAAATTATAGGCTGATCATGTCTTTGTCAGTGGGCAAACTTAAAAAATCAGCAAGGGATCAAATAATGATTTCCTTCACTGTATAGAGATATACATTATGCAAACTAGGGGACAGGTCAGTGAGGGATCAGTATACAAAGAAACACCATGAGCACTACTATAGGGGGTGCTCAGATAGGTCGCCAAACCATTCAATAGTAGAAATGAAACCTTTCACTCAACTTAATGATCTGATGATTTATTAGTAGTACGCTTAACATGTTAAGTGATGGATCTACCAGTGAGGGATCAGCAGTCTGCATTATGAATATCTAATCAGAGCATCACATGCAGACCCCTCTCCAAGACCTGCATTAGGGCACGAGGCTATCATTAGCACAAAACTGAAAACAAAGGTTAACCCCTTCACCCCCGGAGCTTATTTAGTTTTTTGTTTTCGTTTTTTGCTCCCCTTTTTTCCAGAGCCATAACTTTTTTATTTTTCCATCAAAATGGCCATGTGAGGGCTTATTTTTTGCGGAACAAGTTTTATTTTTGAAAGATACCATTGGTTTTACCATGCCGTGTAACAGAAAATGGGAACAAAATTCCAAGTGCCATGAAATTGCAAAAAAATGTGCAATCCCACACTTGTTTTTTGTTTGGCTTTTTTGTTAGGTTCACTAAATGCTAAAACTGACCTGCCATTTTGATTCTCCAGGTCATTATGAGTTCACAGACACCAAATATGTCTAGGTTCCCTTTTAATTAAGTGGTAAAAAAAATCCAAAATGTGTTAAAAAAAAGAAATTGCGCAATTTTCCGTTACCCGTTACATTTCCACTTTTCGTGATCTGGGGTCAGGTGAGGGCTTATTTTTTGTGTGCCGAGCTGATGTTTTTAATTATACCACTTTTGTGCAGATACATTCTTTTGATCACTCGTTATTGTATTTTAAAGGAATGTCACGGCAACCACAAAAACGTAATTTTGGCGTTTTGATTTTTTTTCTCGCTACGCCGTTTAGCAATCAGGTTAATCCTTTATCTTTTTTAATAGATTGGGCGATTCTGAAAGCGGCCATACCAAATATATGGAGGTTTGATTTTTTTATGGTTTTATTTTGATTGAGGCGAAAGGGGGGTGATTTGAACTTTTATATATTTAGCATTTTTCATATATTTAAACACTTTTTTAAAAATGTTGGCATGCTTCAATAGTCTCCATGAGAGATTAGATACTGAAAAAAAGATGATCAGAAGGCAATAATTCCAATATAAAAGCCATAATTTTATTAATACAACTACATTTAAAAACCATCCTGCCAATTATTGGGGAAGTAGAACCACCCACATATATCACACCATCACCAGTGTTAACGCACAGCGTCCTAGCATCAGTAAATTACAGGTATTAGTACCGGGCAATATTACAATGAAACACCATGGTACATTGCAAAAACACAGACAAATTCCTGCCCTATGTGCCACTACTCAGGCTAATAGCCATACCTCCTAACACAAACCCCTATAAAGCCCATAAGAGGCCTATATAAAAAGGGGGACATTATAGTTACCGTTTAAGGGAGTAGCCTTCACCACTGGACACCGTGCATCTACCCCGACGCGCGTTTCGGACCCCTTTTTCAAGGGGCCTTGAGAGATTAGAAGCACTCGATCACCTCTGCTACATAGAGGTGATGCACAGATCACCTCTATGCAGCAGAATTACAGGCATGCTATGAGCGCTGATCACAGGGTGGCGCTCACAGCAATCTGCCATCAACAACCAATAGAGTTCTCAAGGAGACCTCTGGTTGTGATAACAATGCACCGATGACCCCTGATCACGTTACGGGGGTCAGCGGTGTGTGTACTTCCGGCCGCGCGGCCGGCAGCGCATGTTAAATGCCGCTGTCAGGGTTTGACAGCGGCATTTAACTAGTTAATGGGTATGTGCGGTATCGCTATTCCACTCATGCCCATTGCGGGCACATGTCAGGTGTTGAAAACAGCTGACTTGTAGAGTCTTTGAGGTGGGATCACCGCCTGAGCCCACCTTAAAGCGGAGGATACTGCCAGCTGACGCACTCCTCCGTCGGCTGGCAGAAAGGGTTAAAGAACAACCATAAAATGGATTTCACCAACCAAGGTATAATTTTAATCAGTATAACAGCACAGACTTGACACTGTGTGTAGGTTACTATGCACAATCCTGCTGACAGGTTCCCTTTAAAAGCTGCTTCATTGGCTGTGCTGCAATTGTTCATTAGGCATCTGAACTCGAACAGCAAGCCGGACATCCTGTTAAAAGTCCGTGTACGGGATTTGGTACTGGACACTAGGTGTCCGGTAGGAATCTCAAACTTTACAGTTCGGGTTTGCTTAACCCTATTATCTGTCAAAAATAGCAAGTAGCACAATGGCCATTGTTATTTAATGAGCCAGTGCAGATGAGCCATTTTTTTTCCACTGAACAGTACTGCAGCGTGATCTAGTTCCTTCTGTAAATCAGATGAGTCTCGCCCTTTTTTTATCAGATGCCATACGGAGCCACAGTAGAACATGCATTTTTTATGGATACATTGTAATTCTGTAACTTAGGATACCGTCACACACTGCCATTTCGATCGCTACGACGGTACGATTCGTGACGTTCCAGCAATATCGTTACGATATCGCTGTGTCTGACATGCAGCAGCGATCAGGGATCCTGCTGAGAATCGTACGTCGTAGCAGATCGTTTAGAACTTTCTTTCGTCGCTGGATCTCCCGCTGGCATCGCTAGATCGGTGTGTGTGACACCGATCTAGCGATCTAGCGATGCGATCTAGCGATGCGTTCGCTTGTAACCAGGGTACACATCGGGTTACTAAGCGCAGGGCCGCGCTTAGTAACCCGATGTTTACCCTGGTTACAAGCGTAAAACTAAAAAAAAACAAACAGCACATACTTACATTCTGGTGTCCGTCAGGTCCCTTGCCGTCTGCTTCCCGCACTGTGACTGCCGGCCGTAAAGTGAAAGCAGAGCACAGCGGCTGTGCTTTCACTTTCACTTTACGGCCGGCAGTCAGTGAGTGCGGGAAGCAGACGGCAAGGGACCTGACGGACACTAGAATGTAAGTATGTGCTGTTTGTTTTTTTTAGTTTTACGCTTGTAACCAGGGTAAACATCGGGTTACTAAGCGCGGCCCTGCGCTTAGTAACCCGATGTTTACCCTGGTTACCCGGGGACCTCGGCATCGTTGGTCGCTGGAGAGCTGTCTGTGTAACAGCTCCCCAGCGACCACACTAAGATTTACCTACGATCACGGCCAGGTCATATCGCTGGTCGTGATCGTAGGTAAATCGTATAGTGTGACGGTACCCTTAGTCTTGTAAATGATTAATAGCTGCTGGAGTAAACAAAATGGATTGTATACAGATTGCACACCGATGACCAGTGAGAGAAAAATCGTCCGAGTTTTCTATATGAAACTCTGAACAATTTTTTTATACGCTCATGTGAACCTGCCTCAAGTGAGGGCCCAAGAGCGCTGTAGCTGAAATAATATGATCTATGCCTCAAAAGAAACAAAACAAAGGACATTTAGAAGCCATAAGTAAAAAAAATATATTTTTATGACAAGTTATTTAGTGCAGCCTTATTAGTTTAAAAAATTAACATTTGATGTGTTCAGGTTAATTTCTTAGTGTTTAAGCTATTTTCTTAGCAAATCTATTACTCCTTTTATATATCTAACGTTAATTGCACATAATGGTTTGCACTGCCTGTAAATTTTAGTGGCATCTGTTTTGTGTCATTATATTTCTTTATGTAATTCCAGAGGTCACCTTTTAGCACATTATCAGTATCATCTGTAACCAAGGAAACATAAGTACCCTCTTTTTGTCTTGTAATGGAAACTAACAGTCAAGTATAGTATATATAAATACTTAACTACAGTAAACACAAATTTCATTGAAAAGAACCCTCTAATAGTGACGCATTATGCATGGTATATATATATATATATATATATATATATATAAACAAAGAAGAATAAACACTGGAGCTATATAAAAAATATATATAACAACTTTTCTTACAGAATATTTTATCACAGAATTCAATATAGATTCAATATAAACAAAATTAAAATACAAAGGGAAATGACACCTAAATGCCTCGTAGAAGCAGGAAAATAATAACAAAGTTTATATATACGCCTAGACCTCCAGCTGTCAGCTTTATATTGGCTGGTTAAAAATAGAGGGGTCCCCATGCCATATTTTTTAATTATTTTAATAAATAATTTTCAAAACAGTGTGGGGTCTCCCCCATTTTTAACCACCAGCAAAGCTAAAGCAGACGGATGGTGGCTGGCATTCTCAGACTGGAAAGGGTCATGGATTTTGGCTCTTCTCAGCCTAAAAATAGCAGCTTGCAGCTGCCCCAGAAATGGTGCCATTATTAGACGCATTAATTATGGTGCTTTGTGGTTTATGTCAGCTGTATTAATAATAATAATAATTTCATTTATATAGCACCAACATATTCCGCAGCGCTTTACAAATTATAGAGGGGATATGTACAGACAATAGACATTACAGCATAACAGAAATCACAGTTCAAAATAGATACCAAGAGGAGTGAGGGCCCTGCTCGCAAGCTTACAAACTATGAGGAAAAGGGGAGACACGAGAGGTGGATGGTAACAATTGTTTTCGTTGTTCGGAACAGCCATAGTGTAAGGATCGAGTTTTCATGTAAAGCTGCATGAACCAGTTAACTGCCTAAGTAGGTAGCAGTATAGACACAGAGGGCTATTAACTGCATAAATTGTATGAGAACATGATGCGAGGAACCTGATTTTGGTTTAACTTATATGAAAGAGCCACACAGGGATAATTAGGTTAATGCGTTGAGGCGGTAGGCCAGTCTGAATGCGTTTTTAGGGGAAGCTTAACCCCTTTCTGACATTGGACGCACTATCCCGTCGAGGTGGGGTGGGCCCGTATGACCACTGATGGGATAGTACATCAAAGCGATTGGCCGCGCTCACGTGGGGAGCGCGACCGATCGAGGCCAGGTGTCAGCTGACTATCACAGCTGACATCCGGCACTATGTGCCAGGAGTGGTCACGGACCGCCCGCGGCACATTAACCCTCGGCACACTGCGATCAAACATGATTGCAGTGCTCCGGCGGTATAGGGAAGCATCGCGCAGGAAGAGGCTCCCTGCGGGCTTCCCTGAGACCTCTGAAGCAACGCGATGTTATTTTTTCACAAATAAACGCAGGTAATATCAAATAAATGTTACCACTATCATGAAGTACAATATGTCATGAGAAAACCATGTCAGAATCACCAGGATACATTGAAGCATTTCAGAGTTATAACCTCATGAAAGGACAGTGGTCAGAATTGTAAAAATTGGCCTGGTCATTAACGTGCAAACCACCCTTGGGGGTAAATGGGTTAAAACTGTGAGAATTGGGAATCTATCATATTAACCTGGGTAGTGCATTCCAAAGAATTGGCGAAGCATGTGAAAAGTCTTGGAGACTGGAATGGGAGGTTCTGATTATTGAGGATGCTAACCTCAGGTCATTAGCAGAACAGAGAACACAGGTAGGGTGGTAGCCTGAGACCAGGGAGGAGATGTAGGGTGGTGCTGAGCCATGGAGCACTTTGTGAATGAGGGTAACAGTTTTGTACTGGATTCTGGAGCGGATGGGTAGCCAGTGTAATGACTGGCACAGGGTAGAGGCATCAGTGTAACGGTTGGTGAGGAATATAATCCTGGATGCAGCATTCAGGACAGATTGGAGCGGGGAGAGTTTAGCAAGAGGGAGGCCATTTAGGAGAGAGTTACAATAATCCAGACGAGAATGAATGAGTGAAACAGTAAGAGTTTTTGCAGAGTCGAATGTAAGAAAAGGGCGAATTCTAGAAATGTTTTTGAGATGCAGGTAAGAAGAGTGAGCCAATGATCGGATGTGGGGGGTGAAGGAAAGCTCGGAATCAAGTATGACCCCAGGGCAGCGGGCATGTTGCGTTGGAGTAATGGTGGAACCACACACGGAGATGGCAATGTCAGGCAAAGATACGTTAGTAGAGGGAGAGAGCATGAGGAGTTCAGTTTTTGACAGGTTCAGTTTCAGATAGAGGGAGGACATGATGTTAGAGACAGTGTTAAGACAATCACTGGTGTATTATGGCCACTGACATGAATCCCAAGGTTTAGTAATAGGAGGAGTCTATATGACGCCTGAATTAATAACCCATAGTCATATCATAATAAAGACATAGACAGAAAAAAGTCTTTTATTTGAAATAAACACCCAGACTGCTTTATTAGAAATAAAATGTCCCCACCCTTTTTTTACTCATTTCTTACTGTAAAGTAAAAAATAATAAAGCACCTTATTCCTCAGC
Organism: Ranitomeya imitator; assembly: GCF_032444005.1. Classification (NCBI taxonomy): domain Eukaryota; kingdom Metazoa; phylum Chordata; class Amphibia; order Anura; family Dendrobatidae; genus Ranitomeya; species Ranitomeya imitator. The sequence goes on from NC_091287.1 coordinate 349,927,156, forward strand.
TGTCAGACGATTATACATTAATTTCCATGTCCTGAGAAGATCTGAGGCTTGCTGGATGTTCCTTGACCGGGTTGCTACTTCCTACTACCACTTCATCATCTGCTTACAGTAAGATCTGCACCAACAACTTGAACCCAGCCAAGGGGAAATGACAGCAGGAGGTTCTGAGACTAATCTGTTTCAAGGACAGACCCCACAACGCACCTGAGTTGTGAATTGGGATCAAAAAGCAGACACATGAGTGGTTGGTGCCACTCCACCTCAAGCCATGCATGGTGGTGTGCTATAACAGGCAAAATCTGGTAGCAGTTCTTGGCCTAGCCCCGATAAGATGGAAAGTTAAATCCGAGAACACTGATGTGTGGATTCGTGGATAAAGATAAAAGAGCAGTCCAAGGTTAAATTATATATTTAAATGCCTTAAGGGCACATGAGACAAAATCCTACATACACAATCATTATACATATACTGTACAATGGTCAGATATGCAAATACAGGTGAAGTACAAAACATATAACAGATGAATCATGTCATTCACCGTTTTGATGTTCGACCATGTATACTGGCCACATGGGGGCATAGGCTGTCAGCTGATTCTCATTCCTCCCAGCATGTTACTCGACGTTCCCCCCTTTTAAAATTGAACAGCAAGTATGACAAAAAGAGAGAGAGCATTTATCCCCTAGGTTGGTAACACTCTTTTCACCCATGGGACGGGCCTTATCCCTCTCTCACCAGTGTTTGAAGCTAAAACTCCCAAAACCTATGAAGAATCATAACTTCCTAAGGAAGTCATAGGGCAGAGGGGTCTGGAAGGGCCTTCATTGTGCTTGGAAACCAAATTCTGCTTTGCTACCTGGCTTCTACCTGGGGAACTAGAATGTATCGAGATCTGGAAGGCATTCAACCCATTTCAGATATCTTGAGCATGCAACTGGTGTGTGGCTCAGCCCTCAGCTGTCTGCTTTCCCTTAGCTGATCATTAAAAATAGGGGGCAACCAATGATTTTTTTTTTCCAATTAATTATTGCTAATATAAATAAATGGAAAAAAAATATGTGAGATCCCCTTTATTTTTCAGAAGCAGCTGAGGCTTGGGGCTGTTGTTAATACTCTGGGATTGGGTCAATATCCATAAATTTTCCCAGGCTAATAATATCACAGCTGTTTGCTTAGCCTTTGCTGATTATTATAGGGGAGTCTTATTGTAAATAAGACTCAGCCAGAATAAAGTCCTTAATTCAAAATAAAACTTCCCACCCTCTTTAACCCATTGATTTTTTTTTAATAAAAATAAACCATATTCCTGGCCTGTTCAATGACAAGATAATCCATATTTGTCCTATGATGCACTCTAACTCTGCTACATCTGGAGTTCATGGCTGAGCACTGGCATGATGCGAGCGCTCAAGTGTGATTCCAGGGTAGAGACAGAGCTGAGGCCGAGAACTCAGCTGCAGCGATGAGCGGTAATGTCAATAAGCAATAAGGTGAGTGTAGCCGTCTACTTCAGCACTGGCAGCGTGTGAACTTTCTCACGAGCACCGACGTCAGTGGGGTCACCAGAGTTCATCGATCATGAATTCTGACATTGTTTTCCTGGATTCACGGCTGAGCAGTTGCATCATGCCATTGCTCAGCTATGAAATCCAAATGTAGCTGCGTTGGAGCACATCGTGGGACAGATATAGATTATCTTCAGTTCGGGTAGGTGAGAAATACGGCATTTTTTATTTTACTTTTTTTTAAATAAATGTGTAAAAGAGGGTGGAAAGTTTTATTTTAAATAAAGGACTTTATTCTGGCTGTATCTTCTTTATTACAGTCTGACTATGGGGTTATTTATGGAGACAAAATGGGGAGGCCTACATGGGCACCATACTGTTGGGGGTTGCTGTTGTGGAATCATGTTGAGTAGGGAGATTGTGGAAATATCCTATTGTTTTGTTGGCAGTGTAGCAGCATCATACTGTGTTGTGAAACTATGGGTGGGGGAATAATACTTTGCTGATGGCACTATAGTGCCAATCTGTACATGTTTTTCATTAAACTTGATGGGTTTTGGCATTTTTCAGGGCCATCATACTGTATAGAGGCCATTAAAGAGATATTGCAGTAAGAGAGAACACTATGAGGCTAAACCACTGTGTTTTTGCCACAATAGGTCCTTCTCCCTGTCTTTAAAAGTTGAGCCATATGACCTTCCATTTCTGCACTTATGCGTCCTTACTCCGCTTACTCCATGTAATATTTATTTTTTGTAGGATGATAGGAATTTTGCTAAGGGGTCTAATGATTTCTTTGTATAACCGTAAAAGATCAATATTATTTCTGAAGGCGGAACTCAAGGACCTTATTTATTTTAATTATTTAGGGACATTATTAGTTTGTATTGGTGCATTCGGGGAGCATTAGTACTTAAGGGGGCATTTGGGCCATTATTACTTTTTTAAGGAAACACTTGGGACATTATTACTTTCTAGGCAGCACAGTGGAAACATTATTACTTCCTATGGAACACTATTATTGCTAGAGGCACTAGCTTTCTGGCACACTGTCACTGTGTAGTTTTTTTTGGGGGGAAAGAATAGTAATCATAGTAATTCCATTTCTATTTATGGGGTCATTTGTGTTTGTTGGATCCAGGTGAGGATGGGGATGGTACTTAAAATGTGAGAAGTCAAATGTATCTTTCTTACAAACTCTGCTGAAGAGTCATGGCTGGAAGAAGTGTTCAAACTGATTCTGACAAGTTGAAAATCGCTTGTAAGTCACCATGTTCTATATAATTGTACCATATCTCTTATATCGTTGACAGGAGTGATAATTATCACTATTTATATGGTAATATTGACCTTTTTAATAGTGTATTATTTGTTTGTTTTAGTTAGTAATAGTTTAGTGGTGAAACTCTGCTTTTATTTAGTGATAGGTACATGTGCAATGCCATTAACTAGCTAACAATAGGGGAAATTAATCTGCCATAAAACTGAATCCTCTCAATATGTTTGAGTCTGAGTTTCTTGGGTTCTTTTGGAAGGTGGAGAGGGTAATGGTGAATGCCATTTATAGGTTTTCAAGTTGTTTTGGGGGGCGTTTGTATACTATCCAGTCCACATATGAACATAGCAAATTGTGCAAACAGACAATTTCTAAGTGCGTCATTATTATTATCTTTACACAATAGAAACAAAGAAAAAGTATCTCCCTGATTTGCATATGAGTCAGTTATGCCATTTCATGTAATTGCAAAGCTTCCTTTTACATACTATATGTAACACAATGACTGTGTGGGAGTAATCTTTGATAGCTTTCCATATGAATGTTTATTCATGTCCGTTCATGTCTTGCATTAATTTATTTTACTCTGTGTAATCATTTGAGAAATAGAATCAAATAGCGTTTTAAATCATTAATGTTATGATTTTTTAGCATGCAAATAGCCTGTGACATCAACATACAGCAATCACCAATACTAAAATTGCTTACTTACTATAATACCCAGCTTACTAAACAGGAATAAAAATAAAGCCTTCAGCCGGTTTGTGCCTTCGGAGACTTTCTCAAGGCTCATCAAGAAACGACCAAAGGCTGAGTTCTGTCTGTGCTCAATGTTTTTTATTCCTGTTTTGTAAACTGAATATTATGAAGAAGATTTAATACATGGTCTGTTAACCCTGTCTCTATGCTTTAAATACCGTAGAATACACAGCACTGCCGTGTGATTTAATGGTTGCAGCAGTTTCCCTTCAAATTTTAGACTAATGACTAACACCATTGAGAATTGCCATCCACTTTTTCTTTCCTAACTCTGATTTTTACATACAGTGTGTGGTAGATCGGCTCACTCGGCTGTACACAGTGGTAGACACAGGAACACTATTGCTTTATGAATGTCCTTGGTTTATTAGATGCGGCATAAACCAAGGTGAAGCACAAAGTAAACATGGCTCTCAGGGCAAAACAGCAAAGCAAAACAAAATGGTAGCACTATGCACAGTCCTTGTATTAGTGAGGATCAGCCCGCTCAGAGTTAGCAAGACCCATGGTTCATGTATAAGCAAAACACAAACGCTTCTATGGAGTGTTCCTCTCCAGATACTAAGCAACTACTGCCTCTGAAGGCCAGCTACTTAAGCCCCAGACAACACCCTGGGGTGGAGATAAGGTGGACATCCTCCCACCCACACTTTGTATGTCCACATAAAACTCAGCCCTTTATATAAATAAGCTGTTAACTCCTCACAGCACTTCGTGTGCTGGAGGAAATTATCTGGGTTTTAAATCACTGACGCCATTAAGTGCAGTGAAACATATCTCCCCTCCAGCACGCACATAACCAGTGACTTTGTCTCAAGTGACATGTCAAATTTTTGGCACCCCTGGTCAAATTTACTGTTATTGTGAACAGTTAAGCAAGCTGAAGATGAAAAGGCCTAAAGTTAACTCCTTAACCCCCAAGGATGGTTTGCATGTTAATGACCGGGCCAATTTTTACAATTCTGACCATTGTCAATTTATGAGGTTATAACTCTGGAATGCTTGCATGGATCTTGGTGATTCTGACACTGTTTTCTCGTGAATTGTACTTCATGTTAGTGGTAAAATTTCCTTGACATTACTTGCATTTATTTGTGAAAAAAATGGAAATTTGGCGAAAATTTTGAATATTTTGCAATTTTTCAAATTTGAATTTTCATGCCCTTAAATCACATAGATATGTCACACAAAATACTTAATAAGTAACATTTCCCACATGTCTACTTTACATCAGCACAATTTTGGAACCAAAATTTTTTTGTTAGGGAGTTATAAGGGGTAAAAGTTGACCAGCAATTTCTCATCTTTACATTTTTTTTTCAGGGACAGCATCACATTTGAAGTCACTTTGAGGGGTCTTTAAGATAGAAAATACCCAAGTGTGACACCATTCTTAAAACTGCACCCCTCAAGGTGCTCAAAACCACATTCAAGAAGTTTATTAACCCTTCAGGTGTTTCACAGACATTTTTGGAATGTTTAAAAAAATGAACATTTAACTTTTCTCACAAAAAATTTACTTCAGATCCAATTTGTTTTATTTTACCAAGGGTAACAGGAGAAATTGGACCCCAAAAGTTGTTGCACAATTTGTCCTGAGTATGCAGATAAGTGGGGGGAACCACTGTTTGGGTGCATGGCAGAGCTTGGAAGTGAAGGAGTGCCGTTTAACTTTCCAATGCAAAATTGTCTGGAATTGAGATAGGACGCCATGTCGTGTTTTGAGAGCCCCTAATGTGCCTAAACGTGGAAACCCCCTACAAGTGACACCATATTGGAAAGTAGACCACATAGGAAACATATCTAGATGTGTGGTGAGCACTTTGACCAACCAAGTGCTTCACAGAAGTTTATAATGTAGAGACGTAAAAATAAAAAATCATGTTTTTTCACAAAAATGATATTTTTGCCCCCAATTTTTTTCCCAAGGATAATAGAAGAAATTAGACCCCAAAAGATGTTGTGCAACTTGTCCTGAGCATGCTGATACCCCACATGTGGAGGTAAACCACTGATTAGGCGCATGGCAGAGCTCGGAAGGAAAGGAGCGCCGTTTGACTTTTCAATGCAAATTTGACTAGAATTGAGATAAGACACCATAACATAGTAAAATAACATAGTTAGTAAGGCCGAAAAAAGACATTTGTCCATCCAGTTCAGCCTATATTCCATCATAATAAATCCCCAGATCTACGTCCTTCTACAGAACCTAATTGTATGATACAATATTGTTCTGCTCCAGGAAGACATCCAGGCCTCTCTTGAACCCCTCGACTGAGTTCGCCATCACCACCTCCTCAGGCAAGCAATTCCAGATTCTCACTGCCCTAACAGTAAAGAATCCTCTTCTATGTTGGTGGAAAAACCTTCTCTCTTCCAGACGCAAAGAATGCCCCCTTGTGCCCGTCACCTTCCTTGGTATAAACAGATCCTCAGCAAGATATTTGTATTGTCCCCTTGTATACTTATACATGGTTATTAGATCGCCCCTCAGTCGTCTTTTTTCTAGACTAAATAATCCTAATTTCGCTAATCTATCTGGGTATTGTAGTTCTCCCATCCCCTTTATTAATTTTGTTGCCCTCCTTTGTACTCTCTCTAGTTCCATTATATCCTTCCTGAGCACCGGTGCCCAAAACTGGACACAGTACTCCATGTGCGGTCTAACTAGGGATTTGTACAGAGGCAGTATAATGCTCTCATCATGTGTATCCAGACCTCTTTTAATGCACCCCATGATCCTGTTTGCCTTGGCAGCTGCTGCCTGGCACTGGCTGCTCCAGGTAAGTTTATCATTAACTAGGATCCCCAAGTCTCCATGTCGCATTTGGAGAGCCCCTGACGTGCCTTAACAGTGAAACCCCCCACAAGTGACACCATTTTGGAAAGTAGACTCCCTAAGGAACTTATCTAGATGCATTGTGAGCACTTTTAATCCTGAAGTGCTTTCACAAAAATGATCTTTTTGCCCCTAATATTCTATTGTCTCAAGGGAAACAGAAGAAATTGGACAACAAACGTTGTTGTACCATTTGTCATCAGTACGCCGATACCCCATAGGTGGGGGATAACCCACTGTTTGTGCGCATGGCAGAGCTTGGAAGGGAAGGAGCGCCGTTTAACTTATCAATGTAAAATTGACTGGATTTGAGATAGGATGCCATGTCACATTTGGAGAGCCACTGATGTGCCTAAACAGTGGAAACAACCCACAAGTAACACATTTTAGAAAGTAGACCCCCTAAGGGACTTATCTAGATGTGTTATGAGAACTTTGAACCCCTAAGTGCTTCACTACAGTTTATAACGCAGAGCTGTGAAGGTAAAAATTGTATGGCTCCCCCATCACTTTCCTGGTATGCATGGCTTCCCTGTCCCTGACATTGTATGCATGGTTTCCTGGTCCTTGTCCTGCTATGCATGGCTCCCTTGTCCCTGTATTGCTATGCATGGCTCCCCCATCCCATCCTGGGATGCATGGCTCTTTATCCCCTATGCTACTCACCCTCCAGTATGCCCTCACAGCATCTCGGTGGTCCCAGCGCCTTTGCAGCATCTCGATGGTTCTGTCTTCATGCTGCTCTTCCTGTGCCGAGCGATCATGTGGTGCCGCTCATTAAGGTGATGAATATGCACTACATGCCTACTCATTACATTAATGAGCGCTGGAAGAGCTGCTGGAAGCCAGAACCATCAAGATGCTGCAAAGCCACCGGGACCACCGATATGCTGCGGAGGTACGCTGGTGGGTGAGTAGGATGACTTCTGGAAGCGGGTGGCTGTCACTCTGCGCTGCTATAAGAGAATTAATATTCATTTCTCTTTAGCAGCGGGCACAGTTACAGCCGCAGCCGCCGGCTTCTGCCTCCTGTGACCCGCTGCTCCGCCACTTCCCTCCCCAGCCGGCTTTCTGGACTATTGACTTATGTATAAGCCGAGGGAGCGATTTCAGCACAAAAAAGTGCTGAAAAACTCGTTTTATACACGAGTATATATGGTATTTCTAATTTTTGGTTGATGTGGCACTGTGAATGTTTGTCTTTTGCATGGTGACCAGTCTATTTATTAATAGTATTTTAGGGCAAATAAAATGATTTGATTGCTTCTTAATGTATTTTTTGTGGAGTTGTGGCAAAGGATGGTGGAGTTGCGTTGAGAAAGAAAGAAAATGAAGCAATGACCCCAACAACCTTTCTGATGATAATATTTCCTGCATGATGGTAAAGGGCTTGCATAATAATAATAATAATAATAATTATACTAATTAATAATAATAAATGAATATAAGAAATGTATATATTGGATCACCTCACTGCATTATAAGAGATAACAAGAAAAAGTAGTACACAATGGCAACACAAAGTTATCTCTGCTTACTGAGGAGAGAAGAAATGAGGAAGTGTTTTCATTTCCATTGTTTCCAGGAACATCACTACACTTTATCAGAAGATTGCTCATCGTGGCTCCACTGTCCTTCACAGTAGTAAGCATATTATTACAGCTTTCACTGCCACACTGTGGATTCTCTAGCATTATGAGGCCATGTTCACACGTTGCGGTTTTTACTGCGGAACCGCAGCGATTTTGCTGCTGCGGGTCCGCTGCAATTTCCATTGCGTTTACATTTACATGTAAACCAATGGAAACCGCAAACCGCTGTGCACATGCTGCGGGAAAAAACGCGCAGAAATGCAGCGGTTAAAAACCCACAGCATGTCACTTCTTTGTGCAGAATCGCAGCGATTCTGCACCCATAGAAATGCATTGATCCGCTTACTTCCCGCATGGGGCTGTGCCCACCATGCGGGAAGTAAGCGGATAATGTGCGGGTTATACCCGGGGTGGAGGAGAGGAGACTCTCCTCCAGGCCCCGGGAACCATATTTGTGGGTAAAAAAAAGAAATTTTAAAATAAAAAATGATGTTATACTCACCTCTGAAGTCTCAGCGCTGCACGCAGCCGTCCGGTCTGGGTTGCTGTGCGAGCAGGGCCTGCGGTGACGTCGCGGTCACATGACCGTGACGTCACGAAGGTCCTTCTCGCACAGAATCTTTGGAACCGGACCGCCGGGTGCAGCGCCGAGGAGATCGGGACGTCAGAGGGTGAGTATATCATGATTTTATTATTTTTAACATTACTATTGATGCTGCATATTGCTGAATATGCAGCATCAATAGTAGGAGTAAAATCCCGCAGCGGAACCCGCAGGACAATACGTGATAAATCTGCAGGGATAACCGCAGCGTGTTTGCCCTGCAGATTTATCAAATCCGCTGCGGGAAAACCCGCAGGGACAGGACGCAACGTGTGAACATGGCCTAACACTGGTGATTGTGGTGCTTTCACTCCGATCAGAGCACAGGCCAATGTGGCAATGATGCATGGTGAAGCTGAGGAGAAGCAGGAAAAAATCTTCCAATAAAACAGCAGTATGTCCCTGGGAGCAGCGCAGTTTTGGTCTCTCGGCCTGCGCATACACATTAGAAGTATATGAGTTGCATAGGAATCAATGAGAAGTTGTGCCATTCACAAGATGGCTGTGCAACGTCATAAAAAATTGGTATATAAAACCGATTTTTAGGCAGATACAGATTGCATTGAACATTAGTATCTATCTAAAGTAAGTAAGCATACATATAAATAGATTTTTTATTTTTTAATAAAACTAACATTTTTGGTGATCATTCAAAATATTGTTGTTATCTTGTAGCTGTTCTACCTTTCTGACTGCTTAGTGGCTCTGTTGCAAGCTCTTCATTACTTCTTCCACTTGCTGTCAGGTTTACTAATCCATCAGTCCTAAGTCCTCCTCTTTTTCCTCTACACAACTCCTTTCATCTGATTTGGCTACCACCAACCTTCAGATGACAGCCATTTGTTAGATAGACAGTATTACGCCTTATATCTTGGTACGTTATAGCAATGCTGATGAAAATTTAGCATTTTTGTTATTTACCACCTATGAAACTGACCAAAAACAAGTAGACAAATAATATTTATTGTTGCATACTGTATATAAGAAATACAAAAACACGTAAAAAATGAGGCAGCAAACCGTGAGTCTGAAAGTGGGAACTCTTTGACATCTATATGTATGTCCCCCACAGCTCCACAAAAATCATATATCATATGTGAAGCATATAGTGACATCCTGCTCAACAACAAAATGAGCAAAGATCAATCTACATATATAATTGTCTAAGGGGCACTTCCGTCTGTTTGTCTGTCTGTCAGTCACGGAAATCCCACGTCGCTGATTGGTCACGGCCTCTGGCCGCGACCAATCAGCGACGGGCAAAGTCCGGCCGCGAATTTGCCCCTTCCTACTCTGTCAGTGCCCCCTCCATACTCCCCTCCAGTCAGCACTCACACAGGGTTAATGACTGCATTACACTATGTTATGCCGCGGTGTAACGCAGTCCGTTAACGCTGCTATTAACCCTGTGTGACCAACTTTTTGTTATTGATGCTGCCTATGCAGCATCAATAGTAAAAAGATCTAATGGTAAAAATAATTTGAAAAGTAAAAAATCATTATATACTCACCTTCCGGTGCCTTTCCCGCTTCTCGCGATGCTCCGGGCCATGCATTGCAGTCTCGCGAGATGACGACGTAGCAGTCTTGCGAGACGCTACGACAGCATCTCGTGAGACCGCAATGCATTCTTGGGACCGGAGCATCGTGAGGAGCATCGCTAAACGCCTCGCCTGGATCTGGGCGCCGAAGAAAAGTGAGTATATACTGTAACTATTTTTATTTTAATTCTTTTTTTAACAGGGATATGGTGCCCACATTGCTATATACTGTGTGGGCTGTGTTATATACTGAAGGGGCTGTGTTATATACTGTGTGTGCTGTGTTATATACTACATCTCTGCGCTATATACTACGTGGGCTGTGCTATATACTATATCGCTGTGCTATATACTACGTGGGCTGTGTTATATACTGTGTCTCTGTGCTATATACTACGTGGGCTGTGCAATATATTACGTGGCTGGGCAATATAAAATGTGGCTGTGTTATATACTGCATGAGCTGTGCTATATACTACGTGAGCTGTGCTATATACTACGTAGCTGTGCAATATATATTGTGGCTGGGCAATATACTATGTGGCTGTGTTATATACTGCGTGAGCTGTGTTATATACTACATGGGCTGTGCTATATACTACGTAGCAGTGCAATATACATGGCTGGGCAATATACTATGTGGCTGTGCTATATACTACATGGCTGTGTTATATACTATGTGGCCTGTGTTATATACTTCATGGGCTGTGCTATATACTGCGTGGGCTGTGTTATACACTGTGTGGGCTGTGCTATACACTGCGTGGGCTGCTATACACTGTGTGGGCTGTGCTATATACTAAGTGGGCTCTGTTATACACTGCGTGGGCTGTGCTATATACTAAGTCGGCTGTGTTATACACTGCGTGGGCTGTGCTATATGCTGTGTGGGCTGTGCTATATACTATGTGGGCTGTGCTAAATACTACATGGCTGTACTATATGCTATGTGGCTGTGCTATATGGTACGTGGCTGTGCTATGTGCTACGTGGGCTGTGCTATATGCTACGTGAGCTGTGTTATATACTGCGTGGCCTGTGCTATATGCTACATGGCTGTGCTATATGCTATGTAGGCTGTGCTATATGCTACGTGGGCTGTGATATATTTCTCTGCTGTATCTGTGCATTATGAATCGTAGTATGTGTTAAAGAGGGGGGCCCACTGAGACTCTTTCGCCCGGGGCCCTCAAAAACCTGGAGCTGGCCCTGGCTTCACTGATTGTTCAAATTGGTGTGGTATTTGAACCACGCTTCTCTAATTAGTCGTGCCTGGCCGGCCGAATCCTGTGTATAAATTGCATTATTCTGAAAACTTCATAAATAAACTACATTCATATTCTAGAATACCCGATGTGTTAGAATCGGGCCACCATCTAGTAATAGTAATAAGTGTGAATGCCACAGTGGAAATGATTACATATAAAACTAAACAGCAAGGAGATCTGTGCTTAGATGAACAAAATACAAGGATATATACCTGTGGAGGAAACATCAAGGGACCTACAGCTCTTGACGCACGCTTTGCAATGAATGCTGGGTGCCAACCTCTGCAGTTATGCAGGATCAGGTGTTTAGGACAGAAGTCGGGGTTACCTAGCCACCCCTTTATGTCTGCCTTGCTTCATTGCAATGCATGTGTTTATATACCCAGATGTTATCAGTGTGATTTCTATACAAAGTTTAGTCCTATGTTTCTAATGCATACCTAATAAACATTGTTTTTATAGGGTGTTTTCTTTTGTTAGACTATACCTATTGACCCTTGAGTCATTCAACATTTTTTCTGTGAATAGTTAAAACAGTCTGGAGGACACATGTCAAAGCTCAAGATCACAGCATAATTTTAACAGAAGTTAAATTATGATGTTTCTTCCATTTCCATAGGCTTTATGATGCATTACTAATCTGTTTGACCTGAAACCCTTTTTTAACAAAGAATACATTATACAGTATTGATGCAGATAAAAGGCAGTCATCAGTCACTGGTTAGAGTGGTGTAATAGGCAAGTAGAGGTAAGGGATCCATTTAAGTATACAAGAAACTATGATTCTATTGTATTTCTGCTATCTTCTACTAGCATAACAGTCCTCATATTAAGTTGCTCTTAAACATGGCACTCTTGTCTGCTTTAGAAAGCATTTCACAAAAGAATATAGTGCTTCAGTATCCTCTAGGCTTTCTGAAAATCACAACAAAAGTAGCCGAGCTCCTATTGAGTCTGTCATCTAGTTTCCTAGACTTTACTCTATTAGTGCACAACAAGGCTGATTTGTACCTTTGAAAAAAAATATGTGACTACCTCTAAATGTGTTGTAATGGCTTATATCACTACCTGGTATTAAATTTGTTAAAGAAGAAAGCTAAGAAACAGCTAAATAAAATAAAAAAGTACTCAAGGGAAGAGAACACTTCACGATTTAATATTTATTGATTTTCTTCTTATTATAAGAATAAAAACAAATATTAAACCTTGAAATGTTCTCTTCCCTTGAATCACCGTGTTCTTTAATATTTAACCTATGTTGAATTACTCCATATGAAAGGTACACTTTAAAAGTAGAATTAATGACCTCCATTGTCTGCACTGTAGTATCTCTTTTCAGTAACAGTGGCTGGTGAACTTGCAATCGTCAATGTGGCTATAATTAAAAGTATTTCTATTTATAATTGTAAGCTTGTGGTAAACTATTTCACTTTTTCATCACGAAGTGTAATAACATCCAGTAGATCTGAAACAGATGTGGATGCCTTAAAACAAATTTCCTATTGAAATAATAAAAATAATCTAATGAATCTTTCATTAGCATCCAAAAATGCTAAATAACACAAAATCTAGCTTTTATACCATTTTAGGCACAAGCTGAATTCAATTACAGGGTGACCAAACACGAAAAGTGAACAACAAACTTTAGGTGAAAAATACTAGCCACCCACGAAATAAAATGTCTTCCTAAGGTTATCAATGCAGATCAAGGGGGCGATGTGGTGGTTTGTCAGGCTCTAGACAGCACAAAATAATTTGTGGACTTGATGCACTTTGGTAGGACAAAATGTATGCCTTCTTCATGCCTGGTGTTCAACACAGGAATGCATAAACACTGCAGCTATTAGGACAGGATCTTGGATTTGTTTGGATTCAAAAGTTCTTTTCTCCACCCCATTGGTCAGAGTTCTATTTTCTGGATTCCCATCTAAATCTCTCTGAAAAAATTCCACCCATCAGGGTGCTCAAATTCTCTCATTCTTTTTGCACTTGTTATAGAGTCCATTAAATCTAAGTATTAAAGGCATTCAAGTGTGAAGTCCCATCATGATATATAAATGACCATATATATATATATATATATATATATATATATATCTTTTCAACCTTACAGACCCAACTAACTCCCTATGTACAGTGTGAGAGTTCGTCTCCCCAGTTTGAAAAAGTTTCATAATACAAGGTTAAGTAAATTAATTTTCAGCACTTAAAGAAACTGAAAGTGAAGTTTGACTTATAAATCGAATTAAAAAACATCTTATTCATTAGCATCTGTGAGGCAGTGACCCCTGTTACAGCTAGGCGGCACTGTATATGCTCTCCAGAATGTGCAAGGAAGCGTAGTGAGGCCATGAGGGCGTACTACAGACACAGGTGTGGCTGTAATTAGAATAGTGAAGCAGTGACTGATTAAAAAGCCCTGTAGTACTGGGGGAGGGGTGCCAGTGTGTTCTTGGAAGCAGACAGGGCAGTTGTCTGCAGAGCTCTCTCTGTGTGGAGCAGCACAGAGGCTAAAGGAACCAGAGAGACTGACACCCTGTGTCTTGGGCTGTCTTATGTGTACCCGGCTGCACTCCAGAGGATAAAGAGTGCAGTGCGCTGAGTGAGTACAGAGACTTGTTACCAGCGTGCAGTCACCCAGGGAAACTTAACAGAGGGAAGTTCAGCCTGTGTATTGACTGCGTCATATAGCCATGCATTATTAATGGACTGTATGACGAAGCTGTGTACTATATTGACTGTGTGAAGTAACACAATAAAAGAACGTTTTGTTTGAACTTGCTTGGGTCACTGCCGTTTCACTGTGTATGGTCCTACCGCTGCATCACGCATCTCACTGAAAAGCTCAAACAAACCTACTTTGTAAGCATAACTAATCCCAACACCATTAAGTAATATAATCATTTATTTTCATCCTAGTTTTAAAAAATATCCGTACTGAAAATATTGGTCTTGCCATAAGTATTATGGTCCCTGATCATACCTTTGTCCAATACCTTTCTAAAGCACCTATTACAAGTCTTTAAAAATGTTGTATGGTCAGGCTGGAAAGTAACCAAGAAGTGCACAAGGTGAGGTGGGTTATGGGTCGTACAGAACTAATAGAGTATCATAAGACTACCTTAGATCAGATGAGACAACAGTGGCATTTTCATTAAAAAAAAAGGTGTATAAGCCTTGACTAGGAAATTATAAATAGCACTGCTAATTTTCTCATGGGAAATTACCTAGGACATAGTCCACATGCCACATGATTAGCTGTAGTAGAAACAGCAGGGCCAACTTTACCAGAATTACACTTCTGTAAGAAGTAAGTATAAATTGCTTTTAATTTCTGTGAGTTCGTGATCTGATTAAAGGGAACCTGTCAACAGGATTGTGCATAGTAACCTTCAGACAGTGTCAGGTCACCGCCTTTATACTGATTAAAATGATACCTTGGATGATGAAATCCATTTTGTGGTTGTTTTTTAATCTTTTATTTTCAGTGACCTGCCCCCTAGTTTGCATAATGAATACCTAACATACTGAAGAAAGAGACGAAAAACGCTTCTGCAGGCAGGTGCAAGCTGTGGCACCTGATCTGCAGCATAATCGCATGGTTAGTGCGGGAATAATACATTTTCTTGATGTTATCCAGCTAGGGGAAAAAAAAAACAATTTGAAAATGGTGCCCGCGGCGCCTGTGCATCTGCAGCTATCGGTATTGATAGCTGTGATCCGAGAGCTGCTACTGCGCGGGCCGCACCATCTTGAAGGAGGATTTTTTTGTTCTCAAGTAAGATGGCGCCACCGGCACATGTGCAGTAGCAGCTATCGGATCACAGCTATCGATACCGATAGATGCTACTGCACAGGCGTGGCGGGGGCCATTTCTAATTTTTTTTCCCTAACTAGATAACATCAAGAAAATGTATTATTGCCACACTGAGCATGCGATTATCCCGCAGAGCAGGGGCCATGACTGGCAAATGCCTGCAGAAGGGTTTTTTGTCTCTTTCTTCATTGTTAGGTATTCATTATGCTAACTAGGGGGCGGGTCACTGAGGGAGCAGTGACCTGTCAGCAGTCTGCATTATGAATATCAAATCAGAGCACCACATACACCAACATGAAAATAAAGATTAAAGAACAACCACAGGACAGATTTCATCAACCAAGGTATCATTTTATTCAGTATAATGACGACGTCCTCACAATGTGTGTAGGTTACTGTGCAGAATTCTGCTAACAGGTTCCTTTAGGCATCGGTGTAAATAACTCTTTAAACTAAAATCAGTTATATGATTGATGGGATGAAGCTAAAGGCTACGTTCACACTAGCGTTGTGCGCCGCTGCGTCGGCGACGCAATGCACAACGCACGCCAAAACGCGGCAAAACGCACGCAAAAACGCTGCGTTTTGGAACGCATGCGTCGTCTTTTGCCGAAAATCGGACGCAAGAAAAATGCAACTTGTTGCGTTTTTTTGGTCCGACGCTTGCGGCAAAAAAGACGCATGCGTCGCACAACGCAACAAACAAAAATGCATGCGTCCCCCATGTTAAATATAGGGGCGCATGACGCGTGCGTCGCCGCTACGTCGCCCGACGCTAACCCGACGCACACTAGCATAACGCTAGTGTGAACTTAGCCTAAAAAGTACATTAAACAGTTTGAGCTTGTCAAATTGGCCACATCGTAGAATAGTGTCTGCAGAGTGGAGTAAAACATAGCTTTTGTTTTTATAATTTCTCTTCTTGTTGCAAAGTTAGTAGCTTGTAATTTTAGGCTATAAGTTATGTTACAGTATACTTGTGCTTTAACAGAAGCGTGTACTGATTCTCTTGCATGAGCTTGACCAACCATAAGTAAGTAGTCTCCGGCAGGGTGAAAAAAAGGCAATCCCTGCTCTCCTAGCTGATCTCTGCAACTACTGGAGAAATGAGCTATGTAGCAGTCCAATCCATTCTAGATTCCATCACATAGCAGTCAGTGTGGGTAGGGTGAGAGATTACGGAACTGTGAAAAATCAAATAAATAAAAAACATGTTTTACTCAACTCTGCAACCACTATTCCATGGTGTGGTCAGTTTAAAATGTTAAAACTGGTGGAAGATCTTAGTTAAGGAAAACTCAGACATCTCATCTAGATTTTTCTCTACCAAGCACTTTAATAAATACTTACACGTCAAACATGCATTAGTGCCTATTTGGATTAATAAGCTTTGCTTCCTTAAATTTGGCTAGCAATTCTTCTCCATATCTGTAAATATTGTACATCTGGAGGAATATTTGTCTGTAATATCTTTCTTTCACTATTTCTCTTCAGGAAAGCCAGATTTTCACTCAATCTCAGATTGGTTTACTTCTCAGTCTCCTGTTAGCGCAAAGCCATTCAATAAACTAAATCTGTGTACAAAGGCATTAAAACATTGAAAAAGGTCTTAAAAATCTTGCTTCACTGGTACTTTACCAGTATTTTTTAAAATTATTCTGATTCATGCCCGAGCTGTTGTGTTTTTTCAAGTGTTGGCCAAGAAATAATAAATTGACCAGTCACATAATTTTAACAGCAGCCCATGCTACATAACTTTAATTCAAAATAAAACAAATTACTTATAACATGGTGCACTCATGTGTTTCAATTCCAAGAGTGACAGAGAATTCTAAAGACAAAGCAAAACCAGTGGATCCAGTGGATTAATTAACGGCGCTGTGGAAAAAGTAAATAGCGCCCCCCAGAGTCCGATTTTCTCGGGGGTCTCGGCTGCCGGGGGTAGCCGAGACCCCAGAGAACATGATTCTGGGTGTTTTTTACTGACCCCGCTTTTGCGATCGCCGGTAATTAACCGTTTACCGGCGATCGCAGAAAAAATTTAATTTCTCTGTCCTCCGATGTGATCGCACATCAGAGGACAGAGAAATGGGGTCCCAGGTAGCCCCCCAATACTTACCTGTCTCCCCCGGTGCTCCTCGTGGCTCCCGATGGGCGTCACCATCTTTTTCCGGTCGGCACCGGGAGAATCTTTGGGGTCTCGGCTGCTGGGGGTAGCCGAGACCCCAAAGAACATGATCGGGGTCGGTTTTACCGACCCCTGTTTTGCGATCACCGGTAATTAACTGTTTACCGGCGACCGCAAAAAAAAAAGTAATGTGTAATTCTCTGTCCTCTGATGTGATCGCACATCAGAGGACAGAGAAATAGGGGGATTTGGGGACCCTGCCATACTTACCGGTGTCCCTGGGTCCTCCTGCTGCTTCTCCTGGCTGCCGGCGTCTTCATGGCAAAAGAAAATGGCGGGCGCATGCGCAGTCATCTGTCGCCATCTGCTGGTCGGCAGGAGAAGAGCAGTTGGGGCTAAAATTAGGGTTAGGGCTAGGGTTAGGGCTAGGGCTAGGGTTAGGGCTAGGGTTAGGGCTAGGGTTAGGGCTAGGGTTAGGGTTGGGGCTAAATTTAGGGTTAGGGTTGGGGCTAAATTTAGGGTTAGGGTTGGGGCTAAATTTAGGGTTAGGCTTCTTTCACACTTACGTCGGTATGGGGCCGTCGCAATGCCCGACAACATACCGACACACGTTGTGAAAATTGTGCACAACGTGGGCAGCGGATGTAGTTTTTCAACGCATCCGCTGCCCAATCTATGTCCTGGGGAGGAGGGGGCAGAGTTACGGCTACACATGCGCGGTCAGAAATGGCGGACGCGACGTACAAAAAAGTTACATTGAACGTTTTTTGTGTCGACGGTCCGCCAAAACACAACTGATCCAGTGCACGACGGACGCGACGTGTGGCCATCCGTCGCGATCCATCGGCAATACAAGTCTATGGGCAAACAAACGCATCCTGCGGGCACATTTGCAGGATCCGTTTTTTGTCCAAAACGACGGATTGCGACGGATGCCAAACGATGCAAGTGTGAAAGTAGCCTTAGGGCTAGGGTTAGGGTTGGGGCTAAAGTTAGGGCTAGGGTTGGGGCTAAAGTTAGGGTTAGAGTTGGGATTAGGGTTAGGGTTTGGATTAGGGTTGGTATTAGGGTTAGGGTTGGCATTAGGGTTACGCTTGGGATTAGGGTTAAGGTTAGGGTTGTGATTAGGGGTGTATTGGGATTAGGGTTAGGTTTGAGGTTAGGGTTGAGATTAGGATTAGGGGTGTGTTGGATTTAGGGTTTTTATTAGGGTTATGGTTAGGGTTGACATTAGGGTTGGTTTGGGGTAAGGGTTGTGATTATCGTTAGGGTTAGTGATTAGGATTATGGATCAGGTTGGGATTAGGGTTAGGGGTGTGTTGGGGTTAGGGTTGGAGCTACAATTGGGGGGTTACCAATGTTTAGGTGCATCAGGGGGTCTCCAAACAGGACAGCCAATTTTGCGCTCAAAAAGTCAAATGGTGCTCCCTCCCTTCTGAGCTCTGCCGTGCGCCCAAACAGTGGGTTACCCCCACATATGGGGCATCAGAGTACTCAGGATAAATTGGACAACAACTTTTGGGGTCCGATTTCTCCTGTTACCCTTGTGAAAATAAAAACTTGGGGGCTACAAAATCTTTTTTGTGGAAAAAAAATATTTTTTATTTTCATGACTCTGCATTATAAACTTCTGTGAAGCACTTGGGCATTCAAAGTTCTCACCACACATCTAGATAAGTTCCTTGGGGGGTCTAGTTTCCAAAATAGGGTCACTTGTGGGGGGTTACTACTGTTTAGGTACATCAGGGGCTCTGCAAATGCAACATAACGCCCACAGACCATTCTATCTAAGTCTGCATTCCAAAACGGCGCTCCTTCCCTTCCGAGCTCTGCCGTGCGCCCAAACAGTGGTTTACCCCCACATATGGGGCATCAGCGTACTCGGGATAAATTGGACAACAACTTTAGTGGTCCAATTTCTCCTGTTACCCTTGTGAAAATAAAAATTTGGGGGCAAAAATATCATTTTTGTAGAAAAAATGCGATTTTTTTTTTATTTTCACGGCTCAACGTTATTAACTTCTGTGAAGCACATGGGGGTTCAAAGTGCTCACCACACATCTAGATAAGTTCCTTAAGGGGTCTAGTTTCCAAAATGGTGTCACTTGTGGTGGGTTTCCACTGTTTAGGCACATCAGGGGCTCTCCAAACGCGACATGGCGTCCAATCTCAATTCCTGCCAATTCTACATTGAAAAAGTAAAACGGCGCTCCTTCACTTCCAAGATCTGCGGTGTGCCCAAAAAGTGGTTTACCCCCACATTTGGGGTATTGGCGTATTCAGGAGAAATTGCATAACAAAATTTATGGTTACATTTCTGTTTTTACACTTGTGAAAATAAAAAATAAATAAAATGGTTCTGAATTAAAATGTTTGCAAAAAAAAAGTTAAATGTTCATTTTTTCCTTCCACATTGTTTCAGTTCCTGTGAAGCACGTAAAGGGTTAATAAACTTCTTGAATGTGGTTTTGAGAACCTTGAGGGGTGTAGTTTTTAGAATGGTGTCATACTTCGTTAGTTTCTATCATATAGACCCATCAAAATGACTTCAAATGTGATGTGGTCCCTAAAAGAAATGGTGTTGAAAAAATGAGAAATTGCTGGTCAACTTTTAGCCCTTATAACTCCCTAACAAAAAAAAAATTTGTTTCCAAAATTGTGCTGATGTAAAATAGACATGTGGAGAATGTTATTTATTAACTATTTTTCATGACATATCTCTCTGATTTAAGGGCATAAAAATACAAAATTTGAAAATTGCAAAATTTAAAAAATTTTCGCCATATTTCCATTTTTTCCCATAAATAATCGCAAGTAGGGTTGAGCGACCTTGACTTTTTTAGGGTCGAGCCGGGTTTCGCGAAACCCGACTATCTCAAAAGTCGAGTCAAGTGAAATCGGCCGATCATGGCGAAAAGTCGAGGATCGACCGAAACACGAAACCCAATGCAAAGCCAATGAAAAATTTTTATTTTTTTATTTATTTTTTTTTTTCTCTCTCTCTCTCTCTCTCTCTCTCTCTCTCTCTCTCTCTCTCTCTCTCTCTCTCTCTCTCTCTCTCCCCCTCCGTCTGTCCCTGAACTAAAAAGCTGGTGTTACACAGTGCAAATCGCTACAGCGCACAAGCGACAACATGGCGATAGGCGTCCACGCCCCTAAGACCTATGTCATCACTCTGCCCACGCCCCTTCATTGGCTGAAAAAAATGGCGCCAAGCGCGTCATACGAAACGCGACTTTGGCGCGAAAGTCGCGTACCGCATGACCGACCCCACACAGGGATCGGGTCGGGTTTCATGAAACCCGACTTTGCCAAAAGTCGGCGACTTTTGAAAATGAACGATCCGTTTCGCTCAACCCTAATCGCAAGTAATATTGAAGAAAAGTTACCACTATCATGAAGTACAATATGTCACGAAAAAACAGTCTCAGAATCAGCGGGATCCGTTGAAGCATTCCAGAGTTATAACCTCATAAAGGGACAGTGGTCAGAATTGTAAAAATTGGCTCTGTCACTAAGGGGTTAAAACAGTTATGTCACACTAAATAGTAAATAAATAACATTTATCACATGTCTACTTTAAGTCTGCATAATTTTTTAAACTATTTTTTTGCTAGAAAATTAGAAGGGTTAAGAAGTTGATCAACAATTTCAATTTTTTCCAACAAACTATACAAAACCATACCCCATATGTGAGGGAAAACTACTGTTTGGGCAAAAGGCAGGGCTCGGAAGGGAAGGAGTGACATTTTGTAAGGCAGACTTTGAAGTAATAGTCTGCAGGAGTCATGTCACGTTTGGAGAGCCCCTGATGTGCCTAAAGAGTGAAAAATAGCATCAACTTACCCATTTTGGAAAATTACACCCCTCAAGGATTTTAGTGAGCATTTTGAACTCACAGGTACTACACAGAATTGGATAACATTAGGTCATCATATTGAAATTTTCTTTTTTTTTTCACAAAAATGTTGTTTAAGCCCCAAATTAGTAATTTTCACATAAAATAATAGGAGTAAAGGGACCCAGTAATTTGTTACTCAATTTCTTACGAATGTAATGATACCCCATATGTGGTCCAAAACTTTTGTTTGGGCACACCGCTGTGCTAAGAGTGGAAAGAGTGCTATTTGTCTGGAATAGATTGTGAATGCCATATCACATTTGGAGAGCCCCTCCATCATAAACCTCCCCCTATTGATGCTATTTTGGAATCTAGGCCCCTCAAGGAATTCATATCTGGGTGTACTAAGCATTTTTCACAAAAAGTTATAAGATTTAAATGTTAGAACAAAAAAAATAATTTTTTATACTAAAATACTATTTTACCACCAAATTTATAATTTACACAAGGAGTAATGGGAGAAATTGTACACCACAATTTGTTATGCAATTTCTCCCGAATGTGATGGTACCCCATATGTGACTGAACACTGCTCTTTGTGCACACAGCAAGGATCGGATGGCAAGGAGCGCTACTTGGCTTTTAGAATGCAGATTTTGTTTGAATAGATTGTGGGCTACATTCGCTGAGCCCCTGACATGCCAGAACAGCAGAAACCTCCCCAGGTTCTCCATATTGGAAATTTCACTGCCTAAGAAATTCATCTAGATATGAAGTGGGTATTTTGAACTCCTAGGTGCCAGAGACCAGAGAAGCAGAGTGCCGAGGACAGAGAGCAGTAGGTAAGTATGTAGCATTTGTTTTTTTTACTTTTTAGGATGGTAACCAGGGTAAACATCGGGTTACTAAGCGCGGCCCTGCGCTTAGTAACCCGATGTTTACCCTGGTTACCGGGGACCTCGGGATCGTTGGTCGCTGGAGAGCTGTCTGTGTGACAGCTCTCCAGCGACCAAACAGCGACGCTGCAGCGATCCGGATCGTTGTCGGTATCGCTGCAGCGTCGCTTAGTGTGACGGTACCTTTAGGCAAGGTGGGGCTCAGAAGGAGGTGGCATTTGATTTTGGGAGAGCAGATTTCACTGGATTTTATTTGAGGGGGCGGGAGCCATGTCGCTTTTCCAGAGTCTTTGTTCTACCAGTAGCGTGGGAAGACCCCCATAGTTCCAGTGAAAAATGATGGACCTGAGTGGTGGCTGGTTTTGTGCAGAATAAATTAGGGGTTTTATTGGTAACATTTTGGGGTACATAATATTTTTCGACTGCATCCAGAATAAGGCTTGAATCACATTCTTGTGTTCTACGCTGAGCACTTACGTCAAGGTTTCCATGTAAATTGTACAAAAATGCAATTCAGACGAAGTCCTCAATGGAACCACCCACCATAATGAGGTAGATGGATGCAATTTGGAGTCCGTTTGGTGTCTGCTCTGCTGGTATCCATATTTTTAGCATATGCAGATATGCAGTCATCCACACTTGTGCGTGCGCTGAAAAGCCGACTAAAATTATGACACACTGTTACGACACAGATCAGTCAAAAGTGACTCCATCTGACTAATAAGTGCGTGGTTCCATTGAGGGTTTTGTCTGTATCGCGGTTCTGGGGAATTTACACGAAAACGCAGACATAAGTGCTAAGTGGAGAGTGGAGGATAAATTTGATCTGAAAAATCTATATAGAAAAGAAATACCAAAAATAAAGGATAATATATCAAAATCCTGAATACTAAACATATATAATTATCATACCAAAAAGAAATTGTATTCAAAGAAAAATGTATGTAACAAATTTTATTGGATAATTAATCACACAAAGCATAATGAAAATACATGATTGCAGAACACATGATTAAAAAACTAAATATAAAAATATATATGAATAAAATTATACATTTATGTGTGTGAGGGGAACTGGGTGTGCAGAATGAAAAATGATAATAGAGGATGCATTACATACATGTACCTAAAAAATCAAACATTATGTAAGTATTTAGCTGGCATGAATAATTCATTATTATACAGTTAAAGATTTAATTCAAATAGAACCGCTACATGAAAAAGAAGTATAGTACATATCAATAGGCCATAATGGATAAAGTAAAGTGCAATATAATGTAATATAATGTAGTTAATAATATAAAAATAGAGTTACAGGATAACATAGCAAAAATACCAACACCTAATAAAAGGCAACATATAACACATGTAGTGATAACAGTTCATATAGGACCAGCCATGTCAGATGCTATTAGATATTAGCAACAATAGTGCAAGGTACCAACCCTGGAAAGGCACACCACAGTTCCCCTCACACCAGTGGATGGGTGAGGGGTAGGGTTGAGCGAAACGGGTCGTTCATTTTCAAAAGTCGCCGACTTTTGGCAAAGTCGGGTTTCATGAAACCCGATCCGACCCCTGTGCGGGGTCGGCCATGCGGTACGCGACTTTCGCGCCAAAGTCGCGTTTCAATGACGCGAAAAGCGCCATTTCTCAGCCAATGAAGGTAAACGCAGAGTGTGGGCAGCGTGATGACATAGGTCCTGGTCCCCACCATCTTAGAGAAGGGCATTGCAGTGATTGGCTTGCTGTCTGCGGCGTCACAGGGGCTATAAAGGGGCGTTCCCGCCGACCGCCATGTTACTGCTGCTGATCTGAGCTTAGGGAGAGGTTGCTGCCGCTTCGTCAGAAGCAGGGATAGCGTTAGGCAGGGTCCATTAACCACCAAACCGCTTGTGCTGTAGCGATTTCCACTGCCCAACACCACCTTCGGTGTGCAGGGACAGTGGAAGCTACATTTTTTTTTTTCCCCTCAGCGCTGTAGCTCATTGGGCTGCCCTAGAAGGCTCCCTGATAGCTGCATTGCTGTGTGTACGCCGCTGTGCAAACCAACTGCTTTTTTCAAAGCACAAATCCTCTTGTTCCTTCCTTTCTGCACAGCTATCTTTTTGGTTTGTACACACTTTTTATTTAATTTGTGCATCAGTCCACTCCTTATTGCTGCCTGCCATACCTGGCTGAGATTACTGCAGGGAGATAGTAATTGAAGGACACTCCCTGTTTTTTTTGTTTTTTTTTTGTTGGAGATTAAGATTGACATTTCTGCTAGAGTGCCATCCCTGTCTGTGTCATCTCTCACTCAGTGGGCCATAGAAAGCCTATTAATTTTTTTGCTTGATTTTGGTTCTAAAATCTACCTGAAAAAATCACTACATCAATCAGTGGGAGAAAAATATTGGCCTCAGGGCTTGTGTGCCACTCCTGACTCCTGTGTGCATCATCACTCACTCAGTGGGCCATAGAAAGCCCATTTTTTTTTTTTTTGCTTTATTTGGGTTCTAAATTCTACCTGAAAAAATCAATAAATCAATCAGTGGGAGATTAATATTGGCCTTTGGGCTTGTGTGCCAGTCCTAAGCGTGCCATCTCTCTCTCTCAGATAGTGGGCCATAGAAAGCCTATTTATTTATTTATTTTTTTAATGGGTTTATAAATTTTCCCTGGAAAAAAAAAAAAAAGTGGGAGATTAATATTGGCCTCTGGGCTTGTGTGCCAGTCCTGAGCGTGCCATCTCTCTCACAAATAGTGGGCCATAGAAAGCCTATTTATTTTTTTTTTTTGGTTTTATAAATTCTCCCTTAAAAAAAAAGGGAGATTAATATTGGCCTTTGGGCTTGTGTGCCAGTCCTAAGCGTGAAAAAATCATTTTATTCTATTTTTTTTTTCCTAAAGTCTCCCTGAAAAAAAAACAAAAAAAACAAATCAGTGGGAGATTAATATTGCCCTTTCTGCTTGTGTGCCAGTCTTGACTCCTGGGTGTGCCATCTCTCTCTCTCTCTCCAATTGTGGGCCATAGAAAGCCTATTATTTTTTTTAGCTTGATTTGGGTTCCAAAATCTACCTGAAAAAATCACTACATCAATCAGTGGGAGATAAATATTGGCCTCTGGGCTTGTGTGCCGCTCCTGACTCCTGTGTGCGTCATCTCTCACTCAGTGGGCCATAGAAAGCCTTTTTTTGTTTTATTTGTTTTCTAAATTCTCCCTGAAAAAATCATTTTATTTTATTTGGTTTCTAAATTCTTCCTGAAAAAATCATTTTATTCTATTATTTTTTTTTCCTAAAGTCTCCCTTAAAAAAAAAAAAAATCAAATCAGTGGGAGATTAATATTTACATTTGTGCTTCAGTGACAGTCCTGCGTGTGTGGCATCTCTCTCATTTGTTGCCACCAACAACAGAGTGTGTAACATTGTGCCTGATTTTCGTTGTGGTCTCACTCACCTGTAAAGGGGTAGCTAAATCATACTGAAGTTATAGCTCACCGTGTAATTTGTGTGACAGCAACAAATACCGTTAGTTTGTTTACATTTTTAAAACAATGAGGAAGTATGGTGGAAGAGGTCGTGGCCGGGGGCGTTCATTGTCAGCTGGTAATGAGGGTAGTGGTAGTGGTGGAGCATCAGCTGGTCGTGGGAAAAAAAATATTGCACCTAAGTCTGGAGCTGTGGAGCCAGGTTCGTCGTCTGGCTACACAAGGCCTCGAACACTCCCTTTTCTGGGAGTAGGAAAACCGCTTTTAAAGCCGGAGCAGCAAGAGCAAGTTTTGGCTTATCTTGCTGACTCAGCCTCTAGCTCTTTTGCCTCCTCTCATGAAACTGGTAAATGTCAAAGCAGCACGTCGTTAGTGGATGTTCACGGTCAGGGACAAGTCGCTTCCTTGTCCTCTTCAGCAAAAACAACAACAGAGAAGAATGCAGCAGGCGACACAACGGGTTACTCCATGGAGCTCTTTACACATACCGTCCCTGGCTTAGAAAGTGAAGCAGTTAACAGTCCATGCCCATTACAAGTTGAATCTGACATGGAGTGCACTGATGCACAGCCACAGCCAGACTACTATGCTGGTCCTTTGACTCAGACCACAACATTGCCCTCGCAGGGTGCTGATCAAGAATCAGACCCTGATGAGACTATGTTGCCCCATCACGAACGCTATACCACCGACCGACACGGTGACACAGACGAAGTTGCACACGAGCTACAAGAAGAGGTAATAGATGACCCAGTTCTTGACCCCGATTGGCAGCCATTGGGGGAACAGGGTGCAGGCGGCAGCAGTTCTGAAGCGGAGGAGGAGGGGCCGCAGCAGGCATCAACATCGCAACAGGTTCCATCTGCCGGGCCCGTATCTTGCCCAAAACGCGTGGCAAAGCCAAAACCTGTTGGAGGACAGCGTGGCCATCCGGTTAAAGCTCAGTCTGCAATGCCTGAAAAGGTATCCGATGCTAGAAAGAGTGCAGTCTGGCATTTTTTTAAACAACATCCAATTGATCAGCGCAAAGTCATCTGTCAAAAATGTTCAACTACCTTAAGCAGAGGACAGAATCTGAAAAGTCTCAATACAAGTTGCATGCATAGACATTTAACCACCATGCATTTGCAAGCCTGGACTAACTACCAAACGTCCCTTAAGGTTGTAGCACCCTCGGCCAATGAAGCTAGTCAGGAACGCAACATCCCTTCCGGCAGTGTAGGGCCACCATTTTCCGCACCACCTGCAGTATCTGTGCAGATTTCTTTGCCAGGCCAAAGCAGTCAGGGTCAGGGAATCACCAGTTTCGTAGTAGGAAACACTGCATCTAGGGCACTGGTGGCAAAAATACCATCTCCCACCGTCTCTCAGTCTGCCATGTCCACCGGCACCCCCGCTAGTTCCACGATCTCCAGCTCTCCAGTCCAGCTCACCCTACATGAGACTATGGTTAGAAAAAGGAAGTACTTAGCCTCGCATCCGCGTACACAGGGTTTGAACGCACACATAGCTAGACTAATCTCGTTAGAGATGATGCCCTACCGGTTAGTTGAAAGCGAAGCTTTCAAAGCCCTGATGGACTACGCTGTACCACGCTACGAGCTACCCAGTCGACACTTTTTTCCAGAAAAGCCATCCCAGCCCTCCACCAGCATGTTAAAGAGCGCATCGTCCATGCACTCAGGCAATCTGTGAGCACAAAGGTGCACCTGACAACAGATGCATGGACCAGTAGGCATGGCCAGGGACGTTACGTGTCCATCACGGCACACTGGGTAAATGTGGTGGATGCAGGGTCCACAGGGGACAGTAAGTTTGGGACAGTTCTGCCTAGCCCACGGTCTAGGAAACAATTGGCTGTAGCCGTTCGCACCCCCTCCTCCTCCTCTTCGTCCTCCTGCAGAAGCGAGAGCTCGTCCACAGACCGCAGTCGCACAACCACTCCATCCGCAGCTGCCACTGTCGCACACCAGGTCTCCCATTATGGGGCAGCTACTGGCAAACGTCAGCAGGCTGTATTGGCTATGAAGTGTTTGGGCGACAACAGACACACAGCGGAAGTTCTGTCCGAGTTCTTGCAGAAAGAAACGCAGTCGTGGCTGGGCACTGTAGATCTTGAGGCAGGCAAGGTAGTGAGTGATAACGGAAGGAATTTCATGGCTGCCATCTCCCTTTCCCAACTGAAACACATTCCTTGCCTGGCTCACACCTTAAACCTGGTGGTGCAGTGCTTCCTGAAAAGTTATCCGGGGTTATCCGACCTGCTCCTCAAAGTGCGTGGACTTTGCTCACATATCCGCCGTTCGCCCGTACACTCCAGCCGTATGCAGACCTATCAGCGTTCTTTGAACCTTCCCCAGCATCGCCTAATCATAGACGTTGCAACAAGGTGGAACTCAACACTGCACATGCTTCAGAGACTGTGTGAACAGAGGCGGGCTGTTATGTTTTTGTGGGAGGATACACATACACGGGCAGGCAGTAGGATGGCAGACATGGAGTTGTCAGGTGTGCAGTGGTCGAAGATTCAAGACATGTGCCAAGTCCTTCAGTGTTTTGAGGAATGCACACGGCTGGTTAGTGCAGACAACGCCATAATAAGCATGAGCATCCCCCTAATGCGTCTGCTGATGCAAAGTTTGACGCACATAAAGGATCAGGCGTCTGCAGCTGAGGAAGAGGAAAGCCTTGATGACAGTCAGCCATTGTCTGGCCAGGGCAGTGTACAGGACGAGGTAGCGGGCGAAGAGGAGGAGGAGGACGAGGAGGATGATGGGGATGATTATATTTTTAATGAGGAAGCTTTTCCGGGGCCACTGGAAATTGGTGGCGCGGCAAGGCCGGGTTCTGGTTTTTTGAGGGACACAAGTGACGTGGATTTGCCTGAAACTGCCCCTCAACCAAGCACAACCGCAGATTTGAGAACTGGAACTTTGGCCCACATGGCGGATTATGCCTTACGTATCCTCAAAAGGGACACACGCATAACTAAAATGATGAATGATGACGATTACTGGTTGGCCTGCCTCCTTGATCCTCGCTATAAAGGCAAATTGCAAAATATAATGCCACATGAGAACTTGGAACTAATATTAGCAACCAAACAATCAACTCTTGTTGACCGTTTGCTTCTGGCATTCCCTGCACACAGCGCCCGTGATCGTTCTCACACGAGCTGCAGGGGCCAGCAGACCAGAGGAGTTAGAGGGGCAGAAATCAGAAGTGGCGTTGGCCAGAGGGGTTTTCTGACCAGGTTGTGGAGTGATTTTGCTATGACTGCAGACAGGACAGGTACTGCAGCATCAATTCAAAGTGACAGGAGACAACATTTGTCCAGTATGGTTACAAACTATTTTTCATCCCTTATCGATGTTCTCCCTCAACCGTCATTCCCATTTGATTACTGGGCATCAAAATTAGACACCTGGCCAGAATTGGCAGAATATGCATTGCAGGAGCTTGCTTGCCCGGCAGCTAGTGTCCTATCAGAAAGAGTATTCAGTGCTGCAGGTTCAATACTAACAGAAAAAAGGACTCGTCTGGCTACCCAAAATGTAGATGATCTAACCTTCATTAAAATGAACCACAACTGGATTTCGAAATCTTTTGCCCCACCTTGCCCGGCTGACACCTAGCTTTCCTATGAAAAGGTCTTGCCTGTGGACTATTCTGAATGCCTTTTCCAATCTCGTAATTTTCTGCACCTGATTCTCCAGCATACGACATGTTTACACCTCACTAAATGGCCAAACTCCCCACACGGGGCCGTGGTATCGACACTTGGCGACAGCACCCGTGAGAGTGCAGTTTGTCTGAAGAGGTGGGTGAGCCCGCTTTTGGTCGACGGCACTGCCACTGGGTCCCTCCTAGTACAATAAAGTGTCTCTGGCGGTGGTGGTGCGCACCCAACGTCAGACACACCGTTGTAATATGAGGGGCCCTGGGCCTGTACCGCCGGCCACAAGACAGTTTCCCCCCACCCCAGCTCAAACAGTGCTCTACCACTTGCAAAATTATCTCACAGCTCCACCAATGTTTAGTCTATGCGCTGACATCCTTCAATGCCTGCCACTGACAATACCATTGTATTGACATTTTTGTTATGTTAGGCCTTCGATGCCTGTCTGTGGTCACTCCTTCCACTAGGCCTCCACTGACCACACCACTGCTGCCCGTGTACCCCTGTAACCAATTTAAAATTGCCTACAGCCATGTGTTATTATTTTAGGCCTTCGATGCCTGTCTGCGGTCACTCCTTCCACTAGGCCTCCACTGACCACACCACTGCTGCCCGTGTACCCCTGTAACCAATTTAAAATTGCCTACAGCCATGTGTTATTATTTTAGGCCTTCGATGCCTGTCTGCGGTCACTCCTTCCACTAGGCCTCCACTGACCACACCACTGCTGCCCGTGTACCCCTGTAACCAATTTAAAATTGCCTACAGCCATGTGTTATTATTTTAGGCCTTCGATGCCTGTCTGCGGTCACTCCTTCCACTAGGCCTCCACTGACCACACCACTGCTGCCCGTGTACCCCTGTAACCAATTTAAAATTGCCTACAGCCATGTGTTATTATTTTAGGCCTTCGATGCCTGTCTGCGGTGACTCCTTCCACTAGGCCTCCACTGACCACACCACTGCTGCCCGTGTACCCCTGTAACCAATTTAAAATTGCCTACAGCCATGTGTTATTATTTTAGGCCTTCGATGCCTGTCTGCGGTGACTCCTTCCACTAGGCCTCCACTGACCACACCACTGCTGCCCGTGTACCCCTGTAACCAATTTAAAATTGCCTACAGCCATGTGTTATTATTTTAGGCCTTCGATGCCTGTCTGCGGTGACTCCTTCCACTAGGCCTCCACTGACCACACCACTGCTGCCCGTGTACCCCTGTAACCAATTTAAAATTGCCTACAGCCATGTGTTATTATTTTAGGCCTTCGATGCCTGTCTGCGGTGACTCCTTCCACTAGGCCTCCACTGACCACACCACTGCTGCCCGTGTACCCCTGGAACCAATTTAAAATTGCCTACAGCCATGTGTTATTATTTTAGGCCTTCGATGCCTGTCTGCGGTGACTCTTTCCACTAGGCCTCCACTGACCACACCACTGCTGCCGTGTACCCCTGTAACCAATTTAAAATTGCCTACAGCCATGTGTTATTATTTTAGGCCTTCGATGCCTGTCTGCGGTCACTCCTTCCACTAGGCCTCCACTGACCACACCACTGCTTCCCGTGTACCCCTGGAACCAACATCAGAAAATATAAAAATAAGTATTTTGCTTATAAAAAAGAAAATACTGGAGAGATATCAAATGCAGACATTTTAACATTAAAAACAAACACATACAACAAAAATCTGGTACAGTACTAAAAATGGCCACCAGCTACAATAACTTTCTCCTGCAAGTAGTTAACTGAAAGGATGTTTCAATTTTAAACACAGATATGGCATCCACCGAGTGTTGTCCTGTCGCGTCTTCTTTATATTATTGCCAAGAAGATGCAAAACAATGAAAATAATAAAATCATTATTTACCAAAAAAATAGAGTAAGTCAAAACCACATTGCAAATAAACATTCATTACAAATAAAGAAGCAGGGCGCGTCCGAGGGTGAGTATATACCTAATAAGAATATAATCACCCTCGGACGCGCCCTGCTTCTTTCCGACAGCCTTCCTTCCTAAGAATCAGCCCTTCCGTGGTGTAGAGAGAGGGTTTGTTACACTCCAAGGTGTTCCCCAGGTTACCTTTCCTGAGCTTCGATCTTCCGGCTCTCGTTTAGTAGTTGTTGGAAACTACACTGCATTAGGCCTACAAATTGGGTATGGGGTGTAGAGAGATGGTGTGTTACACTCCAAGGTGTTCCCCAGGTTTCCTCTCCATTGCTTCGATCTTCCGGCTCTCGTTTAGTAGTTGTTGGAAACTACGCTGCATTAGGCCTACAAATTGGGTATGGGGTGTAGAGAGATGGTGTGTTACACTCCAAGGTGTTCCCCAGGTTTCCTCTCCATTGCTTCGATCTTCCGGCTCTCGTTTAGTAGTTGTTGGAAACTACGCTGCATTGGGCCTACAAATTGGGTATGGGGTGTAGAGAGATGGTGTGTTCCACTCCAAGGTGTTCTCCAGGTTGCCTTTCCTGAGCTTCGATCTTCCGGCTCTCGTTTAGTAGTTGTTGGAAACTACGCTGCATTAGGCCTACAAATTGGGTATGGGGTGTAGAGAGATGGTGTGTTCCACTGTAGAGAGATGGTGTGTTCCACTCCAAGGTGTTCCCCAGGTTTCCTCGCCAATGCTTCGATCATCATGCTCTCGTTTAGTAGTTGTTGGAAACTACGCTGCATTAGGTCTACAAATTGGGTATGGGGTGTAGAGAGATGGTGTGTTACACTCCAAGGTGTTCCCCAGGTTTCCTCTCCATTGCTTCGATCTTCCGGCTCTCGTTTAGTAGTTGTTGGAAACTACGCTGCATTAGGCCTACAAATTGGGTATGGGGTGTAGAGAGATGGTGTGTTACACTCCAAGGTGTTCCCCAGGTTTCCTCTCCATTGCTTCGATCTTCCGGCTCTCGTTTAGTAGTTGTTGGAAACTACGCTGCATTAGGCCTACAAATTGGGTATGGGGTGTAGAGAGATGGTGTGTTACACTCCAAGGTGTTCCCCAGGTTTCCTCTCCATTGCTTCGATCTTCCGGCTCTCATTTAGTAGTTGTTGGAAACTACGCTGCATTAGGCCTACAAATTGGGTATGGGGTGTAGAGAGATGGTGTGTTACACTCCAAGGTGTTCCCCAGGTTTCCTCTCCATTGCTTCGATCTTCCGGCTCTCGTTTAGTAGTTGTTGGAAACTACGCTGCATTAGGCCTACAAATTGGGTATGGGGTGTAGAGAGATGGTGTGTTACACTCCAAGGTGTTCCCCAGGTTTCCTCTCCATTGCTTCGATCTTCCGGCTCTCGTTTAGTAGTTGTTGGAAACTACGCTGCATTAGGCCTACAAATTGGGTATGGGGTGTAGAGAGATGGTGTGTTCCACTGTAGAGAGATGGTGTGTTCCACTCCAAGGTGTTCCCCAGGTTTCCTCGCCAATGCTTCGATCATCATGCTCTCGTTTAGTAGTTGTTGGAAACTACGCTGCATTAGACCTACAAATTGGGTATGGGGTGTAGAGAGATGGTGTGTTCCACTCCAAGGTGTTCTCCAGGTTGCCTTTCCTGAACTTCTATCTTCAGGCTCTCATTAAATTGTGGTTAAACGGAACAACTGCATTTGGCGTACTAGTTGGTTTGGGGCCTACTATCGGTGTCTGCCGCTCCTTGCTGTTCTCCTGGTTTCCTGTCCTGAAATTCCGTTTTCAGGCGCTCGTTAAGTAGTTGTTAATGTTAGACTGCATTTGGCCTACTAGTTGGGTTGGGGCCTACTATCGGTGTCTGCCACTCCTTGCTGTTCTCCTCCACTGAACAAAGCTGTGCCGCCTGTTTACTACTGTTGCCAATTTTGAACTGCATTTCGACTACTTACTGATTTGGGCCTACTCTCTGTGTCAGCCTCTGCAATGCCCCCTGATTAGTCCTGTGTTACCAATTTTGAACTGCATTTAGCCCACTTTATTCTTTGGGCCTATATCTGTGTTTCCTCCTCATCCTGCCCATTGCCCAGCCAGTGATAGATGAGTCTGCTGGTACATTGACCCATAACTAGTGTTGAGCGATACCGTCCGATACTTGAAAGTATCGGTATCGGATAGTATCGGCCGATACCCGAAAAATATCGGATATCGCCGATACCGATATCCGATACCAATACAAGTCAATGGGACATCAAGTATCGGAATGTATCCTCATGGATCCCAGGGTCTGAAGGAGAGGAAACTCTCCTTCAGGCCCTGGGATCCATATTAAAGTGTAAAATAAAGAATTAAAATAAAAAATATTGTTATATTCACCTCTCCGGCGGCCCCTGGACATCAGCGGGAGGATCCGGCGTCCGGCACGGCTTCTTTCTTCAAAATGCGCGCCTTCAGGACCTGTGGAATGACGTCCCGGCTTCTGATTGGTCGCGTGCCGCCCATGTGACCGCCACGCGACCAATCAGAAGCCGCGACGTCATTCCTCAGGTCCTAGAAGGCGCTCATTCTAGGACTTTAGCTGAGGAATGACGTCGCGGCTTCTGATTGGTCGCGTGGCGGTCACATGGGCGGCACGCGACCAATCAGAAGCCGGGACGTCATTCCACAGGTCCTGAAGGCGCGCATTTTGAAGAAAGAAGCCGTGCCGGACGCCGGATCCTCCCGCTGATGTCCAGGGGCCGCCGGAGAGGTGAATATAACAATATTTTTTATTTTAATTCTTTATTTTACACTTCCGATACCGATACCCGATATCACAAAAATATCGGATCTCGGTATCGGAATTCCGATACCGCAAGTATCGGCCGATACCCGATACTTGCGGTATCGGAATGCTCAACACTACCCATAACGCAACATTTCCCGTGCACGCTACACTGCAAGATTGTGACCCTGCTGAAAGTCAGGTCCCCCTTCCCGCATACCATACCACCTTACACGGGGACAAACAGGAAGGTGCAGATGAAAGTGCAGGTTCCTTCATCAGGTGGGGGGAGGAATACTAGTTGGCGACGTCACTGGCACAGGGCCTCTCATGGTACGCAAAAGTGTTGCTGCCGGTGGGAGGCGCCCCCGCCGTGCAAACACACCGCTGTACTTTGAGGGGCCCTGTGCCAGTGCCAATGCCAACGAGTGGGCCCCCCCTGCTTGCTCAGGTTCACAGCACTTGCAAAGTTGAAATACTTACCTCTCCCTGCTCCACTGCCGTGACGTGGTCCAGATTTCCTGGGCCCACTAATTACTTGAACCAGCCCTACCCACCACAACTTTAGCCAAATGACCCCCAATTTCAAATGCCTTCCAATTATTATAAGGTAAATTACGCTTGACAAGCTTCATTAAGAAGAATGGATGGTTTTGACATTAAAATGGGCACTCTAGGTGTTTTCCTGGCCCCCACTCACTGCCGACTATGCTGCCCCATTGACTTGCATTGGGTTTCGTGTTTCGGTCGATCCCGACTTTACGTCATAATCGGCCGATTTCACTCGACCCGACTTTTGAGATAGTCGGGTTTCGCGAAACCCGGCTCGACTCTAAAAAGGTCAAGGTCGCTCAACTCTAGTGAGGGGCACCCAAGTCCCCAAGTCCGACATAAATTTTTATTTGCATTCCATAACTGTAGAGAATTGCAGAATACATGAGCCGTGTATAAATAACAAATATTAAACATTGTAATCATTATGTTCATTTTTCCTAGAACTAAATACATAATTTTAGAAATCCCATTGTTAGAATCATAATTAAATAGTTCCTTCCACATGTTTTGAGAAATGTGAAAACAATTGAAAAATGGTGAATGCAAATCATGGAACACACATTGTACATTACAGATAAACCAAGGGCATATGAAAGACAAATGTCTTTCCAAGCAATCAGGTAGAAAAAGGTAGGGGTATCTTCACTTTGTGAGGTTTGTTTAAAATATATTGTTCAATTTGATCCTTATATATACAAACACTTATCAGCCAAAGCAAGAAAACTCTTTGCTCAACTCTGTTATGAAAGCTTCAGGGATCCAGTGAAGTCCATTGGATTGCAAACCCCTTCCATGAACATGACTTAACCCTTTCATGCCCGGGTCTGTTTTTGCCTTTGTGACCAGGCCAATTTTTACAATTCTGACAACTGTCACTTTATGAGGTAAAAACTCAGAATCACCGGAATCCGTTGAAGCATTTCTTAGACTGTTTTCTTGTGACATATTGTACTTTATGATAGTGATAAAATTTGTGTTTATTTGTGAAAAAAATGGAAATTTGGTGAAAATCTTTCAATCTTCAAATTTTTTATTTTTATGCCCTTAAATCAGAGAGTCATTGTTAGGACTCGAGTTCCCACCTCTGCACAGGGGAATCTCAAACCATCTCCGCTGCAGTCTCCCATTCTTCTCCAGCTGTAGTGGAGCCTGCTCAGTGGAGACATCGGTCCCAGCGTCTGACTCAGGCTGATACTAGGCGACTGGTTACTACTGTTCTTCCAGGCTCTGCCTTTGTAGCCAGCGCTGATCAGCAGCGAGTAGATCGTTCGGGAACTAAGTCCTGCTTTTCCCATACTGGGCATGCCCATGGGATGACCTCCCATTGGAGGTCGGGGGTCACATGTGCAGGTCCTGAAGCCGTTCCTGTTGGACCACTAGGAAGGTCCTTGAGTGCTAAAACTATAAAAGATTTGCATGGCCATGCGCTAGTATCAGACCAATGTTAAAGAGCTCAGCGCCAGTGTGGTCATGCTTGTATGTGGTCAGGGTTTGGATGAAATAATCCCCTAGAATACCTACACCTCCGGTGAGGAGTTTGTATGCTTGGATTCAGGGCCTTGGCTGAAAAAAGCCCCTTGAATACCGGCACCTCCGATGAGGAGTTGTTTGTCTGCTATTCTAACTGCATGGCCACAGTTTTGCTCTGTTTGGTAGCTGTGTTCCTCTGTGAGTTTAACAGGGCACAATATCTCGTTATTCTAGTGAATCTGTGAAGT
Organism: Ranitomeya imitator; assembly: GCF_032444005.1. NCBI lineage: Eukaryota > Metazoa > Chordata > Amphibia > Anura > Dendrobatidae > Ranitomeya > Ranitomeya imitator. Next base: position 349,963,308 of record NC_091287.1, read on the forward strand.
AACAGAGTTCGCTAATACCGACATATAGTACCGCCTATTACTTGCAGTAGGTTTCTCTCCTGCATGGTGGATCCCGGGTTGCGAACGTGGCAACTGTCTCATATATATATATATATATATATATATTTTGTTCGTTCCGCCAACCCTAACACAATACTAGCGCCAGAGTCTGGCTAGTAAATGGTGGACAAACAGCAATCCTTGTGGTACATCCAGCAGCTGGTGGGTAAGTTGGCGGCTCTTGAGCGCACAACCTCAGGTGTGGATCTTACCGCAGTTGCTGATCAGGCTTCTAGTGTGGTTGCAGCAACCTTGTCCACTGCCACCCCTGTTCTGACTCTATCTCACCTCCCGCTGCCAGAAAAATATTCTGGTGATAGTAAATCTTGTAGGGGTTTCATGAGCCAGTGCTCTATACACCTCAAGCTCCTGGCCGCACGTTTTCCCACAGAGCGGGTGGTCTCTCCTGTCAGACAGGGCATTGGAATGGGCTACACAGCTGTGGGAGCGTGGAGATCATGTGGTGCAGAGTGCTCCGCTGTTCCTGAGCACTCTGAAAAAGGTCTTTTTATGGCATCGAGTCACCCATGATACAGCGATCCAACTGTTGGTATTGACTCAGGGCTCGTCTTTGGTCAGTCATTTTGCCGTCCACTTCCGCACCACTTAGGATGGGGTGAATCTTGTGGGGGTAGATGTCAGAGGGAAAGCTTTCAGGTTGTTACAACTGAGGTACCTGCAGATTTATCCTCTCTCCCCAAGCAATATTGGCCCAAAGCGGACGTGTTCTCCAATAGGGCTGTGGAGACCCTTCCACCTCACTGCCCCTATGACAGTCCTATTAATCTCTTGCCTGGTGCTGAGCCTCTCTGGGGTCGAGTCTATCCGTTGTCTCTTCTGGAGATGGAGGCAATGTCACAGTATATCCGAGAGAATCTGGCAAGAGGATTCATCAGGAAGTCAGTGTCACCTGTAGGGGCTGGGTTCTTCTTCATATAGAAGAAAAGTGGAGAACTGCGTCCATGCATAGACTACAGGGGTCTTAACGCTATCCAAAAAAGAGAAAAAAATCCAGCTTCCAAAAACTTACAAATTTATTCAGGATAAAAGGCAAAGTCCAGTCCAATCCAATAAATTACATAGTGAAGAGTAGGAAGCAACGTGTTTCGAACAATGGTATGTTCTTTCTCAAAGCCACTGCATACATGTGGCAGCAAGGTTAAATACCAACTGTCACCAATGAGAATTACTCTGTCGATCACATGATAAACAGAGCAAATCATCTGGTTAAAAATCTTATATTTACAAAAAAACAAAGAATAACTTGAACAACTTACAACAAAATAAATAAAGAAAAACGCAAGAAAAACATAATACATATTATTATTATTATTATTATTATTTATTTATATAGCACCATTGATTCCATGGTGCTGTACATGAGAAGGGGTTACATACAAGTTACAAATATCACATACAGTAAACAAACTAACAATGACGGACTGATACAGAGGGGCGAGGACCCTGCCCTTGCGGGCTTACATTCTACAGGATTATGGGGAAGGAGACAGTAGGTTGAGGGTTGCAGGAGCTCCGGTGTTGGTGAGGCGGTAGCTCCGGTGTTGGTGAGGCGGTAGCTCCGGTGTTGGTGAGGCGGTAGCTTCGTTGGTGATGAGGCAGCAGCGGTGTCAGTGCAGGCTGTAGGCTTTCCTGAAGAGATGAGTTTTCAGGTTTCGTCTGAAGGATCCGACTGTGGTTGATAGTCAGACGTGTTGGGGCAGAGAGTTCCAGAGGATGGGGGATATTCGGGAGAAGTCTTGGAGGCGATTGGATGAGGAGCGAATAAGTGTGGAGGAGAGAAGGAGGTCTTGGGAGGACCGGAGGTCACGTGAGGGAAGATATCGAGAGATTAGTTCAGAGATATATGGAGGAGACAGGTTGTGGATGGCTTTAGGTCAGTATTAGCAATTTGAACTGGATACGCTGAGGGAATGGGAGCCAGTGAAGAGATTTGCAGAGGGGGGAAGCGGAGGAGTAGCGAGGAGAGAGATGGATTAGTCGGGCAGCAGAGTTAAGGATGGACTGGAGAGGTGCAAGGGTGTTAGCAGGGAGGCCACAGAAAAGGATGTTGCAGTAGTCAAGGCGGGAAATGATGAGGGCGTGCACAAGCATTTTAGTAGATTGGGGGTTGAGGAAAGGACGGATCCTGGAGATATTTTTGAGCTGGAGGCGACAGGAGGTGGAAAGAGCTTGGATGTGTGGTTTGAAGGACAGGGCAGAGTCGAAGGTTACTCCGAGGCAGCGGACTTCGGGTACAGGGGAAAGCATGATGTCATTGACTGCGATAGATAGGTCAAGTAAGGAAGATTTGTGGGATGGAGGAAAGATGATGAGTTCAGATTTGTCCACATTGAGTTTGAGGAAGCGAGAGGAGAAGAAGGAGGATATGGCTGATAGGCACTCTGGGATTCTGGACAGCAGAGCGGTGACGTCTGGGCTAGAGAGGTAGATCTGAGTGTCGTCAGCATAGAGGTGGTACTGGAATCCATGGGACTTTATGAGTTGTCCCAAGCCAAGTGTATAGATTGAGAAGAGTAGGGGTCCTAGAACAGAGCCTTTGGGGACTCCAACAGAGAGAGGGTGGGATGAGGAGGTAGTATGGGAGTGGGAAACGCTGAATGTGCGGTTGGAAAGGTACGAGGCGATCCAGGATAGGGTGAGGTCTTTACATAGTAACATAGTAACATAGTAACATAGTTAGTAAGGCCGAAAAAGGACATTTGTCCATCCAGTTCAGCCTATATTCCATCATAATAAATACCCAGATCTACGTCCTTCTACAGAACCTAATAATTGTATGATACAATATTGTTCTGCTCCAGGAAGACATCCAGGCCTCTCTTGAACCCCTCGACTGAGTTCGCCATCACCACCTCCTCAGGCAAGCAATTCCAGATTCTCACTGCCCTAACAGTAAAGAATCCTCTTCTATGTTGGTGGAAAAACCTTCTCTCCTCCAGACGCAAAGAATGCCCCCTTGTGCCCGTCACCTTCCTTGGTATAAACAGATCCTCAGCGAGATATTTGTATTGTCCCCTTATATACTTATACATGGTTATTAGATCGCCCCTCAGTCGTCTTTTTTCTAGACTAAATAATCCTAATTTCGATAATCTATCTGGGTATTGTAGTTCTCCCATCCCCTTTATTAATTTTGTTGCCCTCCTTTGTACTCTCTCTAGTTCCATTATATCCTTCCTGAGCACCGGTGCCCAAAACTGGACACAGTACTCCATGTGCGGTCTAACTAGGGATTTGTACAGAGGCAGTATAATGCTCTCATCATGTGTATCCAGACCTCTTTTAATGCACCCCATGATCCTGTTTGCCTTGGCAGCTGCTGCCTGGCACTGGCTGCTCCAGGTAAGTTTATCATTAACTAGGATCCCCAAGTCCTTCTCCCTGTCAGATTTACCCAGTGGTTTCCCGTTCAGTGTGTAATGGTGATATAGATTCCCTCTTCCCATGTGTATAACCTTACATTTATCATTGTTAAACCTCATCTGCCACCTTTCAGCCCAAGTTTCCAACTTATCCAGATCCATCTGTAGCAGAATACTATCTTCTCTTGTATTAACTGCTTTACATAGTTTTGTATCATCTGCAAATATCGATATTTTACTGTGTAAACCTTTTACCAGATCATTAATGAATATGTTGAAGAGAACAGGTCCCAATACTGACCCCTGCGGTACCCCACTGGTCACAGCGACCCAGTTAGAGACTATACCATTTATAACCACCCTCTGCTTTCTATCACTAAGCCAGTTACTAACCCATTTACACACATGTTCCCCCAGACCAAGCATTCTCATTTTGTGTACCAACCTCTTGTGCGGCACGGTATCAAACGCTTTGGAAAAATCGAGATATACCACGTCCAATGACTCACCGTGGTCCAGCCTATAGCTTACCTCTTCATAAAAACTGATTAGATTGGTTTGACAGGAGCGATTTCTCATAAACCCATGCTGATATGGAGTTAAACAGTTATTCTCATTGAGATAATCCAGAATAACATCCCTCAGAAACCCTTCAAATATTTTACCAACAATAGAGGTTAGACTTACTGGCCTATAATTTCCAGGTTCACTTTTAGAGCCCTTTTTGAATATTGGCACCACATTTGCTATGCGCCAGTCCTGCGGAACAGACCCTGTCGCTATAGAGTCACTAAAAATAAGAAATAATGGTTTATCTATTACATTACTTAGTTCTCTTAGTACTCGTGGGTGTATGCCATCCGGACCCGGAGATTTATCTATTTTAATCTTATTTAGCCGGTTTCGCACCTCTTCTTGGGTTAGATTGGTGACCCTTAATATAGGGTTTTCATTGTTTCTTGGGATTTCACCTAGCATTTCATTTTCCACCGTGAATACCGTGGAGAAGAAGGTGTTTAATATGTTAGCTTTTTCCTCGTCATCTACAACCATTCTTTCCTCACTATTTTTTAAGGGGCCTACATTTTCAGTTTTTATTCTTTTACTATTGATATAGTTGAAGAACAGTTTGGGATTAGTTTTACTCTCCTTAGCAATGTGCTTCTCTGTTTCCTTTTTGGCAGCTTTAATTAGTTTTTTAGATAAAGTATTTTTCTCCCTATAGTTTTTTAGAGCTTCAATGGTGCCATCCTGCTTTAGTAGTGCAAATGCTTTCTTTTTACTGTTAATTGCCTGTCTTACTTCTTTGTTTAGCCACATTGGGTTTTTCCTATTTCTAGTCCTTTTATTCCCACAAGGTATAAACCGCTTACACTGCCTATTTAGGATGTTCTTAAACATTTCCCATTTATTATCTGTATTCTTATTTCTGAGGATATTGTCCCAGTCTACCAGATTAAGGGCATCTCTAAGCTGTTCAAACTTTGCCTTCCTAAAGTTCAATGTTTTTGTGACTCCCTGACAAGTCCCCCTAGTGAAAGACAGGTGAAACTGCACAATATTGTGGTCGCTATTTCCTAAATGCCCGACCACCTGCAGATTTGTTATTCTGTCAGGTCTATTAGATAGTATTAGGTCTAAAAGTGCTGCTCCTCTGGTTGGATTCTGCACCAATTGTGAAAGATAATTTTTCTTGGTTATTAGCAGAAACCTGTTGCCTTTATGGGTTTCACAGGTTTCTGTTTCCCAGTTAATATCCGGGTAGTTAAAGTCCCCCATAACCAGGACCTCATTATGGGTTGCAGCTTCATCTATCTGCTTTAGAAGTAGACTTTCCATGCTTTCTGTTATATTTGGGGGTTTGTAACAGACCCCAATGAGAATTTTGTTACCATTTTTCCCTCCATGAATTTCAACCCATATGGACTCGACATCCTCATTCCCTTCGCTAATATCCTCCCTTAAAGTGGACTTTAGACAAGACTTTACATAGAGACAAACCCCTCCTCCTCTCCGATTTTTACGATCCTTTCTAAACAGACTGTAACCCTGTAAGTTGACTGCCCAGTCATAGCTTTCATCTAACCATGTCTCGGTTATTCCCACTATGTCAAAGTTACCTGTAGATATTTCTGCTTCTAGTTCTTCCATCTTGTTTGTCAGGCTTCTGGCGTTTGCGAGCATGCAGTTTAGAGGATTTTGTTTTGTTCCAATCTCCTCACTGTGGATTGTTTTAGAAATGTTCTTATCTCCCTTCAGAGTATGTTTTCCTGGGTCGTCTTTGTTCGAGTCTAATGTTTTTCTTCCCGTCCCCTCTTCTTCTAGTTTAACGCCCTCCTGATGAGTGTAGCGAGTCTTCTGGCGAATGTGTGTTTCCCAGGTTTGTTGAGGTGTAGTCCGTCTCTGGCGAGGAGTCCATCATACCAGTAATTCACACCGTGGTCCAGGAATCCGAATCCTTGTTGTCTGCACCATCGTCTTAGCCAGTTGTTTGCATCAAGGATCCTGTTCCATCTCCTGGTGCCATGCCCGTCTACTGGAAGGATAGAAGAAAAAACTACTTGTGCATCCAGTTCCTTTACTTTCTTCCCCAACTCTTCAAAGTCCTTGCAGATTGTCGGTAGGTCCTTCCTTGCCGTGTCATTGGTGCCAACATGTATCAGAAGAAATGGGTGGACGTCCTTGGAGCTGAAGAGCTTTGGTATCCTATCGGTCACATCCTTGATCATCGCACCTGGAAGGCAGCATACTTCTCTTGCAGTTATGTCCGGTCTGCAGATGGCTGCTTCTGTGCCTCTCAGTAGTGAGTCTCCCACCACCACCACTCTTTGTTGCTTCTTGGCTGTACTTTTTGCTGTCACTTGTTGCTGTGTGCCCTTTTCTTTTTTGCTTGCTGGTATTGCTTCATTCTTAGGTGTGCCATCTTCATCCTCTACAAAGATTTGATATCGGTTCTTCAGTTGTGTGGTTGGTGATTTCTCCATGGTCTTCTTGCTTCTTTTGGTCACATGCTTCCACTCATCTGCTTTTGGAGGTTCTCTGACACTTTTTGCACCTTCTGTGACCAGTAGAGATGCTTCTGTTCTGTCTAGAAAGTCTTCATTCTCTTTGATGAGTTTCAAAGTTGCTATTCTGTGGTAGGAGGCAGTGCTCAACTGTGTCGAAAGCAGAGGACAGGTCTAGAAGGAGGAGTACAGAGTATTGTCCAGTAGCTTTGGCGGTAAGTAGGTCGTTAGTGATTTTGGTCAGGGCAGTCTCAGTTGAGTGATGGGGGCGGAAACCAGATTGTAGATTGTCGTACAACAAGTTAGATGAGAGGTGGGAGGAGAGTTCAGCATGGACGTGCTGCTCCAGGAGTTTGGAAGCAAATGGGAGCAGCGATATTGGGCGATAGCTGGACATAGCAGTTGGATCGAGGGTTGGCTTTTTAAGGATAGGCGTGATTGTGGCATGTTTGAACGCAGAGGGGAAGGTGCCAGAAGTTAGTGATAGGTTGAAGAGGTGGGTTAGGGATGGGATAAGTGTGGTGGTGAGGTTGGGGAGGAGGTGGGATGGGATGGGGTCGAGCGTACAGGTGGTGAGGTTGTATTTTAGAGGAGACAATTAAGTCCCCCTTCAGTGATGTTGGATAGGGAGGTTATGGGGTTTGGGCATTGGTCTGGTATACAAAGGGGTTGTGGTGGTTGAACAATAAAGTCTTGCCTTGTCTGGTCGATCTTATTTTTAAAGTGTGTGGCAAAGTCCTCAGCAGAGATGAGGGAGGTTGGAGGGGGCAGTGGGAGGCGGAGGAGGGAGTTAAATGTTTTGAATAACTGTTTGGGGTTGTGGGATAGGGAAGATACGAGGGTTGTGAAGTAGGCCTGTTTAGCAGAGGTGAGTGCAGATTTAAAAGCGAGTGTTGCTTGTTTGAATACAGTGAAGTCGTCTTGCGAGTGTGTTCTCTTCCAACGCCGCTCCGCAACCCTGGACACTTGCCTTAGCTTTTTGGTGGTGTTATTATGCCAAGGTTGTCTATTGATACGACATAATATTACAGGTCCTTCTCAAAAAATTAGCATATAGTGTTAAATTTCATTATTTACCATAATGTTATGATTACAATTAAACTTTCATATATTATAGATTCATTATCCACCAACTGAAATTTGTCAGGTCTTTTATTGTTTTAATACTGATGATTTTGGCATACAACTCCTGATAACCCAAAAAACCTGTCTCAATAAATTAGCATATCAAGAAAAGGTTCTCTAAACGACCTATTACCCTAATCTTCTGAATCAACTAATTAACTCTAAACACATGCAAAAGATACCTGAGGCTTTTATAAACTCCCTGCCTGGTTCATTGCTCAAAACCCCATCATGGGTAAGACTAGCGACCTGACAGATGTCAAGAAGGCCATCATTGACACCCTCAAGCAAGAGGGTAAGACCCAGAAAGAAATTTCTCAACAAATAGGCTGTTCCCAGAGTGCTGTATCAAGGCACCTCAATGGTAAGTCTGTTGGAAGGAAACAATGTGGCAGAAAACGCTGTACAACGAGAAGAGGAGACCGGACCCTGAGGAAGATTGTGGAGAAGGACCGATTCCAGACCTTGGGGAACCTGAGGAAGCAGTGGACTGAGTCTGGTGTGGAAACATCCAGAGCCACCGTGCACAGGCGTGTGCAGGAAATGGGCTACAGGTGCCGCATTCCCCAGGTTAAGCCACTTTTGAACCATAAACAGCGGCAGAGGCGCCTGACCTGGGCTACAGAGAAGCAGCACTGGACTGTTGCTAAGTGGTCCCAAGTACTTTTTTCTGATGAAAGCAAATTTTGCATGTCATTCGGAAATCAAGGTGCCAGAGTCTGGAGGAAGACTGGGGAGAAGGAAATGCCAAAATGCCTGAAGTCCAGTGTCAAGTACCCACAGTCAGTGATGGTGTGGGGTGCCATGTCAGTTGCTGGTGTTGGTCCACTGTGTTTCATCAAGGGCAGGGTCAATGCAGCTAGCTATCAGGAGATTTTGGAGCACTTCATGCTTCCATCGGCTGAAATGCTTTATGGAGATGAAGATTTCATTTTTCAGCACGACCTGGCACCTGCTCACAGTGCCAAAACCACTGGTAAATGGTTTACTGACCATGGTATTACTGTGCTCAATTGGCCTGCCAACTCTCCTGACCTGAACCCCATAGAGAATCTGTGGGATATTGTGAAGAGAAAGTTGAGAGACGCAAGACCCAACACTCTGGATGAGCCTAAGGCCGCTATTGAAGCATACTGGGCCTCCATAACATCTCAGCAGTGTCACAGGCTGATTGCTTCCATGCCACGCCGCATTGAAGCAGTCATTTCTGCCAAAGGATTCCCGACCAAGTATTGAGTGCATAACTGAACATTATTATTTGTTGGTTTTTTTGTTTGTTATTAAAAAACACTTTTATTTGATTGGATGGGTGAAATATGCTAATTTATTGAGACAGGTTTTTTGGGTTATCAGGAGTTGTATGCCAAAATCATCAGTATTAAAACAATAAAAGACCTGACAAATTTCAGTTGCTGGATAATGAATCTATAATATATGAAAGTTTAATTGTAATCATTACATTATGGTAAATAATGAAATTTAACACTATATACTAATTTTTTGAGAAGGACCTGTATATTAATAATAATAATATTGATATTATAGTTGCAATTCAGTAGTGGAACATGGTCTCTCTCAGTCTCCACGCATTCAGACCTGCAGGGTGGCAGGTATTCAGGCAAAACATTCAGTATGCTTCACGGGTCATTAAACGTCTCTTGAAATCTCCCCCTCTTGTTGATAGTTTAAGTTTCTCAATGCCGACGACTCGCAGAGATGCCGTGCTCCTCTGATGACAGGTAATAAAGTGCTTAGATGCAAATGACGTAGATCGATTATCATTAACAGAAGTAATAATATCTGTAATATGTTCAGAAATGCGAGTTTTGAGCATTCTTGTGGTGCATCCTATATAACTCAAATTACATTCTATACATTTAATCATGTAAATTACATTTTTACTACTACAATTAATGAACTGTTGTATTTTATATTGTTGTTTATCTTCAATGTCGTAGAAAAAATGTGCAGTGTTAGAATGGGCACACGTCCTGCATCTAGAAGCACCACAGCAATAAAAACCACTGGAATGTAACCAGGTGTACAATGGGTTAACTGAGTTGAAAAAACTTGGAGAAAGAGTATCTGAAAGAGTGGTGGCTTTTTTTGCTACTACCTGACACCCTGCGACAAAATGGTAGAAAGTGTCTCATCTTCATACAGAATGGGAATATTTTAAAGAATCAATGATTTAATATTGTTGTATTGAGGGCTATATTGAATAGAGCAAATCACTTTTTGATTCTCAGTATTGCTACTATTTTTTTCTTTTGGTCTTATCATATCACATTGTTTTTTCTTTTGAACAATTTTCCTAGCCCTATTTAGCTACCAATTAGGATACCCCCTCTTTTTTAACTTTTCACAACATGTATCTATCTCTTGTCTTAAAGCCACAGCATCACTACAATTTCTGGTGATTCTATTTAATTCACCTACTGGTATTGACTTAATAGTGTGACTTGGGTGGCTACTAGAAGCATGTAAAATGCTGTTACCAGATAGAGGTTTGTAATATGTAGAAGTGGTGATGGTCTCATCAACAGTGCCACATAGTGCAAGATCCAAAAATGCAATCATATGGGGATCAGTACTGCATGTAAAACGAAGATTGAGCGCATTTGAATTAAAGTAGCTCAGAAGCTCTGGTATGGCAGATACATTACCACTCCAGATAAGGAGCGTATCATCTATGTATCTGCCATACCAGAACACATCAGACAGAAGAGGGTTGTCATCAGAATACAAAAACAGTTCCTCCCAGTAGGACATAACCAAATTGGCTATCGAAGGTGAGTGCTTACCGCCCATAGAAACTCCCTTACATTGAAGATAAAACTGTCGGTCAAAAGAAAAATAGTTATGATTCATCAGAAAAATTCAGCTTGCATTATAAAATTACATAGATCATTAGTGTAATTACTGTATATATTTTCTGCTATATGATTTAGTCTTAACGCTATCACCATTAAGAATAAGTACCCACTATTCCTGAGATCTGATCTTTTTGATAGGCTACGGGGAGCAAGGGTATTTACTAAATTAGATCTGCGGGGTGCTTACAACCTGATTCGCATCTCTGAGAAAGACGAATGGAAGATGGCTTTTAACACCAGGGATGGGCGCTAGGGTTGAGCGAAACGGGTCGGCCATTTTCAGAAGTCGCCGACTTTTGGCAAAGTCGGGTTTCATGAAACCCGACCCCTGTGTGGGGTCGGCCAAGAGGTCGGCGATCTTCTGAATCTGGTATCGGAATTCCGATACCGAGTTCCGATATGTTTGCAATATCAGAAATCGGTATCGGAATCCATATTTAAGTGTAAAATAAAGAATTAAAATAAAAAATATTGCTATACTCACCCTCTGACGTGCCCTGGTACTAACCGGCAGCCTTCCTTCCTTAGAATCAGCGCGTGAAGGGCCTTAGATGACGTCGCGGCTTGTGATTGGTCACGTGACCGCCCATGTGACCGCTCGCGTGACCAATCACAAGCCGCGGCGTCATCTAAGGCCCTTCACGCGCTGATTCTAAGGAAGGAAGGCTGCCGGTTAGTACCAGGGCGCGTCAGAGGGTGAGTATAGGAATATTTTTTATTTTAATTCTTTATTTTACACTTAAATATGGATCCCAGGGCCTGAAGGAGAGTTTCCTCTCCTTCAGACTCTGGGAACCATTAGAAACCCAATGCACTGCATTGGGTTTCGTGTTTCGGCCGACCCCGACCCCGACTTTTTAATAGGATTGGCCGATTTCACTCGACCCGACTTTTGAAAAAGTCGGGTTTCGTGAAACTCGACCCGATCCTATAAAAGTAAAAGTCGCTCAACCCTAATGGGCGCTATGAATATCTGGTGATGCCCTTCGGGCTCTATCATGCCCCAGCCGTTTTCCAAGACTTTGTAAATGACATCTTCTGGGATACGTTTTCCACCTCGGTCGTAGTTTATCTGGATGATATTTTCATCTACTCTCCAGATATAGACTCCCACCGGAGAGATGTTGGCCATATCATCTCTGCCCAGGGATTGGCTATGGATCCTGCCAAGCTACAGGCTGCGATGGACTGGCAGGAACCCCATTCTCTCAAAGCGGTGCAGCGCTTTATGGGGTTCATTAATTTCTATCGCCAGTTCATTCCCCACTTCTCAACTTTGGTAGCTCCCTTGGTTGCCCTCACCAAGAGCAAATCCCAAGATGTGGTTGGAGGAGGTCTCCAAGGCCTTTCTCTCCATTAAGTCACACTTCGCTAGCGCTCCCATCCTACATCGCCCGATGTAGATAAGCCATTTATTATGGAGGTGGATGCCTCCTCCGTTGGTGCTGGAGCAGTCCTCTTCCAAAAGGATGCTCAAGGTCGGAAGCATCCTTGCTTCTTCTCCTCTAAGACCTTTCCACCAGCGGAGAAGAATTATTCCATCAGGGACAGGGAGTTGCTAGATATGAAGTTGGCTTTCTCAGAGTGGAGACATCTTCAGGAGGGAGCTCGCTTTCCCTTCCAGGTGTTCACAGACCACAAGAACTTGGTGTATTTACAGACAGCCCAGCGGCTAAATTCTCATCAGGCTAGATGGTCCCTGTTCTTCTACCGGTTCCATTTCCCCCTCCATTTTCTTTCCAGGGAGAAGAACGTTTGTGCCGACGCTCTCTCTCGCTCTGTAGTGTCATCAGAGGAGGAGGAGCCTTGGCCTATTGTTCCTTCTGAGAGCCTGAGAACTGTGGCTCCGGTTTTGCTAGAGTCTGTGCCCCCAGGTAAGACTTTCGTTCCATCTAATTTGGGACCAGAGGTTCTCTCTTGGGCTCACTCATCCAGGGTGGGTGGACATTTTGGGACCAAGAGGACATCTGAGCTCTTGGCAAGGATGTACTGGTGGCTGCATATGGCCCGTGATGTCGGGGACTATATTTGGGCGTGTGTCTCCTGCGCCAAGAATCGGTCTCCTCGGCAATGGCCTGCTGGGCAATTTTCCCCCCTGCCGGTGGCAGACAGGCCCTGGGAGATGGTCGGGATGGACTTAGTGGTAGGCGTACCCAAGTCTCGTAGCTGTACAGTTATCTGGGTAGTCATTGACCATTTTTCTAAAAAGGTGCACTTGGTTCCGCTTCCACAGTTACCTTCTGCATGGGCTTTAGCGGCGTTATTCGTCAAACATGTTTTCCGTCTACATGGCATGCCTGACAAAATTGTCAGTGACCGTTGTCCTCAGTTTGCGTCTCGGTTCTGGAGAGAACTCTGTTGTTTACTCAGCATTGAGCTGAATCTCTCTTCTGCATACCATCCTGAGACGAATGGGTTGGTAGAGAGGGCCAACCAGACTCTGGTCACATACTTATGACATTTTGTCTCCACCAGACAGGATGACTGGGCATCTTTGCTACCTTGGGCGGAAATTGCTTTGAACAACGCCGGAGCCGAGTCTACTGGGCAGACTCCTTTTCTCCTTAATTACAGCCAGCATCCGTTTGTTCCTGTGCCCATGCCTGTGTCATCCACCGAGTCTAGGGTGGCAGACTGGGCGGTGGAGGCACGTGACATTTGGGACCACACACAGGATGCCATCCAGGCCTCCAAGGAGAGAATGAGGGTTTCTGCTGATGTACACCGGTGCCCCGCTCCCACCTTTGCTCCTGGTGACTTAGTGTGGCTCTCTGCCCATAACATCAGGCTGCGAGTTGAGTCCACTAAGTTTGTGCCTTGCTACATAGGCATTTTCAAGGTTCTGGAACAGGTCAACCCTGTGTTCTACCATTTGGCTATTCCTCCGTGCCTTGGTATCACCGACAACTTCCACGTTTCTCTCTTAAAGCTCGTCTATGTGTCACGGTTTTCCGAGTCATCTGCCGGGACATCGGGTTCATCCACAGATGAGTTTGAGGTGAATGCTATCTTGGGGTGCAATGAGATACATGGTAAGAAATATTATCTGGTGGACTGGAAGGGTCACGGCCCAGAGGACAGAACCTGGGAACCTGTTGAGCACATTTGGGCTCCGCTGCTCATTGCAGCCTTTGAGCGTAGCAAGGCCCAAGGAGGGGGGCCCTAGGAGTGGGGTAATGATAGGAGTCGAGTTCTCGCTGCTGCACAGGGGGAATATTGAGACATGTCTGCTGCAGTCTCCCATTCTACATCAGCCGCAGTGGAGCCTGCTCAGTGGAGACATCGGTCCCAGCATCTCACTCAGTCTGATACTGTGCAAAGGGTTACTGCTGCCTTACCAGGCTCTGCTGTTGTAGCCTGCACTGGTCAGCGGCGAGAAGGCTTTTCTGGGACTAAGTACTGCTTTGCACACACTGAGCATGCCCAGGGTAAGACCTCTCATTGGAGGTCAGGGGTCACATGCTCAGGTACTGCAGCAGCTATCATTGGTCTTATAGGAAGGCCTTGAAGTTGCTCAGGTACTGTAGCAACTTCCATTGGTTCCCCAGGAAGGTCCTGAAGCTGCTGCAGCTATAAAAGGTGTGCATGCCCGCACGGCCATGCCCTAGTGTCACCTCATGTCATGAGCTTGTTATTTGTGGATGTGCCTGTATGTGTGTATTCAGGGACCCGGCTGAAATAAGCCCCAAGGATACCTGCACCTCCAGTGAGGAGTGTTTGTGTGCTTTTCTGGGTGCTTGACCACTGACTGCCATCAGCTCAGCAGTTAACTGTGTTCCCCTGTGACTACCATCCCCAGAAAATTGATGGTACTATTGCTGATGTTAAGTGTAAATTCTAGGTCATACTGATTGATGTTAAGGTTTGTAATAAATTTGCTTAGGTCAGTTTGAGAGCCTTCCCATATGAATAGAATATCATCTATGAAACAGCGCCATATCATTAGGCCCGGGTGCAACGGGCCTCCAATTTGGATGTGGGACTCCTCCCATTTGGCGACATATATGTTCGCATAACTTGGCATGAACCGGAGGTTTTATGGGACAACCCCTCTCACGCCACTTTAAAGAAAAACATAGACAATCGCTCAAAGACTTCCATTTTTGTGTAATTCAAGTGGTACACCAATACTGGAGGGGAGGAGATTTTATTAAACAAATGTCCAGAAGGGAGTCTGAATGGATTTTTATGCTAGACAGCTTGGTCCCCAACAGTCTTAATTGTGAATTGGAGCTATATGCCTTTTAATTTCACCCATAACAAGGAGGACCGCTGCATCCTATATATTTTAATATATTATAGCATAGAGCAACATATATTGACATCACTATGATAGTCTTATGATAACTTTCTGAGAAGGGTGACAAAGTACAGGTGTAAATATCTTGGCACATACACAAGTACAAGCACCCCCTTCTACTCAATGCTGCAATTTGGTTTAGACAACTTTTAAAACAAGCAAATGATACGTATCTTATATGATAAGGGACTTCAATTGAACTCAATTGAAACTAAGTCTTATTTTTGTCCTTTTTAGTAAGTTTCATTTTTTAATTATTATTTTTAACCGTAATTTAATAAAACTATATTTTAAATGCACCAACACATAATTAACTTAACATCCACTTTAGATATGGGCGGTATATTGAATAATCTTGCTCGCAGCAGCGCTAAACAGGCGATTTGGTATATATAAGGTTAACAATAACAGGCGGGAATAATGACCAATTGCAAGATATAAGCAGAATCGCCTTCAGGGGGCCGTAACCCTGATAAAGGAGTGCGATTCACTCCGAAACGTGTTGGTTGTTTCTGATCCCTTTGAGATTCTTTAGACCAGTGACGTTACAGTTGTTTGTACGGCCGAGCAGCATCGGCCATCTTTTTTTCCTCTCGTGCAACCAGGGACGTCACCGGCTCGAGACGTCTCTGGCTCTGCACGCTACGGCACTTCCCCTCTGCCTAACGTTGAAATCCTTGCGCGATACAGGAGTTGCGCATACCGGCTCAGCTCTGCACTGATTAACAACTAGCAGCCGCTCATCCAGCGAATCACAGGGCATCTTCACACAGCACTTATCTCTCATTTACCGGATTTTATTACTTCTAGTAAAGGTATCTGGACTACAGAGATATGTTAATGTGCAGCCATTAACTGAATTAATATATGATATAGTTAAATACACTGATATATCAACCTCTGCGTGTGACTAAGTCCATGATAAAGTATATCTACGCGCACCCATTTACAGCTACCCAGGCCATCATTTTCATTTAGATCTCTTAAGTGCGCGGTATTTTTTATAAGTTATAAGGGTTAAAAATTGACCAGCGATTTTTCATTTTTTAAACAAATTTTACAAAACCATTTTTTTAGGCACCACCTCACATTTGAAGTTACTTTCAGGGGTCTATATGAAAGAAAATACTGAAAAATATACTAGTAACATATTAACATAGTTAGTAAGGCCGAAAAAAGACATTTGTCCATCCAGTTCAGCCTATATTCCATCATAATAAATCCCCAAATCTACGTCCTTCTACAGAACCTAATAATTGTATTATACAATATTGTTCTACTCCAGGAAGACTTCCAGGCCTCTCTTGAACCCCTCGACTATAGTAACATAGTTAGTAAGGAAAGCCTACAGCACCTGGTATTCCCAGGCGGTCTCCCATCCAAGTACTAACCAGGCCTGACCCTGCTTAGCTTCCGAGATCAGACAAGATCGGGCATGTTCAGGGTGGTGTGGCCGTAGGCACTGAAAAAAATATATACTGAAATAATTTGCGGTTGCCATGTTGCGTTTGGAGAGCGCCTGAAGTGCCTAAACAGTGGAAACCCCAACAAATGACACCATTTTGGAAACTAGACCCCTTAGGGAACTTATCTAGATGTGTATTAAGCACCTTGAACCCACAAGACTTGTGGAAATAAAAAAAAAAAAAATTTTTCCCAAATAAATCTTTTTAGCTCCATATTTTGCATTTTCATAAGGGTAAAAGGTGAAATTGCTCCCTACAATTTGTTGTGCAATTACTCCTGACCACGCCAATACCCCATATGTGGGGGAATACTACTGTTTGGGAGCAGGGCTTGGAAGGGAAGGAGCACGATTTGACTTTTGGAATGCAAAATTGGCTGGAAGCGAGAGCGTACGCCATGTTGCATTTGGAGAGCCCCTGACCTGCCTAAACAGTGGAAACCCCCAACAAGTAACTCCATTTTGGAAACTAGGCCACTCAAGGAATTTATCTAGGTGTCCACTGAGCACATTGAATCTCCAGGGGCTTCACAGAGTTTTATGACATTGAGTCATCAAAATAAAAAAAATAAAAATTACCACAAAAATGCTGTTTTAGACCCCACTTTTCATTTTTCACAAGGGTAGCAAGTAGCAAGAAAATATGGACCCCAAAGTTTGAGTGAAATTTTTCCTGAGTATGCTAATACCCAGCATGTGGTGGAAAACTACTGTCTGGGAGCACGGCAGGGCATGAAAGGGAAGGAACGCCATAGTACAGTGCAGGTTTCGCTGCATTGGTTTGAGGGGGCCATGTCACATTGGCAGAGCCCCTGCGGTGCCAGAACAGCAGAAACCCCCATAAGTGACCCCATTTTACCAACTAAACTTCTCAATGAGTTCATCTAGGGGTGCATTGATCATATTGACACCACAAGTGTGTCACAAAGTTAGATACCATTGGGCAGTGAAGAAAAAATAATTACATTTTTACCACAAAAATAGTTTTAGCCTCAGAATTTACATTTTCACACTGGGAAATATGTAAAAATGGTGCCAAAATGTGTTACACAATTTCTTCTGAACTTGGCAATACCCCATATGTGGTTGTACAATACTGCTTAGCCACACAGTAGGGTTGAGCGAAACGAGTCGGCCATTTTCAGAAGTCGCCGACTTTTGGCAAAGTCGGGTTTCATGAAACCCAACCCGACCCCTGTGTGGGGTCGGACATGAGGTCGGCGATCTTCTGAATCTGGTATCGGAATTCCGATACCGAGTTCCGATATGTTTGCAATATCGGAAATTGGTATCGGAATCCATATTTAAGTGTAAAATAAAGAATTAAAATAAAAAATATTGCTATACTCACCCTCTGACGCGCCCTGGTACTAACCGGCAGCCTTCCTTCCTTAGAATCAGCGCGTGAAGGACCTTATATGATGTCGCGGCTTGTGATTGGAAGCGACCACCCATGTGACCAGTCACGCGACCAATCACAAGCCGCGATGTCACCGAAGGTCATTCAAGCGCTGATTCTTAGGAAGGAAGGCTGCCGGAAAGAAGCAGGGCGCGTCCGATGGTGAGTATATACCTATAGTATATAGTATATACTATATACTATATAGTATAGTATATAGTATTAGGTATATAGTATTAACCTAATAGGAATATACTCACCCTCGGACGCGCCCTGTTTCTTTCCGGCAGCCTTCCTTCCTAAGAATCAGCGCTTGAATGACCTTCGGTGACGTCGCGGCTTGTGATTGGTCGCGTGAGCGGTCACATGGGCGGTCGCGCGACCAATCACAAGCCGCGACGTCATCTAAGGTTCTTCATGCGCTGATTCTAAGGAAGGAAGGCTGCCGGTTAGTACCAGGGTGCGTCAGAGGGTGAGTATAGCAATATTTTTTATTTTAATTCTTTATTTTACACTTAAATATGGATCCCAGGGCCTGAAGGAGAGTTTCCTCTCCTTCAGACCCTGGGAACCATAGTATCCCATTGCACTGCATTGGGTTTCGTGTTTCGGCCGACCCCGACCCCGACTTTTCTATAGGATCGGACGATTTCACTCGACCCGACTTTTGAGAAAGTCGGGTTTCGTGAAACCCGACCCGATCCTATAAAAGTAAAAGTCGCTCAACCCTACCACACAGCACTACTCTGGAGGGACGGGGCACTTTTTTACTCTTGGATAACAAATTATTATAGAATAGTTTCCAGACTCTATGTAAAGAGACTCTAAAAAACAGAAAAGGAGAGTCACCCCTCAAGTTACTATGGTTTAGAAATGTTATCCTTTTGGGAATTTACCTACAAGTGTAGTGAATGTTTTGACTCCATAACTGTTTTCCAGAAACAGGCAGCAGTGGATGTTGCTGAGTGAAAATTGAAAACTGCCATTGTAGTGACCGGGACACTGTAGTGACCAGTACATTGCAGTCACAAGTACGTTATGCCCAGCCCATGCTTCTGGAGGCATGCACCCATAACATAGGCTGGCTCTCATCACTACAGAAATGCCAAACATGTGTATGGTACAGTGCCTTGAGAAAGTATCCGGCCCCCTGTAACTTTTCAACCTTTTCCCACATATCATGCTTCAAACATAAAGATACCAAATGTAAATTTTTGGTGAAGAATCAACAACAAGTGGAACACAATTTTGAAGTTGAACAAAATTTATTGGTTATTTTAAATTTTTGTGGAAATTCAAAAACTGAAAAGTGGGGCGTGCAATATTATTCGTCCCCTTTACTTTCAGTGCAGGAAACTCACTCCAGAAGTTCATTGTGGATCTCTGAATGATCCAATGTTGTCCTAAATGCCTAATGATGATAAATATAATCCACCTGTGTGTAATCAAGTCTCCGTATAAATGCACCTGCTCTGCGATAGTCTCAGGGTTCTGTTTGAAGCACAGAGAGCATCATGAAGACTAAGGAACACAACAGGCAGGTCCGTGATACAGTTGTTTGTGGAGAAGTTTAAAGCCGGATTTGGATACAAAATGATTTCCAAATCTTTAAACATCCCAAGGAGCACTGTGCAAGCGATCATATTGAAATAGAAGGAGTATCATACCACTGCATATCTACCAAGACCTGGCCGTCCCTCTAAAATTTCATCTCAAACAAGGAGAAGACTGATCAGAGATGCAGCCAAGAGACCCATGATCACTCTGGATGAACTGCAGAGATCTACAGATTAGGTGGGACAGTCTGTCCATAGGACAACAATCAGTGGTACACTGCAAAAATCTGGCCTTTATGGAAGAGTGGCAAGAAAAAAGCCTCAGAGATATCCATAAAAAGTGTTGTTTAAAGTTTGCATCAAACCACCTGGTAGACACACCAAACATGTGGAAGAAGGTGCTCTGGTCAGATGAAACCAAAATTGAGCTTTTTTGCAACAACGTCAAACTATTTGTTTGGCGTAAAGAAAACACAGCTCATCACCCTGAACACACTATCCACACTGTCAAACATGGTGGTTGTAGCATCATGGTTTGGGCCTACTTTTCTCCAGCAGGAACAGGGAAGATGGTTAAAATTTATCGGAAGATGGATGGAGCTAAAGGCAGGACCATTCTGGAAGAAAACCTGTTGGAGTCTGCAAAAGACCTGAGACTGGGATGGAGATTTGTCTTCCAACAAGACAATGATCCCAAACATAAAGCAAAATCTACAATGGAATGGATCACAAATAAATGTATCTAGGTGTTAGGATGGCCAAGTCAAAGTCCAGACCTCAATCCAATCGAGAATCTGTGGAAAGAGCTGAAAACTGCTGTTCACAAACGATCTCCATCAAACCTCACTGAGCTTGAGCTGTTTGCCAAGAAAGAATGGGCAAGAATTTCAGTCTCTCGATGTACAAAACTGATAGAGACATACCCCAAGCGACTTTCAGCTGTAATCGCAGCAAAAGGTGGCACAACAAAGTATTAAGTTAAAGGGGCCAAATAATATTGCACGCCACACTTTTCAGTTTTTGAATTTCCACAAAAAATGTAAAATAACCAATAACAAACCACCATAGCTAGCAGACCCAGAGGTCATCACATGACCTCCGGCTGCTGGGACAATGTGGGATCCCCCGTGATGTGATCAGATCTCATCATGGGGGAGGGCATAGGACAGGTGAGTATAGCAGGTGTCTCCCTCTGCTATCTTTTAAATGCCACGACAGCGGCATCTAGAAGAGAGCAAAAGGTTAACATTATTGGAACTTGATCTAATCAGGTCTCGATGATTTCATCTGTCAGAGCAACCGCTTTGCACAGGAATCACAGCGCTTGCAGGACCCACCTTTGATAAACGTCGGTGCTGCATAACGCCCAGCAAGCGCCAATGTATATCTATCGTGGACGGTCATGAAGAGGTTAAAAAAAATAGATGCAGTAGTCATACCCTACTTTGTAACCACTATTTGTTTTATTACGGTGGCTATATAGTAGGCATAAGCAATTTTATTCAAATGGAAATTAATTGTCCTCAAATTTTACAAAAATGTTGCAATCTTCATATAAAGATTTTTTTGCAATTTGCTAAGTGCAAATTTAGCAATATGGTGGCTAACTGTGGATCCCATTTTGCTGAATCATATGAGGCAAGCTGAAGGTAAAAAAAATAATATGCTCACCTAACTGCTCGCCTGTTCTACCACTCTCAGAGTCTCTCAGGACTTCTGTACCACTTATTATCCCAATTTCATCTTCCCTAGTCACGCACAGCTTTGATCAATCATTTTCGATCATCTACAGTACATCACTTTTTTTTAATGTGTCAGTACCTGTGTTTATGTATGCCTCATAAATAAATTGGCTATACTTTCACTTGATGGCTTTTAAATCAGTTGCACCATACATTTTAATGTCATTGGGACTGTTACTATACAGTGATTGGAACTTGCATTAGGCTATCTTCACAATTTTGCATTTTATGACCTCAGCAACCTCATGAACAAACTTGATTTCTTTTTTTCTGAATTTTTTGAAAACTGCAGCATGTTAACTCTTTTAGCGTTTTTGCATTGTTTTTTTCACCCATAGAAACCAATGAATAAGTGCAAAAAAAGCAGTAAAAATGCAGCACAAAATCTTGTCATTAGTTTTTGCAGTGTTTTTAATGATAAAAAAACTACATGTCCTGCAATTAAACCTATGTCTACAGAGTAGTTTTAGTGGGACCCCAATGTTCGGGGATAGTACTTGAATTAAGAACAAAAGCCAAACATGAGTTAAACTCCCTTTTTATCCAATTTTTTTTTTATAAATTTAGCAGTAAAACAGAGAACAGAAAATATTAAATGAGAGAATCACAAGTCCAAGTAAAATTTCAAGTTAAGGGCTCACAAATATATTGAGTTCTTTTGAAAGTGCAGGAAGAAGAAGCCAAATGCTGGTAGTTTAAGAACAAAGTCAAATGTTCATATGCCCAGGAATAAAGCCATATTTATTATTTATTACTGGATATTTATAACTCTGAAGCAGATTATGAAGCCTTATAAGTATAGGCCTTTTTTCCAGACAAGATGAATAATGTTGGCATATAACACCGATGATACAGTCTGTATGAAATATTTGACTTACTGTTTAAACTTGTGACACTAGTCTCTTGACACATTGTACATTTATTTATAACCTTCCTAAGAATTGTGTTAGTTTATTTTTTTTTAGTTTTACTTCCCACCACATGACAAATTTTACAAAGGTTTTTGGATACATAAAAAAAAAAACTGTTTCATGCTCTGCTCATATCTGTGTTGTACATCCATTACACAAATGATATGATGACCCCGTTAGTCATTATACGGGCCTTCATTTGTTTTAATATGTCTCTAATTGAGGATATACATTGCTAAGTCACCAACAATCTTACAGACTGTGCAGGGCAGAGGTATATGGTGAAAGAAGCTACCGATACAATTGGAAGAGTTCTTTTTTTGACAAATTGTGTTTGCATTTATATATATAGCAAAATATAAGTAAACTGTCTAAACCGTAAGTTAAAAAAAGCGTGGAGAAAAAGAAATTGCTTATGTTTCCATATCAGCCAGACATTTCCATATAATATAACAAAAAATTCCATAGCAATATATATATTTATATATTTTTCCCAAATCTGAAATCTTTCTCCTGTACTGTCCTGTAATTTTATGATATTGAATTATTTTTCAAACTTTGTTTCTCCATCCAGGGGTTTAAAAACACTGCATGATTAAATCCTTTTCTACAGTTAAGAGCTTATAAATTAATCTTTTCCCTCCACAGGCCATAGCTAATATTGTGATCTCTATATGTACGTTCCCACAGTGAGTTTTTGACTTTGCGCAGTGTCTTAAAATTACAAAATGGATGGGATTTATAGAAATCTTATGCCCACTGGGCTTCTTATTAACGCAGTGTAATCTGACCTGCGGTGCAAGTTTCAAATCTGCAACATGTCAATTTCTCTTCAGTGTATGCTGGGTTTTCTGTGTGGAATTTCCTAATAGATTTGCACGAGGTGTGGAAATTTTGCAGGTAAAAACACGTGATTTAAAGCACGTAATCCACATCCAATATATCAAAACAGTTTTTCCCAAAGTCAAATACCAGGAATTATCAAAAGCAAAGCAACTTTATTTTAAAATATGACACATTATTATTATTTTATTATTATTATGCATTTTTATAGTGCCACTAGCTGAAGAGCCCGGCATTGCCTGGGCATAGTAAATATCTGTGGTTAGTTATAGCACCTCATGTCTCTTATTTTATCATCATGCCTCTCATTTTCTCCCTTACACCTCTCATTTTCTCCCTTACACCACTCATTTTCCCCCTCACTCCTCTTATTTTCCCCCTCACTCCTCTCATTCCCCCCTAACACTTGTCATTTTGACCTCACATCTGTCATTATCCGATCACTCCACTATTTTCCCTCACTCCTCTCATTTTGCACTTACACCTTTTCATTTTCACCTCACACCCCTCATTTTCACCTCAGTATATACATGTTTGTCATCTCCCTTATATATAGTAAACACCTGTATGTCTTCTCTTGTATATAGTAGATACCTGTATCCTCCTGTATATTGTATATACCCATGTGTCATCTCCTCCTGTATATATTATATACCTGTATGTCATCTCTTCTGTATATACTATATACCTGTATGTCATCTCCTCCTATATATAGTATATACATGTATGTCATCTCCTGTATATAGTATATACATGTATCTCATCTCCTCCTGTATATAGTATATACGTGTGTCATCTCCTCCTGTATATAGTATGTACCTGTAAGTCATCTCCTACTGTATATAGTATATACCTGTGTATTATCTGCTCCTGTATATAGTATATATTTGTATGTCATTTCCTCCTGTATATAGTATATACCTGTATGTCATCTCCTCCTGTATATAGTATATACCTGTGTGTCATGTCCTCCTATATATAGTATATACCTGTATGTCATCTCCTCCTGTATATAGTATATACCTGTGTGTCATCTCCCCTGTATATAGTATATATGTGTGTCATCTCCTCCTGTATATAGTATATACCTGTGTGTCATCTCCTTCTGTATATAGTATATACCTGTGTGTCATCTCTGTTGTGAATTCTGTGGCTGAGTTCACTTCTGTGGTCACAAGTGGTATTGCAGTCTCTGGGCTTCCTCCCTCAGGTGTTTTGGTGAGCTCGTTGGCTGCCTTGCTATTTAGCTCCACCTGAGTCTGT
Organism: Ranitomeya imitator; assembly: GCF_032444005.1. NCBI lineage: Eukaryota > Metazoa > Chordata > Amphibia > Anura > Dendrobatidae > Ranitomeya > Ranitomeya imitator. The sequence continues at coordinate 349,987,236 of NC_091287.1, forward strand.
CTTCATTGCTCCTTGTCAATGTTCCAGTGTTGGATCTGAGCTACTGCATCTTTCCTTGGGCCTGCTGCGCTGCTAGATAAGTGCTTCTAGTTTGTTTTCTGTTTTTTCTGTCCAGCTTGCTATTAACTTTTGCTGGAAGCTCTGAGAAGCAAAGGGGTGCACCGCCGTGCTGTTAGTTCGGCACGGTGGGTCTTTTTGCCCCTTTGCGTGGTTTTCGTTTTAGGGTTTTTTGTAGACTGCATAGTTCTCTTTGCTATCCTCGCTCTGTCTAGAATATCGGGCCTCACTTTGCTGAATCTATTTCATTCCTACGTTTGTCTTTTCATCTTGCTAACAGTCATTATATGTGGGGGGCTGCCTATTCCTTTGGGGTATTTCTCTGAGGTAAGTCAGGCTTGTATTTCTATCTTCAGGCTAGTCAGCTCCTCAGGCAGTGCCGAGTTGCATAGGTAGTGATAGGCGCAATCCACTGCTGCTTCCAGTTGTGTGAGGATAGATCAGGTACTGCAGTCTACAGAGATTCCACGTCTCAGAGCTCGTCCTATTGTTTTGGGTTATTGCCAGATCTCTGTATGTGCGCTGATTACTGCACGCTGTGTTGCCTGATTGCCAGCCACAACAGTACAAGGAGCCACACCAATGATTTCCAATAGAGGGAAAAAAGAAATCCTGACATCATTTTTTTTTCTTAGCTCTGTCTTCAGTCTTTTTTTTCCCCTAGACATTAGAGTGCTTCAGGACACAGCTGTGGACATGGATATTCAGGCTCTGTGCTCCTCAATGGATAATCTCGTTGTAAATGTACAAAAGATTCAAGATACTATTGATCAGAAATCGATGCTAGAACCAAGAATTCCGATTCCTGATTTGTTTTTTGGTGACAGAACTAAGTTCCTGAGCTTCAGAAATAATTGTAAGCTATTTTTGGCCTTGAAACCTCATTCTTCTGGTAATCCTATTCAACAGGTTTTGATTATTATTTCTTTTTTGCGCGGCGACCCACAGGACTGGGCGTTTTCTCTTGCACCAGGAGATTCTGCATTGAGTAATGTTGATGCATTTTTCCAGGCGCTGGGATTGCTTTACGATGAGCCTAATTCAGTGGATCAAGCTGAGAAAAATCTGCTGGCTTTATGCCAGGGTCAGGATGATGTAGAAGTATATTGTCAGAAATTTAGAAAATGGTCAGTACTCACTCTGTGGAATGAATCTGCACTAGCGGCTTTGTTCAGAAAGGGTCTCTCTGAAGCTCTTAAGGATGTAATGGTGGGATTTCCTATGCCTGCTGGTTTGAATGAGTCTATGTCCTTGGCCATTCAGATCGGTCGTCGCTTGCGCGAGCGTAAATCTGTGCACCATCTGGCGGTATTGTCTGAGAGTAAGCCTGAGCCTATGCAGTGCGACAGGACTATGACTAAAGTAGAACGGCACGAACACAGACGTCTGAACAGACTGTGTTTCTATTGTGGTGATTCTACTCATGCTATTTCTAATTGTCCTAAACGCACTAGGCGGTTCGATAGCTCTGCCGTTATTGGTACTGTACAGTCCAAATTCCTTTTGTCCATTACCTTAATGTGCTCTTTGTCATCATATTCTGTCATGGCGTTTGTGGATTCAGGCGCTGCCCTGAATCTGATGGATTTGGATTATGCTAAACGTTGTGGATTTTTCTTGGAGCCCTTGCGGTGTCCTATTCCGTTGAGAGGAATTGATGCTACACCTCTGGCCAAGAATAAGCCTCAGTACTGGGCCCAGCTGACCATGTGCATGGCTCCTGCACATCAGGAAGTTATTCTCTTTTTGGTACTGCATAATTTGCATGATGTGGTCGTGTTGGGGTTGCCATGGCTACAAACCCATAATCCAGTATTGGATTGGAACTCTATGTCGGTAACCAGCTGGGGTTGTCAGGGAGTACATGGTGATGTTCCATTTTTGTCTATTTCGTCATCCATTCCTTCTGACATCCCAGAGTTCTTGACGGACTTTCAGGATGTATTTGAAGAGTCCAAGTCTGATGCCCTTCCTCCGCATAGGAATTGTGATTGTGCTATCGATTTGATTCCTGGTAGTAAATTCCCTAAGGGTCGTTTATTTAATTTGTCCGTACCTGAACACACCGCTATGCGCAGTTATGTGAAGGAGTCCCTGGAGAAGGGACATATTCGCCCATCGTCGTCACCATTGGGAGCAGGGTTCTTTTTTGTAGCCAAGAAGGATGGTTCGCTAAGACCGTGTATTGATTACCGCCTTCTTAATAAGATCACTGTTAAGTTTCAGTATCCCTTGCCATTGATTTCTGACTTGTTTGCTCGGATTAAGGGGGCTAGTTGGTTTACTAAGATTGATCTTCGTGGTGCGTATAATCTGGTGAGAATCAGGCAGGGAGATGAATGGAAAACGGCATTTAATACGCCCGAGGGTCATTTTGAGTATCTGGTGATGCCGTTCGGACTTGCCAATGCTCCATCTGTTTTTCAGTCTTTTATGCATGACATTTTCCGTGAGTATCTGGATAAATTCTTGATTGTTTACTTGGATGACATTTTGATCTTCTCAGATGATTGGGAGTCTCATGTGAAGCAAGTCAGAATGGTTTTCCAGGTACTGCGTGCTAATTCCTTGTTCGTGAAGGGATCAAAGTGTCTCTTCGGTGTGCAGAAAGTTTCATTTTTGGGGTTCATCTTTTCCCCTTCTACTATCGAGATGGATCCGGTTAAGGTTCAGGCCATCCAGGATTGGACTCAGCCGACATCTCTAAAAAGTTTGCAGAAATTCCTGGGCTTTGCTAATTTTTATCGTCGCTTCATCTGTAATTTTTCTAGCATTGCCAGACCATTGACCGATTTGACCAAGAAGGGTGCTGATTTGGTTAATTGGTCTTCTGCTGCCGTGGAAGCTTTTCAGGAGTTGAAGCGTCGTTTTTGCTGTGCCCCTGTGTTGTGTCAACCTGATGTTTCTCTTCCGTTCCAGGTCGAGGTTGATGCTTCTGAGATTGGTGCAGGGGCGGTTTTGTCACAGAGAGGTTCTGGTTGCTCAGTGTTCAAACCATGTGCTTTCTTTTCCAGGAAATTTTCTGCTGCTGAGCGTAATTATGATGTGGGCAACCGAGAGTTGCTGGCCATGAAGTGGGCATTCGAGGAGTGGCGTCATTGGCTTGAGGGTGCTAAGCATCGCGTGGTGGTTTTGACTGATCATAAGAACCTTACTTATCTTGAGTCTGCCAAGCGCTTGAATCCTAGACAGGCCCGTTGGTCGTTATTTTTTGCTCGTTTTGATTTTGTGGTTTCATACCTTCCGGGCTCTAAAAATGTGAAGGCGGATGCTCTGTCTAGGAGTTTTGTGCCCGACTCTCCGGGGTTATCTGAGCCGGCGAGTATCCTCAAGGAAGGAGTCATTGTGTCTGCCATCTCCCCTGATTTGCGGAGAGTGTTGCAGAAATTTCAGGCTAATAAACCTGATCGTTGTCCGGCCGAGAAATTGTTCGTCCCTGATAGGTGGACTAGTAAAGTTATCTCTGAACTTCATTGTTCGGTGCTGGCCGGTCATCCAGGAATCTTTGGTACCAGGGAGTTGGTTGCTAGATCCTTCTGGTGGCCATCTCTGTCACGGGATGTGCGTGCTTTTGTGCAGTCCTGTGGAATTTGTGCTAGGGCTAAGCCCTGCTGTTCACGTGCCAGTGGGTTGCTTTTGCCCTTGCCGGTCCCGAAGAGGCCTTGGACACATATTTCGATGGATTTCATTTCTGACCTTCCCGTTTCTCAAAAGATGTCTGTCATATGGGTGGTCTGTGATCGCTTTTCTAAAATGGTCCATCTGGTGCCCTTGGTTAAATTGCCTTCCTCCTCTGATTTGGTGCCTTTGTTCTTCCAGCATGTGGTTCGTTTACATGGCATTCCTGAGAATATTGTTTCTGACAGAGGTTCCCAGTTTGTCTCGAGGTTCTGGCGAGCCTTTTGTGGTAGGATGGGCATTGACCTATCTTTTTCCTCGGCCTTCCATCCTCAGACTAATGGCCAGACCGAACGAACCAATCAGACCTTGGAAACATATCTGAGATGTTTTGTTTCCGCTGACCAGGATGATTGGGTGTCATTTTTGCCGTTGGCTGAGTTCGCCCTTAATAATCGGGCCAGCTCGGCTACCTTGGTCTCTCCATTTTTCTGCAATTCTGGGTTCCATCCTCGTTTCTCTTCAGGACAGGTTGAGTCTTCGGACTGTCCTGGTGTGGATTATGTGGTGGACAGGTTGCAGCAGATCTGGACTCAGGTAGTGGACAATTTGACCTTGTCCCAGGAGAAGGCTCAGCTTTTCGCTAATCGCAGACGCCGTGTGGGACCCCGACTTCGTGTTGGGGATCTGGTTTGGTTATCTTCTCGTCATATACCTATGAAGGTTTCCTCTCCTAAATTTAAACCTCGTTTTATTGGTCCGTATAGGATTTCTGAGATTCTCAATCCGGTGTCTTTTCGTCTGACCCTCCCAGACTCCTTTTCCATACATAATGTATTCCATAGGTCGTTGTTGAGGAGATACGTGGCACCTATGGTTCCATCTGTGGAGCCTCCTGCCCCTGTTTTGGTGGAGGGGGAATTGGAGTATATTGTGGAGAAGATTTTGGATTCTCGTGTCTCTAGACGGAAACTCCAGTATCTGGTCAAATGGAAGGGTTATGCTCAGGAAGATAATTCCTGGGTTTTTGCCTCTGATGTCCATGCCCCAGATCTTGTTCGTGCCTTTCATGTGGCTCATCCTGGTCGGCCTGGGGGTTCTGGTGAGGGTTCGGTGACCCCTCCTCAAGGGGGGGGTACTGTTGTGAATTCTGTGGCTGAGTTCACTTCTGTGGTCACAAGTGGTATTGCAGTCTCTGGGCTTCCTCCCTCAGGTGTTTTGGTGAGCTCGTTGGCTGCCTTGCTATTTAGCTCCACCTGAGTCTGTCTTCCTTGCTCCTTGTCAATGTTCCAGTGTTGGATCTGAGCTACTGCATCTTTCCTTGGGCCTGCTGCGCTGCTAGATAAGTGCTTCTAGTTTGTTTTCTGTTTTTTCTGTCCAGCTTGCTATTAACTTTTGCTGGAAGCTCTGAGAAGCAAAGGGGTGCACCGCCGTGCTGTTAGTTCGGCACGGTGGGTCTTTTTGCCCCTTTGCGTGGTTTTCGTTTTAGGGTTTTTTGTAGACTGCATAGTTCTCTTTGCTATCCTCGCTCTGTCTAGAATATCGGGCCTCACTTTGCTGAATCTATTTCATTCCTACGTTTGTCTTTTCATCTTGCTAACAGTCATTATATGTGGGGGGCTGCCTATTCCTTTGGGGTATTTCTCTGAGGTAAGTCAGGCTTGTATTTCTATCTTCAGGCTAGTCAGCTCCTCAGGCAGTGCCGAGTTGCATAGGTAGTGATAGGCGCAATCCACTGCTGCTTCCAGTTGTGTGAGGATAGATCAGGTACTGCAGTCTACAGAGATTCCACGTCTCAGAGCTCGTCCTATTGTTTTGGGTTATTGCCAGATCTCTGTATGTGCGCTGATTACTGCACGCTGTGTTGCCTGATTGCCAGCCATAACACATCTCCTCCTGTATATAGTATATACCTGTAAGTCATCTCCTCCTGTATATAGTATATACCTGTATGTCATCTGCTCCTGTATATAGTATGTACCTGTGTGTCATCTGCTCCTGTATATAGTAAATACCTGTGTGTTATATCCTGTATATAGTATATACCTGTGTGTCATCTCCTCCTGTATATAGTATATACCCGTGTGTCATCTCTCCTGTATATAGTATATACCTGTGTGTCATCTCCTAGTGTATATAGTGTTGTGAATTCTGTGGTCAAGCTCCCTCCTGTGGTCATGAGTGGTATTTCGGCTGGTTCTGTCCATGAGCTTCATCTGGTGGATGTGAGTGGGGCTGCGGCTTCTGAGTTTCCTTCCTCAGGTGACGAGGTTAGGTCGTTAGGTGCTGCTCTATTTAACTCCACCTAGTTCTTTGTTCCTGGCCTCCAGTCAATGTTCCAGTATTGGTCTTGCTCTCTCCTTGATCGTCTTGTGGCCTGTCTGCCCTGCATAAGCTAAGTTCTGCTTGTGTTACTTTTGTTTGCTATTTTTTCTGTCCAGCTTGCTATATTGGTTTTTCTTGCTTGCTGGAAGCTCTGGGACGCAGAGGAAGCACCTCCGTGCCGTTAGTCGGTGCGGAGGGTCTTTTTGCGCCCTCTGCATGGTTGTTTGTAGGTTTTTGTGCTGACCGCAAAGCTATCTGTACTATCCTCGGTCTATTCAGTAAGTCGGGCCTCACTTTGCTAATACCTATTTCATCTCTGTGTTTGTATTTTCATCTTTACTCACAGTCATTATATGTGGGGGGCTGCCTTTTCCTTTGGGGAATTTCTCTGAGGCAAGGTAGGCTTGTTTTTCTATCTTCAGGGCTAGCTAGTTTCTCAGGTTGTGCCCGAGGCACCTAGGTCTGGTCAGGAGCGCTCCACGGCTACCTCTAGTGTGGTGTGATAGGATTAGGGATTGCGGTCAGCAGAGTTCCCACGTCTCAGAGCTCGTCCTATGTTGTTAGTAACTATCAGGTCACTTTGTGTGCTCTTAACCACCAGGTCCATTGTGTTTCTGAATCACCAGTTCATAACAATATAGTATATATCTGTGTGTCATCTCCTCCTGTATTAGACCGCATTCACACATTATTTGGTCAGTATTTTTACCTCAGTATTTGTAAGCTAAATTGGCAGCCTGATAAATCCCCAGCCAACAGGAAGCCCTCCCTCCTGGCAGTATATATTAGCTCACACATACAAATAATAGACAGGTCATGTGACTGACAGCTGCCGTATTTCCTATATGGTACATTTGTTGCTCTTGTAGTTTGTCTGCTTTTTAATCAGATTTTCATTTTTGAAGGATAATTCCAGACTTGTGTGTTTTAGGGCGAGTTTCATGTGTCAAGTTATGTGTGTTAAGTTGCATGTGGTGACATGCATGTAGCGACTTTTGTGAGATGAGTTTTGTGTGGCGACATGCGTGTAGCAACTTTTTGTGTGTCGAGTTGCATGTGACAGGCTAGTGTAACAAGTTGTGTGCAGCAAATTTTGCTCATGGCGAGTTTTGCGCGTGGCGAGTTTTATGTGTGGTACGTTTTGTGTATGTGCAAGTTTTGTGTGAGGCAACTTTTGCATGTGTTGCAACTTTTGTGCATGTGGCAATTTTTCCGCGTGTGCAAGTTTTGCATGTGGTGAGTTTTCCATGAGGTGAGTTTTGCACGTCTGGCGAGTTTTGCGTGAGCCTAGTTTTGCATGTGGCGAGTTTTGCGCGTGGCGAGTTTTGAGCGGCGACTTTTGTATTTCAACTTTTATGTGGCGAGGTTGGTGTATGTGTGGTGAAATGTGTGCTGAGGGTGGTATATGTGTTCAAGCACGTGGTAGTTTGTGGCGCCTTTTGTGTGTGTGTTCATATCCCCGTGTGTGGTGAGTATCCCATGTCGGGGCCCCACCTTAGCAACTGTATGGTATATACTCTTTGGCGCCATCGCTCTCTCTCTTTAAGTCCCCCTTGTTCACATCTGGCAGCTGTCAATTTGCCTCCAACACTTTTCCTTTCCCTTTTTCCCCATTATGTAGATAGGGGCAAAATTGTTTGGTGAAATGGAAAGCGCGGGGTTAAAATTTCACCTCACAACAAAGCCTATGACGCTCTCGGGGTCCAGACGTGTGACTGTGCAAAATTTTGTGGCTGTAGCTGCGACGCCTCCAACACTTTTCCTTTCACTTTTTTCCCATTATGTAGATAGGGGCAAAAGTGTTTGGTGAATTGGAAAGTGCTGGGTTAAAATTTCACCACACAACATAGCCTATGATGCTCTCAGGGTCCAGACATGTGACTGTGCAAAATTTGGTGGCTGTAGCAGGAACGGTGCAGATGCCAATCCCGGACATACAAACATACATACATACACACATACACACATTCAGCTTTATATATTAGATTTACTCCATGGCGCTTTACATATGAAAAGGGGGCAAATATATACACATACATTAAACATGAGCAAAAAACAAGGCACACAGGTACATAAGGAGGGAGGATCCTGCCCGCGAGGGCTCACAGTCTGCAGGGGATGGGTGAGAATACTCTAGGAGAGACGAGACACATCAACAAGAGTAAAATATTGCATCAAAAATGCATGTAAAAAAATGCACACAAAAACCCAATGAAAAATTGCAAGTAACCTAATTTAAATAATAGGTGCAGAAATGGTGCGGAATTTCTGTAACATCAAGAGCTCAACAAAAGCTCATTGTGGGAGCGTAGCCTAAAATATGCGAACTACATTACGGGTAAGATCATATTTGTCACTTACAAGTGAATGTACGGTGTTCATTTTAGGACCGTAGTACGGTGTTCATTTTAGGACATGGTCACAAATCAAAGTCAAACATCAGAAATAGTCTGTCTGATACCTCATTCTGATACCTGAGTCTGTTACCTGAGTCTGATACCTGAGTCTGATACCTGAGTCTGATACTTGACTCTGATACTTGACTCTGATACATGAAATTAGTAAAATTATTACAATTAGCTAAAATTAGTACCTGGGATCACTTGAGCTTGTGGTGCAATGGTAAGGCCGACGGCTGTAGTGTCTAGACGCAGGATCCGTTTTTTTTCCGCCAGATCGGTTTTATTTTTCTGCCGGATCCGTTTTTTTACGCCGGATTCGATTGTTTTTTACGTCGGATCTGTTTTTTTTACGCCGGATCCGGGTGTTTTTACGTCGGATCCGTTTTTTTCTTCGCCGGATCCGTGTTTTACGCCAAATCCGTTTTTTTTACGCCGGATCCGTTTTTTTTACACCAGATTTTATTTTTTCGCCGGATCCGTTTTTTTTCACCTGATCCATTTTTTTTTTACTCCTAATCCGTTTTTTTTCGCCCGATCCATTTTTTTCTTCTGGATCCGTTTTTTTTACGCCTGATCAGTTTATTTTTCCGCCGGATCCGTTTTTCTTCCGCCGCATCCGTTTTCTTCGCCGGATCCGTTTTTTTATGCCGCATCCGTTTTTTTTCACTGGATCCTTTTTTTCTGCCGGATCTGCTTTTTTACGCCACATCCATTTTTTACGCCGGATCCGTTTTTTTTTACGCCGAATCCGTTTTTTTTCGCCGGATCCGTTTTTTTCTGCCAGATCTGTTTTTTTACGCCATATCCATTTTTTACGCCAGATCCGGGTTTTTTTTCGCCTGATCCATTTTTTTTACGCCGAATGCGTTTTTTTTCGCCTGATCCATTTTTTTTTTCCGGATCTGTTTTTTTTTTACGCCTGATTAGTTTATTTTTCCTCCGGATCCGTTTTTCTTCCGCCGGATCCGTTTTCTTCGCCGGATCCGTTTTTTTTTTCGCCTGATCCATTTTATTCTTCCGGATCCATTTTTTTATGCCTGATCAGTTTATTTTTGTGCCGGATCCGTTTTTTTACGCCGGATCCGGTTTTCTTCTGCCAGAGGAAAAAAACGGATCCGGCGTAAAAAAAACGGATCCGGCGTAAAAAATGTTTTTTTTTACGCCGGATCCTTTTTTTCCACCGGCAGAAGAAAAACGGATCCGGCGTAAAAATAAACGGATCAGGCGTAAAAAAAAACTATCCGAAAGAAAAAAATGGATCCGGCGAAAAAAACAGACTTGGCGTAAAAAAAAACGGATCCAGCGAAAAAAACTGATCTGGCAAAAAAAACGGATATGGCGAAAAAATGGATCCGGTGTAAAAAAAACGGATCCGGCGTAAAAAAAAACGGATCCTGCGTAAAAAAATGGATATGGCGTTAAAAAAAACAGAGCCGGCAGAAGAAAACGGATCCGGCGAAAAAAAACGGATTCGGCGTAAAAAAAAATGGATCCGGCAAAAAAAAAACGGATCCGGCGGAAGAAAAACGGATCCGGCGTAGAAAAAAACGGATCCGGCAAAAAAAAAAACGGATCCGGCTTAAAAAAAAAATGGATCCGGCGAAAAAAAATGGATCCGGTAGAAAAAAACGGATCTGGCGTAAAAAAAATGGAACCGGCAAAAAAAACAAACGGATCTGGCAGAAAAAAAACAGATCTGGCAAAAAAAAAAGGATCCGGTGTACAAAAAAACGGATCCGGTGTAAAAAAAACGGATCCGGCATAAAAAAAAAAGTATCCGGTGTAAAAAACGGATCAGGCAGAAAAACGGAGCCGGCAGACAAACACGGATCCGGCGGACAAAAACAAATCCGGAAAAAAAAACGGATCCGGCTTAAAAAAAAAATGGATGCGGCGAAAAAAAATGGATCTGGTAGAAAAAAACGGATCTGGCGTAAAAAAATGGATCAGAGTCAGGTATCAAAGTCAAGTATCAGAGTCAAGTATCAGAGTCAGGTATCAGAATGAGGTATCAGACAGAGTATTTCTGATGTTTGACTTTGATTTGTGACTTTGATATGTGAAAGTCAGGTATCAGAATCAAGTATCAGAATGAGGTATCAGAGTATTTCTGATATTTGACTTTGATTTGTGACTTTGATATGTGAAAGTCAGGTATCAGAATCAAGTATCAGAATGAGGTATCAGACAGAGTATTTCTGATGTTTGACTTTGATTTGTGACTTTGATATGTGAAAGTCAGGTATCAGAATCAAGTATCAGAATGAGGTATCAGAGTATTTCTGATATTTGACTTTGATTTGTGACTTTGATATGTGAAAGTCAGGTATCAGAATCAAGTATCAGAATGAGGTATCAGACAGAGTATTTCTGATGTTTGACTTTGATTTGTGACTTTGATATGTGAAAGTCAGGTATCAGAATCAAGTATCAGAATGAGGTATCAGAGTATTTCTGATATTTGACTTTGATTTGTGACTTTGATATGTGAAAGTCAGGTATCAGAATCAAGTATCAGAATGAGGTATCAGACAGAGTATTTCTGATGTTTGACTTTGATTTGTGACCATGTCCTAAAATGAACACCGTATGAATGGATAGGTTTTGACCACTGAGTCTATTATTTGGAATGTAATATATTTGCATCTATTGTGTCTATCTTATATTGATAGATACACTGCTCAAATGCCAATCTGTTTTTAGTCTCTTTTTTTTTTTGGTTTATTAAACAATTGTTTACACTTGTAATTCTAATAAAATATGTTACCCTTTTGAAAATAAAAAACGTTTGGGTCTAAAGTAAATATTTTTTGAAAAAAAGAAAATGTTCATTTTTTCCTTCCACATTGCTTTAGTTCTCGTGAAGCACCTGAAGGGTTAATACTTTTCTTGAATGTGGTTTTGAGTACCTTGAGGGGTGCAGTTTTTAAAATGGTGTCACATTTGGGTACTTTCTGTTATATTGACTCCTAAAACTCACTTCAAATGTGAGGTGGTCCCTAAAAAAATGGTTTTGTAAATTTTGTTGGAAAAATGAGAAATCGCTGGTCAACTTTTAACCCTTATAACGTCCTAACAAAAAAAGTATGCTTCCAAAATTGTGCTGATGTAAAGTAGACATGTGGAAAATGTTATCTACCAAGTATTTTATGTGACACAACTCTCTGATTTAAGGGCGCAAACATTAAAAATTATGAAAATAGCAAAAACTTTCAAGATTTTTGCCAAATTTCAGTTTTTTTTCATAAATAAACATTCCAGAGCTATAATCTCATAAAGTGACAGTGGTCAGAATTGTAGAAATTGGCTTTGTCATTAAGGACAAAATTGGCTCAGTCACTATAGGGTTAAAAAAACGAATTCAGTGATGTGAACTTAACATGCTGAGTGATGTTTTTTACTTACAGTGAAAGTTTTATCTCTAGGCCATTATCATTGCTGTGACTACCTGCCTAGTACCAAGTGTTCCAACCATCTCAATAGACAATTTAAACAGAGAACCTGCTGTGGGTGGGGTTAGCTGTGGTGTGGGCGGGGTTAGCTTTTTCAGCTGTGCTGCATTCTACATCTAAGAACTCTTGATTGTATCACAACTGTTGCGCCCAGTAAAATAACAAAGACATCTCTGGATTCAGGGTCTCTGTGCCAACATTTTGCTTCTCTCAAATGAGGCAGCAAAAACCTGATGACAGATTCCCTTTAAAAAAAAAGTGTTAGAAATAATACAAAAAATAAGCATATGTTGTATTTCAATGTCCATAAGTGGGATCCATCAAAATATTAAACTAATTAACCCAACTGGTAAATACCACAGAGAGAAAAAAAAATGAGAATAGTTTTTGTTGTATCATCAACACTCCACAAAATGAAAAAAAGAAGTGATGAAAACACTATATACAGCTCTGGCAAAAATGAATAGACCACCACATTATTTTACTCAAAAGTAGGGTTGAGCGAAACAGGTCGGCCATTTTCAGAAGTCGACGACTTTTGGCAAAGTACCCGACCCGACCCCTGTGTGGGGTCGGCCATGAGGTCGGCGTCTTCTGAATCTGGTATCGGAATTCCGATAACGAGTTCTGATATGTTTGCAATATCGGAAATCGGTATCGGAATCCATATTTAAGTGTAAAATAAAGAATTAAAATAAAAAATATTGCTATACTTACCCTCTGACGCGCCCTGGTACTAACCAGCAGCCTTCCTTACTTAGAATCAGCGCGTTAAGGACCTTAGATGACGTCGCGGCTTGTGATTGGTCGCGCGACCGCCCATGTGACCGCTCACGTGACCAATCACAAGCCGCGACGTCACCGAAGGTCCTTCAAGCGCTGATTCTTAGGAAGGAAGGCTGCCGGAAAGAAGGAGGGCGCGTCCGAGGGTGAGTATATTCCTATTAGGTATATCTCTCCACAGGTGTTCTATGGGATTAAGGTCTGGACTCATTGCTGGCCACCTTAGAAGTCTCCATTGCTTTCTCTCAAACCATTTTTTAGTGCTTTTTGAAGTGTGTTTTGGGTCAATGTCCTGCTGGAAGACCCATGACCTCTGAGCTTTCTGACACTGGGCCCTACATTATGCTGCAAAATTTGTTGGTAGTCTTCAGACTTCATAATGCCATGCACACGGTCAAGCAGTCCAGTGCCAGAGGCAGCAAAGCAACCCCAAAACATCAGGGAACCTCCGCCATGTTTGACTGAAGGCACCGTGTTTTTTTCTTTGAATGCCTCTTTTTTTCTCCTGTAAACTCTATGTTGATGCCTTTGCCCAAAAAGCTCTACTTTTGTCTCATCTCACCAGAGAACATCATTCCAAAACGTTTTAGGCTTTTTCAGGTAAGTTTTGGCAAACTCCAGCCTGACTTTTTTATGTCTCGGGGTAAGAAGTGGGGTCTTCCTGGGTCTCCTATCATACAGTCCCTTTTCATTCAGATGCCGATGGATAGTACGGGTAAACACTGTTGTACCCTCGGACTGCAGGGCAGCTTGAACTTGTCTGGATGTTAGTCGAGGTTCTTTATCCAACATCCGCACAATCTTGCATTGAAATCTCTTGTCAATTTTTCTTTTCTGTCCACATCTAGGGAGGTTAGCCACAGTGCCATGGGCTGTAAACTTCTTGATGACACTGCGCACGGTAGACACAGGAACATTCAGGTCTTTGGAGATGGACTTGTAGCCTTGAGATTGGTCATGCTTCCTCACAATTTGGTTTCTCAAGTCATAAGACAGTTCTTTGGTCTTCTTTCTTTTCTCCATGCTCAATGTGGTACACACAATGACACAGGACAGAGGTTGAGTCAACTTTAATCCATGTCAACTAGCTGCAAGTGTGATTTAGTTATTGCCAACACCTGTTAGGTGCCACAGGTAAGTTACAGGTGCTGTTAATTACACAAATTAGAGAAGCATCACATGATTTTTCGAACATTGCCAATACTTTTGTCCACCCCCTTTTTTATGTTTGGTGTGGAATTATATCCAATTTGGCTTTAGGACAATTCTTTTTGTGTTTTTTCATTTAAGACAAATTAAATGAAGATAATAATAACAAAGAATTTGTGTTTGCAATCATTTTCAGGAAGAAACTGAGTATTATCTGACAGAATTGCAGGGGTGTCAATACATTTGGCCACAACTGTATAACATGTTAGGGCATGTTAGGTTAGGCTATGGGTTGAACTAGATGGACTTAAAGTCTTCCTTCAACCTTAATAACCATGTTACTATGTTACTATTCATCAGGGTGTGTAGGGAGGGGGGAAAGCAAAACAGGGAAGGATAAGGAATTACCAAGCATACAAACCAGACTACAGTCACTAATAAATTCCTCCAGCACTCCTTCACAAAACCAACTTCTCCCACTCCTATTTCTTGCAGCAATTGCTAACTCAGACAAGGACTTGGTAATCAAGCCCAGATTTTATAGGGGAAAGGAGTGGCTAACCGAGCACAGCTAAATACAGGAATTTCCTACATTGCCGATTAACCCCTGTTCTGCTGAAAGAAAAAAACACATTTAATACACTGGCGGGGTAGGAGCCACCAGATGCTGTGCTATTCTGCCTCCGCTCTGTTGTGGTTGCCCCATGACATCTGTGTACAGATATTTATTGGACCAATCTTGATTTTTTAACTTGTGTCTTGTTCAGTGTTTCAGTCTTCTTTACCTTTCTCATGTTTCTGAGCGCTGAACACCTTGTACTTCTGGGCATAACAGGAGTTTGCAGTTCTGTAATATGACAGTAGTGAAGCATAATGTGCTCCTGGTTGATTAACATCTGACTTTTCTCAAATCATTGGCATTTATTGTGCATTTTTTTCTCAACATGTTTTTTTGTGACCATATTGCCTATTTTCTGCAGCCCTCCATAAGACTTTTAACCATTTTTGACTTTTCAGAATCAGTTAAATATTTTTGACCCATTTTGTCTGGAGGAAATCAAGCTGATTAATTATTCTAAACACCTTTATAAAAGAATGTTGATCTCATTAGGCCTCATCATCCCTCGTTACACAATTATACATCGCCTGATATGCTGTAAACCAATAAGCATTCAAGTTTATAAAGCTTGGAGATGGAAAATATGCATAAAATCATTATAAAATCAATGTACTCACTTGCATAATAATTGTGCACCAATTGTATTGTTTTAATATGTCTCATATAGGCTGCTAAAGCCTTTTGATTTTCACTGTGTACATAAATAACAAGATTTGTAATCTTTGTTGCTCTGTTTAAGGAAGCATTTTAGAGGCATAGCTCCACTAAAAATGTACTTAACCCCTTAAGGACCAGTTGATTTTTAGTTTTTGTACTTTTTAAAAAAAAAATTCCTCCATTTTTTCAAAAAATAATATTGAAAAAACAGGGTGTTAGGAGTCGAGTTTCCTCTGCTGCACAGGTGGAATCTCGATCCGTGTCTGCTGCGGTCCCCCATTCGGTATCGGCCGCAGTGGGCTCTGCTCAGCGAAGACGTCGCTCTCAGCGTCTCGCTGGGGCTGATTCGGTGCATAGGGTCACTACTGCCTTTTCTGGCTTTCCTATGGTACCCTGCACTGATCTGCTGCGAGCGAGCCTCTCTGGGACTAAGTCCTTGTTTACTCACACTGAGCATGCCCAGGGCAGGGTCTCCCATTGGAGGTCGAGGGCCACATGTTCGGTCACATGCTCAGGTGCTGCAGTACATTCCATTGGTCCTTCTGGAAGGTCCTGAAAGGGCAAAACATGCTCAGGTACTGCAGCACTTTCCATTGGTCCTTCTGGAAGGTCCTGAAAGGGCAAAAACTTCAGTAGCAGCTTCCTGTGCTGCAACTATATAAACTGCGCATGACCGCACGGCCATGCGCTAGTATCGTCTTATGCTATATGCTTTGCGCCAATGTGGTCATGTGTTTGAATGTGTTCAGGGACCCGGCTGAAATAAGCCCCTAGAATGCTGGCATCTCCGGCGAGGAGTTTTGTATGCATGCATGACCACTCACTGCTCACATCTGGGTAGTTGGCCTGTGCCTCTGTGAAAGTCTAACAGGGCACAGAGCTTTCCTCTCGCGGTTACTCTGTGAAGCTAACAGAGTTGGTATATACCGCCATATAGAGCTGCCATTATTTAGCAGCAGGTGCTTTCCTGCACGGTGGATCCCGGGTTGCGAACGTACCAATTCCATTTAATAAATTATATATTTGGTGCGTTCCGCCAACCCTAACAGTATACTAGCGCCAGGATCTGGCTAAGTAATGGCGGATGAACAGCGATTGCAGGGGTACATCCAGCTGCTGGAGGGCCGGTTGGCGTCTCTTGAGCGTGCAACCTCGGCGGTGGATGTTACCGCAATAGCTGTTCATGCTGCTAGCGTGGCTGCAGCAGCTTTACCCACTGCCACCTCTGTTCCGACCCTATCTCACCTTCCTTTGCCTGAGAGATACTCTGGGGACAGTAAGTCCTGTAGGGGTTTCGTGAGCCAATGTGGTATACACCTCGAGCTTCTGGCTGCACGTTTCCCTACTGAACGGGCAAAGGTGGGATTCATAATCTCTCTCCTGTCGGACAGAGCGTTGGAGTGGGCTACGCCGCTGTGGGAGCGCAACGATCGTGTGGTGCGGAGTGTTCCTAGGTTTCTGGACACTCTGAAACAGGTCTTTTTAGGAACTCAAGTCACCCATGATACAGCGCTCCAACTGCTGGCTTTGACTCAGGGTTCAACCATGGTCAGCCATTTTGCTGTTCACTTCCGGACATTAGCGTCTGAGTTGGAATGGCCAGATAAAACCCTCATTCCCGTATTTTGGAGGGGGCTGGCTGACCATGTGAAGGACGCTTTGGCCACTAGGGAGATTCCCGCCACACTGGAGGAGCTCATAGCCGTATCTACTCGTATTGACCTCCGTTTTAACGAGCGGAGGTTGGAGCGAGCCCAGTGTAGGCAGAGGTTTCGGCTGGCTCCCACCTTCGCCAAACCTTTGGAATCTCCAGTCCAGGCATCCGAGTCACATGAGGCCTTAGAGGTGACACGAGCGGGATCCAAGTCTCAGTCTGCCCGTGCACATAAGGTCCGTCATGTTTGCCAGCAGTCAGGACACCTTGCCTCCAAGGGTCCTCAGCGGTCGGGGAAACGTCAGCGTCTAGTGGCAGTTGGAGGAGGTACACTAGACACGGCGACGTTTGCCTCAAAGTTGTCCTTCAAGGGGACAATTACCATAGGCCCATCCACTCTTATGGTCGAGCTATGCGTGGATTCTGGGGCAGAGGGTAACTTTATGTCTTCCGCTTTTGCCCAGCGTCACGCAATACCCTCGGTGATGCTCGCCAAGCCGGTAACCGTTCGAGTGGTAAATGGGTCAACACTACCTTCACAGATTACCCACCAAACCATTCCTTTCACGCTATCTGTGTCTCCATCACATCAGGAGATAATCTCCCTATTAGTCATTCCTGAGGGAATTGATGAGGTCCTGTTGGGGATACCATGGCTTCGCTACCATTCTCCTCATATTGAGTGGTCCTCTGGGAGAATTTTGGGATGGAGTAAATCTTGCGAGGGTAGATGTCTGAGGGAGTGCGTTCAGGTTGCTACTACACAGGTACCCGCAGATCTTTCCTCTCTCCCCAAGCACTATTGGCCCTATGCAGACATGTTCTCCAAAAGAGCTGCGGAGACCCTTCCGCCTCACCGCCCCTATGACTGTCCTATTGACCTCTTGCCTGGTGCTGAGCCTCCCCGGGGTTGAGTCTATACGTTATCTCTCCCGGAAATGGAGGCAATGTCCCAGTACATCCAGGAGAATCTGGCAAGAGGATTCATTAGGAAGTCAGTGTCACCGGCAGGGGCAGGGTTCTTCTTCGTACAGAAGAAGACTGGAGACTTACGTCCATGCATAGACTAAAGGGGTCTTAACGCCATCACCGTTAAGAACAAGTACCCACTACCCCTGATATCTGAGCTGTTTGATAGGCTATGGGGAGCGAGGGTATTTACAAAGTTAGATCTGCGGGGTGCTTACAACCTGATTCGCATCCATGAGGGGGATAAATGGAAGACGGCTTTTAACACCAGGGATGGGCACTATGAATATCTGGTGATGCCCTTCGGGCTCTGTAATGCCCCAGCTGTTTTCCAAGACTTTGTGAACGACATCTTCCGGGATATGCTCACCACCTCGGTCGTAGTCTATCTGGATGATATTCTCATCTTCTCTCCAGATATTGACTCCCATCGGAGAGATGTTCGCAAAGTCTTCGACCTCTTACGGGCAAACTCCCTCTACGCCAAGTTGGAGAAGTGTGTGTTTGAGCAGGAGTCCTTGCCTTTCCTTGGTTATATCATCTCTGCCCAGGGTTTGGCTATGGATCCTGCCAAGCTACAGGTTTTAATGGACTGGCAGGAACCCCATTCTCTTAAAGCGGTGCAGCGCTTTATGGGGTTCATTAATTACTATCGCCAGTTCATTCCACACTTCTCAACTTTGGTAGCTCCCTTGGTTGCCCTCACCAAGAAGGGAGCAAATCCCAAGTTGTGGTCAGAGGAGGTCTCCAAAGCCTTTCTCTCGATCAAGTCACACTTCGCTAGCGCTCCCATCCTACATCGCCCCGATGTTGATAAGCCATTTATCTTGGAGGTGGATGCCTCATCCATTGGTGCTGGAGCAGTCCTTTTCCAAAAGGATGCTCAAGGTCGGAAGCATCCTTGCTTCTTCTTCTCCAAGACCTTCACACCAGCGGAGAGGAATTATTCCATCGGGGACAGGGAGTTGCTGGCCATGAAGTTGGCTTTTTCGAAGTGGAGACATCTCTTGGAGGGAGCTCGCTTTCCCTTCCAAGTCATCACTGACCACAAGAACTTGGTGTATCTGCAAACGGCCCAGCGGCTGAATTCTCGCCAGGCTAGATGGTCCCTGTTCTTCTCCCGGTTCCATTTTACTCTCCATTTCCTCTCCGGGGAGAAGAACGTTCGTGCTGATGCTCTCTCCCGCTCCGTGGTGTCATCGGAGGAGGAGGAGGAGCCTCGGCTTATTGTCCCTTCTGAGAGCCTGAGAACTGTAGCTCCGGTTTCGCTAGAGTCTGTGCCCCCGGGCAAGACTTTCGTACAAGCTAACTTGCGACCAGAGGTTCTCTCTTGGGCTCACTTCTCCAGAGTGGGTGGGCATTTTGGGACCAAGAGGACATCTGAGCTTCTGGCGAGAACATACTGGTGGCCGCATATGGCCCGAGATGTCAAAGACTATATTCAGGCGTGCGTTTCTTGCGCCCAGATTCGGTCTCCTCGGCAACGGCCTGCTGGGTTGCTTTACCCTCTACCGGTGGCAGACAGGCCCTGGGAGATGGTCGGGATGGACTTTGTGGTGGGTCTACCCAAGTCGCATGGCTGCTCCATTATTTGGGTTGTCACCGACCATTTCTCCAAGATGGTGCATTTGGTGCCGCTTCCTCGGTTACCCTCAGCACGGGCCTTGGCGGTGTTGTTCATTAAACACGTTTTCCGTTTGCATGGTATGCCTGATAAGATTGTCAGCGATCGGGGTCCCCAGTTCGCATCTCGGTTTTGGAGAGAGCTCTGCCGTTTACTCAGCATAGAGTTAAACCTCTCCTCTGCATACCATCCCGAGACGAATGGGTTGGTGGAGAGAACCAACCAGACTCTGGTGACATATTTGCGACATTTCGTCTCTGCTAGGCAGGATGACTGGGCATCTTTGCTACCTTGGGCGGAATTTGCCCTGAACAACGCCGTAGCCGATTCCACTGGTCAAACTCCTTTTCTCCTTAATTACGGCCAGCATCCGCGTGTCCCTGTGCCCATGCCCGTGTCATCCACCGATTCTAGGGTGGCAGACTGGGCGGTGGAGGCACGTGACATCTGGGACTGCACACAGGATGCCATCCGGGCCTCCAAGGAGAGAATGAGGGTTTCGGCTGATACACACCGGCGCCCCTCTCCGGTCTTTGCTCCTGGCGACTTAGTGTGGCTCTCCGCCCGTAACATCAGGTTGCGAGTTGAGTCCACTAAGTTTGCTCCTCGCTACATTGGCCCGTTTAAGGTTCTGGAACAGGTCAACCCTGTGGTCTATCGTTTGGCTATTCCTCCACGTATTGGTATCACCGATACTTTCCACGTTTCCCTTTTAAAGCCCGTTCATTTGTCCCGGTTTTCCGAGTCATCTGCTGGGACATCGGGTTCATCCACGGATGAGTTTGAGGTGAATACTATTGTGGGGTGCAAGGTGGTACGTGGCAAGAAATTTTATCTGGTGGACTGGAAGGGTCACGGCCCAGAGGATAGAACCTGGGAGCCTGTGGAGCACATTCGGGCTCCGCTGCTTATCGCAGCTTTTGAGCATAGTGAGGGGGGCCCTAGGAGGGGGGGTAATGTTAGGAGTCGAGTTTCCTCTGCTGCACAGGGGGAATCTCGATCCGTGTCTGCTGCGGTCCCCCATTCGGTATCGGCCGCAGTGGGCTCTGCTCAGCGGAGACGTCGCTCTCAGCGTCTCGCTGGGGCTGATTCGGTGCATAGGGTCACTACTGCCTTTTCTGGCTTTCCTATGGTACCCTGCACTGATCTGCGGCGAGCGAGCCTCTCTGGGACTAAGTCCTTGTTTACTCACACTGAGCATGCCCAGGGCAGGGTCTCCCATTGGAGGTCGAGAGCCACATGTTCGGTCACATGCTCAGGTGCTGCAGTACATTCCATTGGTCCTTCTGGAAGGTCCTGAAAGGGCAAAACATGCTCAGGTACTGCAGCACTTTCCATTCGTCCTTCTGGAAGGTCCTGAAAGGGCAAAAACTTCAGTAGCAGCTTCCTGTGCTGTAACTATATAAACTGCGCATGACCGCACGGCCATGCGCTAGTATTGTCTTATGCTATATGCTTTGCGCCAATGTGGTCATGTGTTTGAATGTGTTCAGGGACCTGGCTGAAATAAGCCCCTAGAATGCTGGCACCTCCGGCGAGGAGTTTTGTATGCATGCATGACCACTCACTGCTCACATCTGGGTAGTTGGCCTGGGCCTCTGTGAAAGTCTAACAGGGCACAGAGCTTTCCTCTCGCGGTTACTCTGCGAAGCTAACAGAGTTGGTATATACCGCCATATAGAGCCGCCATTATTTAGCAGCAGGTGCTTTCCTGCACGGTGGATCCTGGGTTGCGAACGCACCAATTCCATTTAATAAATTATATATTTGGTGCGTTCCGCCAACCCTAACACAGGGTTTCCGACTACAACCAAATCTTTGAGCTTAGAATGTGATGCAGCACTTTACACTCTCATTCCTAGTAGTCTCTGGAAGTCCTGTTGTAGAGTTGGGACACCGGTGCATAACTGTGGAAAGCAGAGGCCCTTAGGCCAAAACAGTAGACAGCTGGTTGGCAAATTTTGGCCTGGGAGGTCAAGCACACAGCGGTGGCCCATGAGCAGCATCACATTCTTATTGTATTTACAAAATAAAATTCACCATTAAGGTGAGATTAATATAGCAAGACTTTAGACAGAAACAACCTCACCAAAGATCTGATGGTCATTACATAGATATGGCACTAGAACCAAACTAACTACATAGAAGCAGTAAGTGCACCAAGCCTCCTACACAGATATTGTACAAAATCGATGCTTAGGCCATGTTCTAATGCAGCGTTCTTGCTGTGTTTTTTTCCTGCAACCAAAATCTGCTCTCTCTGCAGTAAAAATGCCCATTTTACTGGCGTTTGGGGGTGCAGATTACATGTGTGCTTTGTCTACAGTGCATGATGAATAAAATGTGATTTATTCACAAATACACCTCATTCCTGGTCATATTTCTCCACTCTTCCCAATGGGAGCGATCACAAGTATGTGATTTTCAAAGTTGCAGTCAAATGCTAACTAGATTCTCATGTACTTCTCTCAATGTTCTACTGAGAGAAGCACCTCCAGACTCCAGTCCGGAGGTGATTACAACTTTGCAAATTGTACATTTGTGTTCACTACACTGGGAACAGAGGGGAATAATAACATTGTGTGTAAAGTGCATGACTACGATTCTGCAATTTGCAGTGACAGAGGTACTACAGAAATGTATCTAGAACCTGGAAAACCCATAGAGGCAGTAACAAATCCAAGTGCACTAACAGTACAAAGATATAATAACAGAATTAACTTTACTGCTACTAGTTACTTATAGATTCTGTAACTGAAGAAACAATACTGCAAAGATACTTGCAAAGTGTTGGAAGAAAGTTTGTGGTTTGGAAATTGGATGTTATTTTTGAATTCATTCATGTATACCAATCCATTATCCATTGTAAAATAGACAAAATAGTTTGCTTAAAGAAGCCTCCCATTAACTTTTTCCTCTAAATGTGCCTGTATGTACATGCAGTGATGTAGCGTTGTGTC
The DNA here is from genome assembly GCF_032444005.1 of Ranitomeya imitator. NCBI lineage: Eukaryota > Metazoa > Chordata > Amphibia > Anura > Dendrobatidae > Ranitomeya > Ranitomeya imitator. The sequence goes on from NC_091287.1 coordinate 350,009,505, forward strand.
AGTGTGTTTATATACTCATCTTCTCCAATATCCAGTGCTGTTCTGCTCCTCTTCTCAGTGACGTCACCAATCTGCAGACTCTCCGCATTACACTACACTCTGCGTGACCCAGAAGTGGCCTTTGCAACGTAAACCTATGGAGTGTCAGAAAGAGGCACCATATACTCACATTGTAAGGCCTCATTCACAAGTCAAAAGTTATGCATCAGTGTTTTAATCTCAAAGCCAGGAGTGGAACTTACAGAGAAAAACTATAACTGAAAGATTGACAACTGCTCTGTGCTTCGGAAACACTTTTGTACCACAAAAAGTATATAGGAGAGTACATGACTGGAATACATAGAGAAAAAAAATTAACTCACAGGACCTTGGTAACGGGACCCTGTCATTATTCTGGTGCCGCTGAACGTGAGGCCTGCAAACTTCTTCCTACCTGCTGGCATACATGGCTTTTCCTTTAATTTGTAACCTGGCCTGAGGTCATGCATGGGTCGGCTGCAAAAAATGTCATTTTGCCAGGCTGAAAAGCAAAAGAAGAGGAGATACTGGAAAGAAGCAGGAGGTCTGCAGGGTTCCCGTCAGGTGGACTACCGATGTGGATACTGAACCAGAGTCCTGCAAATAGATTTGTTCATCTGTATTAATATATGATGTGATGGCTACAGCGCATCAGATGTTATGCCAGCCATATGTTATCCGATATATAACGTCTGTAGGAGCACAATGATCGCAATCGCAGAGGCTGTGACCATGACCAAGCCCGTGGAGTCAGGGGTATACTTACAACTGCCCTGTCTGCAGCTGAATGTGCTCTAGCGAGTACTTGCCTAACAGAGTTGGCAGTTGACGTTGTCCTGCTGTGTACGGTGCTGGACGTCACTGCCATGTGCCGCTTGTAACCCGTACAACAGTATGGCTTTTTGGTGTGTGTTTAAATCTGTTTGTGGAAAGCACCAGGACAAGGACATTATTCCATTCATGGCCCAGGACAGAGACATTGTTACAGGATGGGGACATTGTTACACACAGGCCCCTGGAATGGGGCATTATTACAGACAAGGTCCATGACTGGGATATAATTACAGGACAGGGACATTGCTACAGGATGGGGACATTGTTACAGGACTTGGACATTGTTACAGACAGGACACAGGACGGAGACATTATCACATACAGGGTCAAGGACTGCGGACATTATTACAGACAGGGTCCAGGATGGGGGACATTATTACAGACAGAGCCCAGAACGGGGACATTATTAAAGGGGTCCTTAGATCTGCTGGTGGGGGACCCAGTCTAAATTTTGCATTTGGGCCCACTGGACTCTGGTTACACTGCTGACCATCTGACATCTGTACACAAAGTACAGCACAACCAGAACACAGAAAAGTATATACTATACTATGGCTATAAATATTAGATGGTATAAACTGGATGTGTTATACTGTGCACATATACAATGTTATGTGTACTGACTGATCCTCAGCCTACAGGACCTCACATGTTATAATATATGGTTATATGTATGGTGTCCTCTATGCTGAGGATCAGTCTGTGCAGGGTGCTGTATACTCCTGTCTGCAGTTGCTGTATCTGACCCTCACTGAGATAGTGCTGTAGAATGAACTTCCTTACAGATAGGGTGAAACTGGAGCCGATGATCCTACTGACAGCACAGTTTTATCGATGTGAAGATTCAGGCTGCTGCAATTAATCAGACTGTGCCTCAGAGCAACTGCAGACAGACCAAACACTGCTGTGTATAACATACCAAGAGGTGAGTCTAGTCCTGTCAGCTCCTCACTGGGGATATTAGAGAGTTCCTGCCTCTCCCCGACCCTGTGCTGCTGATTTTCTGCATCCTGCTGACAGAATCCTCTCCTGCCAGCTGGAGGCATGCGGCACTGGTAAGTAGAGCTCTGCAGACCGTGTGGGGGGAGTGTCTGCAATGTAGTGATGCAGCCGCCAACACTTGTACAAGTTTAAATGTACAATGCTCGCACCCGGTATCAGACACGGGTGGCCCAAATCAGCTGTTGAGGGACCAGCCTGGAGTAGCATTTGCTCCTTTGCCCCCCCCCCGGACCAGCCTCTCCCTGGTGGACACTGGTCATTGGATGCAGGAAGGGCACTGGGAAAGGTGAGCAATTAGGAGAGAATTATGTTTATTATTTTTTTAAACTTGTGCTTGCACTCTACAGTTAAAAAAAAGGCCGCCATTTTGCTGAATGCGAATTATAGAAAAACTGTATGCTGGAGAACCTATTTCAACTCAAGTAATTTGATCTATATGTAAGAGCTATAAGCTTATTGTATATTAGCCATATGAAATAATTGGTATCTGAATATGGATGTAAAAAAAAGTCCAAATTTCATGGATATACATTTTTGCCTCAAATGTCAAGAAACATTTTTTAATTGAGTAAAACATAGAACTCATTTCATGTGAAATAAAAAATAATCTATATTTTAGCATTTAGTGAACTAAAAGGGTTAACCGCAATTTCTTTTTATTGCAGCTTTCCTCACAAAATGACCAGCACTTCTGTCCACAAAATGGCTCCAGACCTGTCCATCAACTATGTCCAATGGAAGGGCATCTTTGCTACATGAGATGTTGGTGAAGGCTGATGGACTGATATAGTCGCATAAACCTTCATCATTAGCCATGATATTGGACAGAAATTATTGCCAGGTTGTACAAAAAACTGCATTAACAGCAGAAAGTGGCTAATCACTTTAAGACTGTTACCTATTGCTTCAGTCTGAATAGTTACAATATATGTTCCACTCGTTAATCTTATTCAGCTATGTGTTCTGACTTCACCTTGTTCTTCTTCCAGATAACAGATCTTTTTTCATATGTTATGACATGAGTATGTTAAGCTAGGGCTCTTGGGCTTCTAAGAATTTTACCTTATTTTTTTTTTGTACTATGATATGCTTGTCTTCTAATTTGAACCAAATGTCACAACGTTCTACTTTGTCCAAGTACAAAAGCTATTTGTTTAATCCAACATTGTTAATATCACACTTCATAATTTGTGTTAACATTTATGGAAATATATTTGGCAAAGCAGAAGAAGAACCAAATGAATTTTTCCATATATGGGGACACCACGTCCTTTATTTGGGGAAAACATTGACATTTCTATAAAAGAGAGAGTGATTAACCAAGCAGTAATGTAATTGCTTTTTATCCTCTGTGCAAATTCAACATTGACGTAGTTTTCACATTATAATAAGGGTAATATGTTTTAGATTTTGTGGTAAAGCAATGCTGTTGCTTTGAGTTGTGCAAGGGCAAAGCAACCGGTGACTACTAAAAAGTACCATCATCATCAACCTCCATCTACTAAACTTCTTGTGAAAACAAATTTTGACTGAAAGTCATCGTAGGCCAATAATCAGGAAATGACCATTCTCAAGAACAGGGAATTATTCAACATATGAATTAGCAATACAGTGGTATGTAAAGTTTGGGCACCTCTGGTCAAAATTAATATTATTGTTAACAGTTAAGCAAGTTGAAGATGAAATGATCTCTGAAAGGCCTAAAGTTAAAGATGACACATTTCCTTTTGTAGGCAACAAATATATATTTTCATCTTTAAAAATCCTTATCGGCAGCATATATTCTACTGTAAACAAGTGACATTTTATCAGCACACATAGAATTCAGGGCAGTCTGTCTACATAGGCCATTAACGACCAACAATTGGCTTACATAAAGCAGATCAGTGACCGTTTATTGGTCTGGATCATGCCCATAAAGCATAAACATAGGGAAAATATTGGACAAGTTATTATTCTTCCTGTATAAAATAGCTCCAGGCATGATTTGCAGCATGTTTGTCAGCAAAATGTGAAAGCCATCTACAAGCTCATTCATGCCATTCACATCCTAATTGATTATTATTAAAATTGGAAAAAAGTTTAGGTACTGTAAACAAGGAAAAGGCTTTCCCATAAAAATACATAGTGACAATTTTCCGCAGTGGGATATACTGTATATTATCTGAAAATAGTGTGTATCTCCTAGCATGCTTAACTAGATGAAATAAGAGGCCTACACTAAGGAGTAGAGTAAAGGTGAGCCACATTTATTTCTAGTTGTGGCTAGCATTTGTGACTTCTCCCTATTAATTTATTAGCCACCTTTCATCTTCTGACCTTGCTTTGAAGTCACCTATTTTGAAATAGCAGACTGTAACCTTTATTTCAAAAACAAGGGCATAAAGTCATCAAAGTAATATCTACGTTTTCCAGACTTCTTTGACTCTATCTCAGTGTCTCTTAAATAACTATTACTATTATTACATAGTCACATAGTTATTAAGGTTGAAGGAAGACTTTAAGTCCATGTAGTTCAACCCATAGCCTAACCTAACATGCCCTAACATTAGGTTAGTTGATGCAGATCTAAGACTGCGCATAGCTGTGAACCTATGTATGAAGGTAACAAGTGTGTTTTGTGGTGCTGTCTATGACTGAATTGCATAACTACATAAGATATGTCATTAACTCAAACATTTCCCCTTCTATTTGTAACAAATTAAGGCTATATTCATAGGGGAATATTTTGTCAATAGATGAAAGACCATCTTCTTTTGGAAGTTCTTCACTATTGAAGATGATAGAATCATTTGAAATTCAAAATCACTGGATTCCTCAAATGTTTCCAAAAGAATGGGTTATGCTTTGAGTTATGTAATGCAAACACAGCCTTTTTAATGTCCAAGTGACTTCAAGCTACCTGGCTGGATGGTAACCAGCATATTTAAAGGAGGCTCCCATAAACAAGGTAATTTTTTATTAATAGATTTTGGAATAATAATATGCTACACAATTGGATGTGTCAATAAAAATGTTCCTAGGCTGAGATATTCTTATAAATGTGCCCCTACTATGTACTATGCAATGACCGTTTCTGACCATGCATGGTCTGAACATACCAACGTTCTTAGCCAGGGGCGGACACAAAAGACTATACGGACAGAACAGCATGGAACCGAGGCAGCAGCCTATGATATATTTGATATGATGAACCAGAAGTTTTATTCTGCCATTGTGACAACCTGGCACACAGCAGAAACATAGATCTCATCTGAACAGCCAGATCTATTTGTACACAGACTGTGTCCATTCTCGGGAATCTACCTAAGCCCAGATTGCATAGATTTCTGTTTCAACAAATTGGACCAGTGGTAAGAAATGTCCCAGTTTTCTATGTGAGTACTGTCATGTCCAGCCACCATTTTAATTTCTGAGAGGTTATTCATGGCGATTGGTGGAATTGTCATATTGAAGTGGACCTGTTATCTATCACAATTGTGGAAAGCCTAAAATTTATAGAAATGAATCAGGCATGGATCAGTGTAGACTTTCATACACCTTAAGCTGATGCCAATGATGAAATCAGCCATACCATCTGGCACTAAACTGCCATGCATCTTCTTGTCTGTTGCATCCTAACTCTCTAACAAGCTGCTTCTGTAGCATCCACGCTTGTAAAACATTTCTTGGCTGCCCTCCCTGTTTTATAGTTCTAGTCAGTACTAGTTATCCTGGGAAACATATTCTCATGTTATTGCAACCTGAAAAAAAAGCTCCAAAAATGCGGTAATTTTTTAAACCCCTTAACCCTCGGAGCTTTATTCGGTTTTGTGTTTTCGGTTTTCGCTCCCCTTCTTCCCAGAGCCATAATTTTTTTTTAATTTTTTTCATCAATATGGCCATTTGAGGGCTTATTTTTGGCGGGAGGATTTGTACTTTTGATGACATCATTAGTTTTACCATGTCATGTACTAGAAAATGGGAAAAAAAATTCCAAGTGCGATGAAATTGCAAAAAAATTGCAATTCCACACTTGTTTTGTTTTTGGCTTTTTTGCTAGGTTCACTAAATGCTAAAACTGACCTACGATTATGATTCTCCTGGTCATTATAAGTTCATTGACACCAAACATGTCTAGGTTCTTTTTATCAAAGTGATGAAAAAAAAGCCAAACTTTGCCCTGCTATGTGCAGCATAAGCGATAAGAAGATCACAGCTTCAAGTCTCTTAAGTAGTGTTGAGCGATACCTTCCGATATCCAGAAGTATCGGTATCGAATTGGATCGGCCGATAACCAAAAAATATCGGATATCGCTGATACCGATACCGGATACCAATGCCAGTTAATGGGACCAAAATATCGGAATTAAAATAAACCCTTTCTTTCCTTGTAGGTTAATTCTACATGAAGGAAAACAACTAAGAATAATGTAGGATGTATTGGGGAGGTGGAGGAGACATTAAAGGCATAGAGGTTTAGCCCAATCAAATGGAATAGCAGGAATTATTATTTTTTTTTTTTGCAGAACAGACTACAGAGTGAGCTGCACTCACACACAGACCATGCAGACAGCCGTGAATGGCGCTGCAAGGCCAAAAAAAGCTCCTCTATGTATTCCTATGTAGTGTTTTTCCACAATCTAGCAGGATACGGATGGAAAGCCACTAATAGGATAAATTTGAACAAATGTGCAGCAGGCTGCACTAATTGAGAAACGGACAATGGAATGGTATGAGGCAGTGATGCACCCTGAGCTGACTACAACCAGCCGTGGCTGCAGACCAGACTACATAGTGAGCTGCTCTCACACAGACACCTTGCAGACACCTGTGAACAGCGCTGCAAGGCAAAAACAAGGTTCTCACACAGCGGTTGCTAAATAAGCCTGGGTAAAGCACAATGAAGCAAATCGCTATCTCTAAACTGGCCCTCAGTCAGAACACAGCGTCCTGTCCATAACTGAATTCACAGCAGAGTGAACCCAAAATGGCAGCAGCGACTTTTATAGTGCATCATGACATCATTTCAGCCATGCCAGTGGTTACATGCCTACCATGCAGAACAGGATGTGCCCACACTTCTAACCATTCCTCATTGGCTGAATTCTGGCTGTTTAAATTATGGGAACTTCCGATTCCCGTATCCGATATACTGAAAGTATCAGAACTCGGTATTGGAATTCCGATACCACAAATATCGTCCGATACCCGATACTTGCGTATTGGAATGCTCAACACTACTCTTAAAGGGAACCTGTCACCCCGTTTTTTCAGTAGGAGATAAAAATACCGTTAAATAGGGCCTGAGCTGTGCTTTACAATAGGGTATTTTTTGTCCCCTGATTCCCCACCTATGCTGCCGAAATACCTTACAAAAGTGGCCTTTTTCGCCTGTCAATCAGGCTGGTCAGGTCGGATTGGCGTGGTCACAGCGCTGTTTCTCCCCCACATCTTGCTTATGTTCCCGTTGGTGGCATAGTGCTTCTCGCATGCGCAAGTGCCGAATGCACTGCGCAGCTGTAGAAAAAGAGCGCGCTCGCCGCTATTCAGCGGTTTCTCGGTGGGCGCGGCCATCTTCCTGAGGCCGCGCGTGCGCAGATGGAGTCTCCTGCTTCCCGGGGCTTCAGGAAAATGGCAGCGGGATGCCGCGCGTGCGCAGATGGACATTGCGGCGGCCATTTTCCTGAAGCCGAGATTCGAACTCGGCTTCAGGAAAATGGCCGCCGCGATGTCCATCTGCGCACACGCGGCATCCCGCGGCCATTTTCCTGAAGCACCGGGAAGCAGGAGACTCCATCTGCGCACGCGCGGCCTCAGGAAGATGGCCGCGCCCACCGAGAAACCGCTGAATAGCGGCGAGCGCGCTCTTTTTCTACAGCTGCGCAGTGCATTCGGCACTTGCGCATGCGAGAAGCACTACGCCACCAACGGGAACATAAGCAAGATGTGGGGGAGAAACAGCGCTGTGAACACGCCCATCCGACCTGACCAGCCTGATTGACAGGCGAAAAAGGCCACTTTTGTAAGGTATTTCGGCAGCATAGGTGGGGAATCAGGGGACAAAAAATACCCTATTGTAAAGCACAGCTCAGGCCCTATTTAACGGTATTTTTATCTCCTACTGAAAAAACGGGGTGACAGGTTCCCTTTAAGGAGACTGTTGAAGCAATAAAAAGTGTAAAAAAAGTTTTTAAAAATATGAAAATAAATATAGAAAAAGATCAAATCACACCTTTTTTCCCCATTCAAAATAAAATAAAAAATATACATATTTGGCTTCAGAAACGCCCAATCTATCAAAATATAAGAATTATCCTGATCGGTAAATGGTGTAATGAGAAAAAAATTCTAAACACTAACATTTTGTTTTTTTGTTGCCCCAACATTGTAATAAAATGCAATAGCAGGTGATCCAAAAATTATATCTACCCCAATACTGTATCGATAAAAACGTCATCTCAGCACACAAAAATAATCCCTTGCCCAGCTCTATAAAAATAAAGTTGCTTGCAAATCTGCAATAAGTGGTTCAATACCATCTTTGTTTGCTACTGCTACAGTATGTGAATTAATGGAAAAAATAAAAACTACTATTAAAGTGCTCTTGCTGCTGTATGTCAGAGATGCATTGATTCACAGTCCAAATGGAGTAGTGATGATGAGACTGCTACAAGATTTCACTGTATATCACTTATCCCCCTTACCGACCTTACCGATGCCGTACTATAACGGTGGTGGTCAGTACCACCTCTTTGATGCGGGCTGTAGCGGTGAGTCCACATCAAAGCCGGGACTTATCAGCTGTTTTGAACAGCTGACATGTGCCCGCAATAGCGATGGGTGGAATCGCGATTCACCCGCTGAGATTAACTAGTTAAATGCCACTGTCAAAAGCTGACAGCGGCATTTAACCAGTGCTTCCGGCCATCGGGACGGAAATGAGCGCATCTCCGAACCCCGTCATAAGATCGGGGGTCAGCGATGCGTCAGCATAGCATTAAGAGGTCTCCTTGAGGCCTCTATGGTTGCTGATGCCGGCTTGCTGTGAGCGCCACCCTGTGGTCGGCATTCATAGCAAGCCTGAAATTCAGTGATCTGATAATCGCTCCTATGTAGCAGAGCCGATCAGGCTATGCCAGCTTCTAGCCTCCCATGGAGGCTATTGAAACATGGAAAAAGTAAATAAAAAAAAAGTAAAAAAAATGAAAAAAAAAATAAAAGTTTAAATCACGCCCCTTTCGCCCCATTCAAAATAAAGCAATAAAAAAATCACATATTTGGTATTGCCGCATTCAGAATCACCCGATCTATCAATAAAAAAAGCATTAACCTGATCGCTAAACAGCGTAGTGAGAAAAAATTTTGAAACGCCAGAATTACGTTTTTTTTAAATGCAATAATGGGCAATCAAAAGAACGTATCTGCACCTAAATTAAAAATTTCAGCTTAGCATGCAAAAAAAAAACCATCACCTGTCCCCAGATCACGAAAAATGGAGACACTACGGGTATTGAAAAATTGCGCAATTTTTTTTTTTTTTTAGCAAAGTTTGGAATGTATTTTTACCACTTAGGTAAAACGTAACCTAGACATGGTTGGTGTCTTTGAACTTGTAATGACCTGCATAATCAAAATGGCAGGCCAGTTTTAGCATCTAGTGAACTTAGCAAAAAAGCCAAACAAAAAACAAGTGTGGGATTGCACTTTTTTGCAATTTCAGTGCACTTTGAATTTTTTTCCCGGTTTCTAGTACACGTCATGCTAAAACCAATGATGTCTTACAAAAGTGCAACTTGTCCCACAAAAAACAAGCCCTCACATGGCCATATTGACGGAAAAATAAAAAGTTAAGGCTCTGGGAAGGAGGGGAGCGAAAAACGAGAACACAAAAACAGAAAAGGGCAAGGTCTTGAAGGGGTTAAATCTTGAACTTCTATTTACAAACTGAAACAATCACTCCATTTTTTATCTGGTATTAAACCTTTGTCTATTCATATGCTGGATGCTCTGGTCATTCCTCTCTTTACATGGCACAAGCATAGAATGGCATTCCTTTGTGGGCCCTTATGTTTTATACTGCCTGTGATAGCCCACCTGATTGTAATGTACTACATCAGGTAATCGAACTGCTGCAGGGCATTATAGGTATTGCTCCTGACACCATTAGCCCGCTCACTGAGTGTGAAATGGTTTAGGTCATTTTTTTTGATGATCTGTGTGAATTGAATCTTAGCTTGTCAAATTCACATGGAACTGTGTATTTCAGGAAATTTGACTAGAATTCGATCATCCACTGATTGGTCTGCTCATCTCTAATCACTTTATGTGTCAGAATTTTTTTTTTGTAAAATGGTAAGTTATCTTACTATAGAATTGTAGAAACAATATGGTACAGCCTCAGCGTGGCTCCATCTTCGGGCTCATAGTGGACAGTTTTCGAAGATTTTCTCAACTTTTAAAGCAGTTTTATAAATTATTTCATTGTTTAAATATTCTTAAAATCTTAACATAGGTATACTTATTTTTCCTCAATTTTACTGTCAACTCCTGCAAATGTCAAGGCAATCAAATATGTGAATCATTCTTTCAAGCACATTTGGGGTTTAAATATTTCAGTTTTAGTGAAAATAAATGGTCTATTTACATAATGAAATCATTTTCCACAACTGACTAGTGAGGGAAATTGTTGTCACTGTTCAAACTTTCATGATATGTTAACATATTCATCTTCCCTATTGATATTCAAGGGCTTGAAAAAGTACTTTAGTCAGCAATTATTTTTCTAATATGCATTTAATTTTAAGTGATTGGAATTTTTACAAATGTGAAAGTAGTTTCATAAAAGTGGATGACCTTTTCAAAAGTCACTTAACCCCTTTACCCCCAAGGGTGGTTTGCACGTTAATGACCGGGCCAATTTTTACAATTCTGACCACTGTCCCTTTATGAGGTTATAACTCTGGAACGCTTCAATGGATCCTGGTGATTCTGACATTGTTTTCTCGTGACATATTGTACTTCATGACAATGGTAAAAATTCTTTGATAGTACCTGCGTTTATTTGTGAAAAAAATGGAAATTTGGCGAAAATTATGAAAATTTTGCAATTTTTCAACTTTGAATTTTTATGCAATTAAATCACAGAGATATGTCACACAAAATACTTAATAAGTAACATTACCCACATGTCTACTTTACATCAGCACAATTTTGGAACCAAAATTTTTTTTTGTTAGGGAGTTATAAGGGTTAAAAGTTGACCAGCAATTTCTCATTTCTACAACACCATTTTATTTTAGGGACCACATCTCATTTGAAGTCATTTTGAGGGGTCTATATGATAGAAAATACCCAAGTGTGACACCATTCTAAAAACTACACCCCTCAAGGTGCTCAAAACCATATTCAAGAAGTTTATTAACCCTTCTGGTGCTTCACAGGAATTTTTTGAATGTTTAAATAAAAATGAACATTTAACTTTTTTTCACAAAAAATTTAATTCAGCTTCAATTTGTTTTATTTTACCAAGGGTAACAGGAGAAAATGGACCCCAAACATTGTTGTACAATTTGTCCTGAGTATGCCAATATCCCACATGTGGGGGTAAACCACTGTTTGGGCGCATGGCAGAGCTCGGAAGCGAAGGAGTGCCATTTGACTTTTCAATGCAAAATTGACTGGAATTGAGATGGGATGCCATGTTTCATTTGGAGAGCCCCTGATGTGGCTAAACATTGAAACCCCCCACAAGTGACACCATTTTGGAAAGTAGACCCCCTAAGGAACTTATCTAGAGGTGTGGTGAGCACTTTGACCCACCAAGTGCTTCACAGAAGTTTATAATGTAGAACCGTAAAAATAAAAAATCATATTTTTTCACAAAAATTATCTTTTCGCCCCCAATTTTTTATTTTCCCAAGGGTAAGAGAAGAAATTGGACCCGAAAAGTTGTTGTACAATTTGTCCTGAGTACGCTGATAGCCCATATGTGGGGGTAAACCACTGTTTGGGCGGATGGGAGAGCTCGGAAGGGAAGGAGCGCCGTTTGACTTTTCAATGCAAAATTGACAGGAATTGAGATGGGACGCCATGTTGCGTTTGAAGAGCCACTGATGTGCCTAAACATTGAAACCCCCCACAAGTGACACCATTTTGGAAAGTAGACCCCCTAAGGAACTTATCTAGAGGTGTGGTGAGCACTTTGACCCACCAAGTGCTTCACAGAAGTTTATAATGTAGAACCGTAAAAATAAAAAATCATATTTTTTCACAAAAATTATCTTTTCGCCCCCAATTTTTTATTTTCCCAAGGCTAAGAGAAGAAATTGGACCCCAAAAGTTGTTGTACAATTTGTCCTGAGTACGCTGATACCCCATATGTGGGGGTAAACCACTGTTTGGGCGGATGGGAGAGCTCGGAAGGGAAGGAGCGCCGTTTGACTTTTCAAAGCAAAATTGACAGGAATTGAGATGGGACGCCATGTTGCGTTTGAAGAGCCACTGATGTGCCTAAACATTGAAACCCCCCACAAATGACACCATTTTGGAAAGTAGACCCCCTAAGGAACTTATCTAGAGGTGTGGTGAGCACTTTGACCCACCAAGTGCTTCACAGAAGTTTATAATGCAGAGCCGTAAAAATAAAACAAAATTTTTTTCCCACAAAAATTATTTTTTTAGCCCCCAGTTTTGTATTTTCCTGAGGGTAACAGGAGAAATTGGACCCCAAAATTTGTTGCCCAATTTGTCCTGAGTGCGATGATACACCATATGTGGGGGGAACCACTGTTTGGGCACATGGGAGGGCTCAGAAGGGAAGGAGTGCCATTTGAATGCAGACTTAGATGGAATGGTCTGCAGGTGTCACATTGCGTTTGCAGAGCCCCTAATGTACCTAAACAGTAGAAACCCCCCAAAAGTGACACCATTTTGGAAAGTAGACCCCCTTAGGAACTTATCTAGATGTATGCTGAGCGCTTTGACCCACCAAGGGCTTCACAGAAGTTTATAATGGAGAGCCGTAAAAATAAAACAAAAATTTTTTCCCACAAAAATTATTTTTTAGCCCCCAGTTTTGTATTTTCCCGAGGGTAACAGGAGAAATTCGACCCCACAATTTGTTTTCCAATTTGTCCTGAGTGCGCTGATACCCCATATGTGGAGGGGAACCACTGTTTGGGCGTATGGGAGGGCTCGGAAGGGAAGGAGCTCCATTTGGAATGAGGACTTAGATGGAATGGTCTGCAGGTGTTACATTGCATTTGCAGAGCCCCTAATGTACCTAAACAGTAGATACCTCCCACAAGTGACACCATTTTGGAAACTAGACCCCCTAAGGAACTCATCTAGATGTGTTGTGATAGCTTTGAACCCCCAAGTGTTTCACTACAGTTTGTAACGCAGTGCCGTGAAAATTAAAAAAAAAAATCTTTCCCACCAAAATTATTTTTTAGCCCCCAGTTTTGTATTTTCCCAAGGGTAAGAGGAGAAATTCGACCCCAAAAGTTGTTGTCCAATTTGTCCTGAGTACGCTGATACCCCGTATGTTGGGGGAAACCACCGTTTGAGCGCATGGCAGAGCTCGGAAGGGAAGGAGCGCCATTTGGAATGCAGACTTAGATGGAATGGTCTGCAGACGTCACATTGCGTTTGCAGAACCCCTAATGTACCTAAACAGTAGAAACCCCCCACAAGTGACCCCATATTGGAAACTAGACCCCCCTGGGAACTAATCTAGATGTGTTGTGAGAACTTTGAACCCCAAAGTGTTTCACTACAGTTTATAACGCAGAGCCGTGAAAATAAAAAATCTTTTTTTTTCCCACAAAAAATATGTTTTAGCCCCGAGTTTTGTATTTTCCCAAGGGTAACAGGAGAAATTTGACCCCAAAAGTTGTTGTCCTATTTGTCCTGAGTACGCTGATACCCCATATGTTGGGGTAAACCCCTGTTTGGGCACACGGGAGAGCTCGGAAGGGAAGAAGCACTGTTTTACTTTTTCAACGCAGAATTGGCTGGAATTGAGATCGGACGCCATGTCGCGTTTGGAGAGCCCCTGATGTGCCTAAACAGTGGAAACCCCACAATTATAACTGAAACCCTAATCCAAACACATCCCTAACCCTAATCCCAACAGTAACCCTAACCACACCTCTAACCCAGACACACCCCTAACCCTAATCCCAACCCTATTCCCAACCGTAAATGTAATCTAAATCCTAACTGTAACTTTAGCCCCAACCCAAACTGTAGCCCTAGCCCTAACCCTAGCCCTAACCCTAGCCCTAGCCCTAACCCTAGCCCTAACCCTAACCCTAGCCCTAACCCTAGCCCTAGCCCTAGCCCTAACCCTAGCCCTAACCCTAGCCCTAACCCTAGCCCTAACCCTAACCCTAGCCCTAACCCTAGCCCTAGCCCTAACCCTAACCCTAACCCTAGCCCTAACCCTAGCCCTAACCCTAACCCTAGCCCTAGCCCTAACCCTAGCCCTAACCCTAGCCCTAACTCTAACCCTAGCCCTAATGGGAAAATGGAAATAAATACATTTTTTTTATTTTTCCTTAACTAAGGGGGTGATGAAGGGGGGTTTGATTTACATTTATAGTGGGTTTTTTAGCGGATTTTTATGATTGGCAGCCGTCACACACTGAAAGACGCTTTTTATTGCAAAAAATATTTTTTGCGTTACCACATTTTGAGAGCTATAATTTTTCTATATTTTGGTCCACAGAGTCATGTGAGGTCTTGTTTTTTGCGGGACGAGTTGACGTTTTTATTGGTAACATTTTCGGGCATGTGACATTTTTTGATCGCTTTTTATTCCGATTTTTGTGAGGCAGAATGACCAAAAACCAGCTATTCATGAATTTCTTTTGGGGGAGGCGTTTATACCGTTCCGCGTTTGGTAAAATTGATAAAGCAGTTTTATTCTTCGGGTCAGTACGATTACAGCGACACCTCATTTATATCATTTTTTTATGTTTTGGTGCTTTTATACGATAAAAACTATTTTATAGAAAAAATAATTATTTTGGCATCGCTTTATTCTCAGGACTATAACTTTTTTATTTTTTTGCTGATGATGCTGTATGGCGGCTCGTTTTTTGCAGGACAAGATGACGTTTTCAGCGGTACCATGGTAATTTATATCTGTCTTTTTGATCGCGTGTTATTCCACTTTTTGTTCGGTGGTATGATAATAAAGCGTTGTTTTTTGCCTCGTTTTTTTTTTTTTTCTTACGGTGTTTACTGAAGGGGTTAACTAGTGGGCCAGTTTTATAGGTCGGGCCGTTACGGACGCGGCGATACTAAATATGTGTACTTTTATTGTTTTGTTTTTTTTATTTAGATAAAGAAATGTATTTATGGGAATAATATATTTTTTTTTTTTCATTATTTTGGAATATTTTTTTTAATTTTTTTTACACATTTGAAAATTTTTTTTTTTACTTTTTTACTTTGTCCCAGGGGGGGACATCACAGATCAGTGATCTGACAGTGTGCACAGCACTCTGTCAGATCACTGATCTGACATGCAGCGCTGCAGCCTTCACAGTGCCTGCTCTGAGCAGGCTCTGTGAAGCCACCTCCCTCCCTGCAGGACCCGGATCCGCGGCCATCTTGGATCCGGGGCTCGAGCAGGGAGGGAGGGAGGTAAGACCCTCGCAGCAACGCGATCACATCGCGTTGCTGCGGGGGGCTCAGGGAAGCCCGCAAGGAGCCCCCTCCCTGCGCGGTGCTTCCCTGCACCGCCGGCACATCGCGATCATCTTTGATCGCGGTGTGCCAGGGGTTAATGTGTCGGGGGCGGTCCGTGACCGCTCCTGGCACATAGTGCTGGATGTCAGCTGCGATAGGCAGCTGACACCCGGCCGCGATCGGCGGCGCTCCCCCCGTGAGCGCCGCCGATCGCGCTGGACGTACTATCCCGTCCATGGTCATAGGGGCCCACCCCACATGGACGGGATAGTACGTCCGATGTCAGAAAGGGGTTAACAAGGTAAGTAAATGCACTGTAATAAGTTAGGCTCAGCAACATTGCTAAAATTGAAATAATACAAATTTTTATGGCTAGAAATTGTATCTATTGAAATCAGTTGAAAGCTAATTAACTCTTTCTCTAAGTTAATCAATTATGACAGATCAAAATGAATTGGTACAAATAGATACTGAAAGGACAGGCTAACGGAGCGCCAGGCTGGCGGTCAGGGGAGATGTTGATTGAGAAAGGTCCGATGCAGCTCCTGCCGGGTGCCTCAGGAGAGGAATAAACAAATCTCTACGAGCTAACAATAAAATAATCATAAAAAATGCAGATAAGGGGGGTGGGGTTGTTATCATGGATAGGGCTTGGTATGTCAATGAGGGCATTAGAATCTTGAGTGACTCCGAATATTATGCTAAACTGGAGAATGACACTTCGGCTACAATCTTTTCCCAATACACTGGGTTCATCAAAGAAGCTTGGTCCCTTGGGATTCTGAATAAAAAGGAATTCAAATTCCTCAACATCTCCAGATTCAAGACCCCCTTTTTTTATTTTTTACCCAAAATTCATAAGGACCCCAAAAATCCCCCCGGCCGGCCCATCATTTCGGGTATTGACTCCATCACCAGAAATCTCTCACATTATGTAGATCTGTTCTTGCAAAAATACGTTATGGACCTAGATTCTTATCTTAGAGACTCCTCTCATTTAATTGACCATCTTTTATCTCTACCCAATGTCCCCTGTTGCATTTTACTAACCATGGATGTACAGGCCCTTTATTCAAATATCCCTCATGATTTATGCCTTGAAGCGGTAACTCAATTTTTGCTGACTGATGGCCAATTACCTCCTATGCAAATTGAGTTTTTACAAAAAGCGGTAATGTTTGTCCTTAGCAATAACGTTTTTTCTTTTGAAAGGGCTTTCTACCGCCAGGTGAGGGGCTGCGCGATGGGGACGAGATTTGCCCCCAGTTACGCTAATTTGTTCATTGGGGCATTTGAGTCCGTCTTCATCGCGCAGTCCCCACTGGCGGTTGGCAAAAATTGCCCTCTACCGCCGTTTTATTGATGATCTTTTTATTATCTGGACGGGTTCCGAACTAGAAGCACTGGATTTTGTTCAGTCCCTGAATATGAATTCTTGGGGACTAAAATTCACAGCCAACTTATCTAGTACAGCAATCCAATTTCTAGATTTATTGGTACATGTTGACCCACATGGTCACTTTTCAACATCCACGCATTTCAAAAGGGTAGACGTAAATAGCTATCTAAATTTTAGCAGTGGTCACCTCCCTAATTGGATTTTAAATATCCCTTATGGGCAGTACTGGAGGATCAGGAAGAACTGCACTAAAGACAGTGATTTCTTCAAAGAAGCTGATATCCTGAAACATCATTTTAAGAGTAAAGGGTACCCTAAAAAATTGGTTTCTGATGCATTCACAAGAGCCAGAGCCTTCACACAAAAAGAATGCATTGAGCAGATTAAAAATAAGAATAATAGGTCAGTTAAACCCTCTGATTTCACTAAATGGAGTTTTATAACTACCTTTAATCAATCACATGGGGTCGTACGAAACCTTTTGAAAAAATATTGGTTCATCTTGAAAGGGGATCCAGTTTTATCAACACATATTCCTGCGCAACCTAGAACCATCTTCAGAAAAAATCGCACCCTTTGTAACATCGTTGCTCCCAGCAACGTAACTCGTGAGTGTGCATCCACATCTACTTGTCGGACACAGCATAATCCAGGTTGCTTTGCTTGCAGGGCAGCTAAGTGTTTATGTTGTGGTTCCATCAGTAATGGAGCGAAAGAATTTCGGTCATATACTACGGGCACCAGTTTTAATATTAACTGTCATGTAAACTGCCGCTCTAGTTAAGTAGTTTATCTGATCGAATGTGGTTGTGGGCTGCAATATGTCGGGCGGACGATACAGGCTATGCATGCAAGGATGAATAAATACCGTCAGAACATCCGGAATGGGTATTTAACCCCTTCATGACCCAGCCTATTTTGACCTTAAAGACCTTGCCGTTTCTTGCAATTCTGACCAGTGTCCCTTTATGAGGTAATAACTCAGGAACGCTTCAACGGATCCTAGCGGTTCTGAGATTTTTTTTTTCGTGACATATTGGGCTTCATATTAGTGGTAAATTTAGGTCAATAAATTCTGCGTTTATTTGTGATAAAAATGGAAATTTGGCGAAAATTTTGAAAATTTCGCAATTTTCACATTTTGAATTTTTATTCTGTTAAACCAGAGAGTTATGTGACACAAAATAGTTAATAAATAACATTTCCCACATGTTTACTTTACAGCAGCACAATTTTGGAAACAAAATTTTTTTTTGCTAGGAAGTTATAAGGGTTAAAATTTGACCAGCGATTTCTCATTTTTACAACGAAATTTACAAAACCATTTTTTTTAGGGACCACCTCACATTTGAAGTCAGTTTGAGGGGTCTATATGGCTGAAAATACCCAAAAGTGACACCATTCTAAAAACTGCACCCCTCAAGGTACTCAAAACCACATTCAAGAAGTTTATTAACCCTTCAGGTGCTTCACAGCAGCAGAAGCAACATGGAAGGAAAAAATGAACATTTAACTTTTTAGTCACAAAAATTATGTTTTAGCAACAATTTTTTTATTTTCCCAATAGTAAAAGGAGAAACTGAACCACGAAAGTTGTTGTCCAATTTGTCCTGAGTACGCTGATACCTCATATGTGGGGGTAAACCACTGTTTGGGCGCACGGCAGGGCTTGGAAGGGAAGGAGCGCCATTTGACTTTTTGAATCAAAAATTGGCTCCACTCTTTAGCGGACACCATGTCACGTTTGGAGAGCCCCCGTGTGCCTAAAAATTGGAGCTCCCCCACAAGTGACCCCATTTTGGAAACTAGACGCCCCAAGGAACTTATCTAGATGCATAGTGAGCACTTTGAACCCCCAGGTGCTTCACAAATTGATCCGTAAAAATGAAAAAGTACTTTTTTTTCACAAAAAAATTATTTTAGCCTCAATTTTTTCATTTTCACATGGGCAACAGGATAAAATGGATCCTAAAATTTGTTGGGCAATTTCTCCTGAGTACACTGATACCTCATATGTGGGGGTAAACCACTGTTTGGGCACATGGTAAGGCTCGGAAGGGAAGGAGCGCCATTTGACTTTTTGAATGAAAAATTATCTCCATCGTTAGCGGACACCATGTCGCGTTTGGAGAGCTCCTGTGTGCCTAAACATTGGCGCTCCCCCACAAGTGACCCCATTTTGGAAACTAGACCCCCCAAGGAACTTATTTAGATGCCTAGTGAGCACTTTAAACCCTCAGGTGCTTCACAAATTGATCTGTAAAAATGAAAAAGTACTTTTTTTTTCACAAACAAATTCTTTTCGCCTCAATTTTTTCATTTTCACATGGGCAATAGGATAAAATGGATCATAAAATTTGTTAGGCAATTTCTCCCGAGTACGCCGATACCTGACTTTTTGAATGGAAAATTAGCTCCAATTGTTAGCGGACACCATGTCGCGTTTGGAGAGCCCCTGAGTGCCTAAACATTGGAGCTCCCCCACAAGTGACCCCATTTTGGAAACTAGACCCCCCAAGGAACTTATCTAGATGAATATTGAGCACTTTAAACCCCCAGGTGCTTCACAGAAGTTTATAACGCAGAGCCATGAAAATAAAAAATAATTTTTCTTTCCTCAAAAATGATTTTTTAGCCTGGAATTTCCTATTTTGCCAAGGGTAATAGGAGAAATTGGACCCCAAATGTTGTTGTCCAGTTTGTCCTGAGTACGCCGATACCCCATATGTGGGGATAAACCACTGTTTGGGCACACGGCAGGGCTCGGAAGGGAAGGCAAGCCATTTGGCTTTTTAAATGGAAAAGTAGCTCCAATCATTAGCTGACACCATGTCACGTTTGGAGAGCCCCTGTGTGCCTAAACATTAGAGATCCCCCAGAAATGACCCCATTTTGGAAACTAGTCCACCAAAGGTACTAATCTAGATGTGTGGTGAGGACTTTGAACCCCCAAGTGCTTCACAGAAGTTTATAACGCAGAGCCATGAAAATAAAAAAAAAAAAATTATTTTCTCAAAAATGATCTTTTAGCCTGCAATTTTTTATTTTCCCAAGGGTAACAGGAGAAATTTGACCCCAAAAGTTGTTGTCCAGTTTCTCCTGAGTACGCTGATACCCCATATGTGGGGGTAAACCACTGTTTGGGCACATGCCGGGGCTCGGAAGTGAAGTAGTGACGTTTTGAAATGCAGACTTTGATGGAATGCTCTGTGGGCGTCACGTTGCGTTTGCAGAGCCCCTGATGTGGCTTAACAGTAGAAACCCCCCACAAGTGACCCCATTTTGGAAACTAGACCCCGAAAGGAACTTATCTAGATGTGTGGTGAGCACTTTGAACCCCCAAGTGCTTCACAGAAGTTTATAATGCAGAGCCGTGAAAATAATAAATACGTTTTCTTTCCTCAAAAATAATTATTTAGCCCAGAATTTTTTAATTTTCCCAAGGATAACAGGAGAAATTTGACCCCAATATTTGTTGTCCAGTTTCTCCTGAGTACGTTGATATCCCATATGTGGGGGTAAACTACTATTTGGGCACATGCCGGGGCTCGGAATTGAAGTAGTGACGTTTTGAAATGCAGACTTTGATGGAATGCTCTGCGGGCGTCACGTTGCGTTTGCAGAGCCCTGATGTGGCTAAACAGTAGAAACCCCCCACAAGTGACCCCATTTTGGAAACTAGACCCCGAAAGGAACTTATCTAGATGTGTGGTGAGCACTTTGAACCCCCAATTGCTTCATAGAAGTTTATAATGCAGAGCCGTGAAAATAATAAATACGTTTTCTTTCCTCAAAAATAATTATTTAGCCCAGAATTTTTTAATTTTCCCAAGGGTAACAGGAGAAATTTGACCCCAATATTTGTTGTCCAGTTTCTCCTGAGTACGTTGATACCCCATGTGTGGGGGTAAACCACTGTTTGGGCACACGTCGGGGCTCAGAAGGGAAGTAGTGACTTTTGAAATGCAGACTTTGATGGAATGGTCTGCGGGCATCACGTTGCGTTTGCAAAGCCCCTGGTGAGCCTAAACAGTAGAAACCCCCCACAAGTGACCCCATTTTAGAAACTAGACCCCCCAAGAAACTTATCTAGATATGTGGTGAGCACTTTGAACCCCCAAGTGCTTCACAGACGTTTACAACGCAGAGCCGTGAAAATAAAAAATCATTTTTCTTTCCTCAAAAATGATGTTTTAGCAAGCATTTTTTATTTTCACAAGGGTAACAGGAGAAATTGGACCCCAGTAATTGTTGCGCAGTTTATCCTGAGTATGCTGGTACCCCATATGTGGGGGTAAACCACTGTTTGGGCACACGTCAGGGCTCGGAATTGAGGGAGCACCATTTGACTTTTTGAATACGAGATTGGCTGGAATCAATGGTGGCGCCATGTTGCGTTTGGAGACCCCTGATGTGCCTAAACAGTGGTAACCCCTCAATTCTACCTCCAACACTAACCCCCCACACCCCTAACCCTAATCCCAACTGTAGCCATAACCCTAATCACAACCCTAACCGCAACACACCCCTAACCACAACCCTAACCGCACACACTAACCACACCCTAACCACAACCCTAACCCCAACACACCCCTAACCCTAACCACAACCCTAATTCCAACCCAACCCTAAGGCTATGTGCCCACGTTGCGGATTCGTGTGAGATTTTTCAGCATCATTTTTGAAAAATCCGCGGGTAAAAGGCACTGCGTTTTACCTGCGGATTTTCCGCGGATTTCCAGTGTTTTTTGTGCGGATTTCACCTGCGGATTCCTATTGAGGAACAGGTGTAAAACGCTGCAGAATCCGCACAAAGAATTGACATGCTGCGGAAAATACAACGCAGCGTTTCCACGCGGTATTTTCCGCACCATGGGCACAGCGGATTTGGTTTCCATATGTTTACATGGTACTGTAAACCTGATGGAACACTGCTGCGAATCCGCAGCCAAATCCGCACCGTGAGCACATAGCCTAATTCTAAAGGTATGTGCACACGCTGCGGAAAACGCTGCGGATCCGCAGCAGTTTCCCATGAGTTTACAATTCAATGTAAACCTATGGGAAACAAAAATCGCTGTACACATGCTGCGGAAAAACTGCACGGAAACGCAGCGGTTTACATTCCGCAGCATGTCACTTCTTTCTGCGGATTCCGCAGTGGTTTTACAACTGCTCCAATAGAAAATCGCAGTTGTAAAACCGCAGTGAAATGCGCAGAAAAACCGCGGTAAATCTGCGATAAATCCACAGCGGTTTAGCACTGCGGATTTATCAAATCCTCTGCGGAAAAATCCGCAGAGGACCAGAATACGTGTGCACATTCCTAACCCTAACCCTAATCCTACCCCTAACCCTACCCCTAACCCTACCCCTAACCCTAACCCTAACCCTAACCCTAGTTCTTACCCCAACATTAGTGGAACAAAAAAAAAAATTCTTTATTTTTTTTTATTGTCCCTACCTATGGGGGTGACAAAGGGAGGGGGGAGGTCATTTACTATTTTTTTTATTTTGATCACTGAGATAGGTTATATCTCAGTGATCAAAACTCACTTTGGAACGAATCTGCCGGCCGGCAGATTCAGCGGGCGCACTGCACATGCGCCCGCCATTTTGGAAGATGAAGGCGCCCAGCAAAGAAGACGGACGGACCCCGGGAGGATAGGTAAGTATAAGGGGGGGAGATCAGGACACGGGGGGGGGGGTGTCGGAGCACGGAGGGGTGGATCGGAACACGGGGGGATGGATTGGAGCACGGGGGGGTGGATCGGAACACGGGGTGGGGGATTGGAGCACGGGGTGGGGGATCGCTGTGCGGGGGGGTGGATCGGAGCTCGGGGGGGATCGGAGTGCGGGGGGGTTTGATTGGAGCACGGGGGGTGTGATTGGAGCACGGGGGGAGCGGACAGGAGGACGGGGGAGCGGAGCACAGGACGGAGGGGAGCGGACCACAGATCGGGGGGCTGGGGGGGCGATCGGTGGGGTGGGGTGGGTGCACATAAGTGTTTCCAGCCATGGCCGATGATATTGCAGCATCGGCCATGGCTGGATTGTAATATTTCACCAGTTTTTTAGGTGAAATATTACAAATCGCTCTGATTGGCAGTTTCACTTTCAACAGCCAATCAGAGCGATCATAGCCACGGGGGGGTGAAGCCACCCCCCCTGGGCTAAACTACCACTCCCCCTGTCCCTGCAGGCCGGGTGAAATGGGAGTTAACCCTTTCACCCGATCTGCAGGGACGCGATCTTTCTGTGACACAGCATATGCGTCACAGGTCGGATTGGCACCGACTTTCATGACGCATACGCTGTGTCACAGGTCGGGAAGGGGTTAATGCATAGTCTGTCAAAACACTTCCTCACAGTACATAATAGGAACCCAAGTTCACTAAAGCTTACCATCATAGATCAGATACCAAAGGATATGCCTGATCGCTTTACCAATTTAGTAAGAAGAGAAAGTTATTGGATTTTTAAACTCGGCACACTGGCACCTGAGGGGTTAAATCTCATCATTGAAAAGGTCACATAATGGCTGCATTTTTGCCCTGTTTTTTTTTTTTTTTTTAATTTTTTTATGCATTTTATTGGTTTTATTTTAGTTGATTTTATATTATTATGCTGTATCCGGTTTTTTAATCTTTTTTTATATACTGTATATGTTTTTAAACTGCGTTGCGACTTGTATCTTAATTAATCATGTGATCCCACCTAATCATGTGTTCTGAACAATTGCTCCTTAAATCTCATTGGTTGGTGCTTCTTTATATACTCACTCTGGCCCACTCTCTGTATACTGCCACCTGATGAAGACGGAGCTGTTCCATCGAAACGCGTTGTGGATTTCAATAAACAAAGAAACTTTTAATCCTTTCATTTGTGTCCTGTGCGCTTCCATGTGACCGGAGTATTTTGCAACTTACAAAATGAATTGGTAGGATTTGTAAGTGAACCATCAAAAATAATTAAAAAGTATACATTTTAAATGTAGCAGAAATAAATGGATTTTTGAAAATTAGTTTTGTCTCAATTAAAAAATGTTAATGATTTCAAAACAATGAAAGTTATCCAGAAAGTACAGCTTCTCATTTTAAAGACTATGGTCCCATTTTTTAGACCATCCTGTGCGCCAGCAGAACAGTACAAATCTGTCACGTTGTAAATGACTCGAGAGGATGGTGCAGGAGTATCTGGAGCTCAATATCAATGCTATCGGGGGGAATTGGACGCATTTACATTTCAGTCTTCAAAAATGAAAGAATGGCCTGAGCACACCTGTCACTCCTTGTAGGTTTTATCATGCCCGGCAGCCAGCGTTCTCTCAGAACGTGTGTTCAGCACTGCTGGTGGTATCCTAATGGATAAGCACATCCGGCTGTCCCCTCCAAGTGTAAATCTCCTAACTTTAATCAAAATGAACAATTCATGTGAGTCGCCTGTCAGGACAGTGGGGTACTCAGTACCGGGTCCGGTTGCAATTAAAGGGGTGGTCACGGTGGCAGCGACTCAGTCCGTGGCCCTGGGCACCTAAGTAAAAGGCACGGTCTTTAAATGAAAATTTGTGATGCCACCTGTGGTTCTCGGTCAGAGGTGACCGATGCTGCCTAATAGATCCTCTGGGGGCGATGGTGCTGCAGCAAAGATGGTATTGCTTCCCACAGGTGAAGCAGTGTCCCCAGGGCTCCCGATGTATTTGGCAGGGATGGCAAATGCCGGCAATGGAAGACACAGGGTTGCAGTCTTTACCTAGTTTACTGGTGTTAAGCAGCCTCAGTCAAGGGTACCGGCAACAGGTGTAGATGGAGTCCAGGCAGCCTGAAAACAAGTGGAAATCCCCTTGACAGGTCAGTTTGTGAGCCTTTCACTATGCGCTGGTCTGTAGTCCCTTGCTGCCTGTAGCAGTCTAACAAGGTCCTCTTTCTTCCCTGTCCAGGGACAGTACCTGCAACTTGAGCCCTTTTTTGGGGTCTCTGTCCACGGTGACTTCGGGCTCTGATTGCTGCTGTACATCAGGTATTATGTGGGCAAGTCCCTTTTAGTTTCCTGCCCTCTGGTTCTGCTGTGGGACCTGTAGTTCCTCACGACCTCAGGCTCCCTGTGCCCGGTTTCTGCACTCAGCTTAGAGAGGCCCAGTCACAGCCCTTCTCTAGCTCCTAAGTCCTTCTGTGCTCCCTCACTGTCTGCTACCAACTGTCAACTGTCTGCTTGTCTGTACCAGACTAACTGACTCCTCCTCCAGACCAGGATGTTTATAGGGAAGTTCCCCTTGAACCGGGTTTAGAGCTTCCACTTCTGGCCTGGAGTCACAATGTGTTGCATGTAAGGTTACCTGTCAAAGGGATTCCTCCTGTCTCCAGGTATGGCATTACCCTCCCCGAGAGCAAGGCAATACCACTGTGGTACCTGAACTCCTGGGGTGCCACACATGGATCTCCCATGACTTCTGTACCCCAGTCGCAGATTGGGCAGACTAGGCGATGGTGTCGTTTTTAGCGTCATGTATTGATCTCACGTTATTGCAGTCTGTGCCATCTTTGTGGTGTCTTCTGTGCCTGCTGTTGCTACCGCTGCTGATGTTACATTTTTTTAAAACTGTGGAGACTTCAAATAGGGTCTCCATCAGGTCTGTTGTCTGTAGTAGAAGGTGTGTCAGAATCCTATTATACGGTTTCGTATCTGTGAAAATTGTTGCCACTTTAGTGCTTTGTGGCAATTAGCCCGGAAGAGTCAAAACATTAGAAACTCCAACAAAATTTACCCGAATTTGAAAACTATAACTCTCACAGAATATATCTAACTGTATGATGAGGATCCCAAACCCAAAAATATTTCACATACTTTTAACACATTGTATTGTACCATGGAAATTAAATATTATGGGTTTTTTTCCACAAAAAGTTGCTTTAGCTTAAAAGTTCTTAATTTCACAAGGGTAATATAGGAAATAATGGAGAATGACAATATCCCACATGGGGTTGGAAACGACTGTTTTGGCACAGGGAAGTACTAGGAAGGGAAAGAGTATAAATTAAATATTAATTAAAGAAGGTAAACTTGCAGTGGTCATCGCAAAGTGAAATTTGCAAATATGCCAGCTTGGCACCCAATACATTGTGTCTCGCTTGTGCTTCTTGAGATATGCATCCTCTACATTTTTAAGTCCTCCTTACTAGAGTAATGTCTAATGTGTGTGCACTAACTCTAGTTTAGGTACAATTTCAGGCCCAGCAGGAATGGAGGCATTTTAATTTGGGAGCACAGATCTTGCTGGATTGTTTGGGGGGGGGACACCATGCCACTTTTTTGGAGTATTTTTTGCTACCTAGAACATTGAAAAACGCTATATTTTTGTTGACAGGTGATGAACCTGAAGGGGGCTTGTTTCTAGTGAGTTAAATTGATGTATATATTCATCCCATTTTGGGGTACATAACATCTTGAATCACTATTAAGGCTCGGTTCACATTAATCTTGTGCTATCAGCTGAGAACTTACATAATTTCTATTTGAATCTCCAAAATATATGTGATTCAGATGGAACTCTCAATGTATCCATTCTCAAAATTTAGTCAGGTAGATATACCCTGTCTGGCCTTTGTTTGATGTTCATCGAGAGGTGCACAAAACTATGGTTGACGGTACGGATACTGCCAGCAAAGAGGACAAATTATCTCAAAAGTGATTCTGTCTGCCCCATACAGTGAATGATAAACCTACAAAACGGAGTGAATAATCACAAGAAGAAATATATGTAAATATAATCTTATTGATACATACAAATTTTTTTTTTTAAATGTATACATTAAAATTGTGAGGGTCAATGCACAAAACAAAATTTGTGACACGTATCATATGTGGGTATCAGGTAAGTGATCAGTGTTCTATTCTCAAGTGATTACAGAATGGTCTGTATATAGCGGATATAGCATAAGTATATTGCAATGAAAGTATTGTATATGTACAGTATGTATATATCCAACAGTTGAATTAAAATAAATAACTAATGCAGCAAAGATCAAATGCAAATATCAGATTATAGACACCAACACAGAAAGTCGCAACATTCTTTCCATTTTGGCTTTCTCAGTTTTTGATGTAAGAAGCATTAAAGTACGTTTATATAAATGCCCATCATTTTGGGGTATAAAATCTTGATGGCAGGTTCCATTTAAAGCAGAACCTCTTAGAACTTGTTCACGTGCGGTGTTTGTGCCTCATTTTCTCCAAGTATTTTTTTAAAAGCAAAAAAATGCACTTTACAGGAAAGTGAATAGGATTTCAGGAATGTCATAAAGAATCTTGAAATGCAGCAAGACAAGAACATGTGATATTGATAAAAATATGCTTTTATTTTACAAAAATAAAGGAAAAAAATAAGAAAAGCTATTTAGCAGATTATAACACTTACTGACTTTTTCTTGTTGTCCATGTTGTCTGCTACTGTTAAAGGGGTGTTCCAGGACCTAAAATGTATTTTCTAACTGTTTATCTTGACAACCTAGCTGCTGTAATATTATTTTTTACACAACACCCTACATTTCTCCCTATCTACCTAATTATTAAATGAATAACCTAATAAAGAGGGCACCGGAGTAAAAAGCTCCGCCATAATATATAAATAGAAACCCAAAAGAGAAATGGACACTAAGAGCTAAAATGTAACAATTTTATTGAAGAACCATACACAAATACAGACAAAATGAATAGAAACCAAATAATAGGATGCAATGAAAAGATAAAAAAGGCGACACTACTGCCACACACGGAACGAGTGATACATTTTATAGAGCAAAAAACTTGGTCAATAACACTGATACCAAAAGTGCAAAATACCATACATCAATTAAGTATATATTGCATAGTGCAAATAATAAAGTCATACTGATTTTTTATAAGGGTGACTGAGCACATGGTAATCAGGGATAATACACGTATAATGAATGCTCTAAGATAAAGTGCTGATGCAGGGAGATACACAGTATGCAGGACAATGTAAGAAAAGTGCCTAGTGCAAAGAAATGTATACCAGGTAGTATCAAAAAAATGCTTAATGTAAGCTAAATATGGCAAAGTATACTATGTGGCACAAGCTTGCCAAGACCAAAGGCATGGATCAATGATAGAAGGAAAATCCCATATAATAGAATGAATGAAGCCTAAAGTCTGCCTGCATAATCCTGATAAGAGAGTACATACAGAGGGTACCAACCTGCAGCCGTGTGCGGGAAAGGGAGCCCCGACGCGCGTTTCGCATATGCTGCTTCCTCGGGGGGCGCTAGTGTGAAGAGGAATGAAGGTCTATTTATATCCCCGGCAAAGGCACCCTAAGCGGTAATGATGGCGCTTGCCCCAGCACTGCAATGGCCGGAGGCGGTGGAGTCGGCGTCCGACGTCACGCATCTGCGCCCCGCACTGACGCGTCAGTGGGAGGGGCCAGACGCGCGACGCAAGCAGGACGCGTATCCACGGCAACCAGGACAAGCCGGCCGGGAGAAGCGCACACCGCTAGGGGCGGAGTAGAAGACAGGAGGCGGCCGAACGTAAGAAGGAAGTCAGATAGAAGCTGAGCGAGTGCACGTACTGGATCGGTGTAGGTGAGGGTAAAAGGGGTATAAGGTGCATGTGACTCATGCCAGGACATGGAGAGCCAATATATAAAGAGCACAGTAGAGTGCTAATGAGCAAATTCCAGGACATAGCTGGCACGAGAAAGATAAAGAGGTAAATAAAATGCTAGTGAATAAAGTGCGCAATTGAATGCAAATACAGACAGATAGTTGCCAATTATACTATGCAGACAATTAATAAAGTGCAGGGGCATGAGAATGAGTGAACAAAAGGGCCACTAAAGTCACTCTGCTATACAGCAGAGGTAGAACCATATAGATGGATGTACATAACACTGCATGTGAGTAATATGTGACAGTTATGTATGTGAATGAGAGTAAGGGAGCAAGAATGTGAATATACACCAAAGGAAAACCATAAGGATGGATGTAAAAGACACTGCATTTGAATAATAAGTGACAATTATATATGTAGACAAAAGTATTGATGTATTACCCTATAGAACAATATAACACGAAACAACCTAAGTCATTTAGGCGCAGTGAGATACGATTAGACACAGGAACGCTGTAATAACCAATGGGATTTATCCTCAGCTTCATAGTAGACAGAACGAAGAGTCAGTAAGCACCTCCTGAGATCATGGGGGATTAAAGTAATATAAAATTAAGACAATCTGTTAAGAATAAAGAAAAAAACAGTAAGTAACAAAGAAATAAACAACGTATAAAACCACTAAACACTAGACTAAAAAAAGTTTTTTTATAGAAAATCAGATAATTAACCATAAGACTATAAAAAACCTTATAAAAATGGGACGAAACTAAGGACCTCATTAAGGCCCTTAGGGCGAATGCAATCAATGCGGACTATCCACTGTGCCTCTAACTGGGCAAGGCGTTTTTTCCTATCTCCTCCACGTCCATCGGCCAGCACGCGGTCAATACCACGTACCATCAGCAACTGACTATTGCAGCCATGTTTTTCTTTAAAATGCCTAGGTATTGGTTTCAAGAATTCATAAGCCGATGAATTGAGTGCTGCTTTTATGTCCCGGGTATGTTCCCTAATTCTGACACGTAGCTGGCGTGATGTGAGACCCACATAAATAAGTCCACAGGGACATGTGGCGTAATACACCACATGGTCTGAGGAGCAAGTGATGTGTTGAGTTGTCCGGAATTCCTTGGATCCGTCACTAGAAAGGCAGAAGAAACAGCGTTCCAGATTTTTGCATGCTGTACAATCGCGGCAAGGGAAAAAGCCCCATCTAGGGCCCTTAGAGCCAAAAGTACATTTGGATTCTTGGCCCTTGTAGTAACTGTGGGTTAGCAAATCACGAAGGTTCTTATTCCTCCGATACGTGATGGAGGGTTGGTTAGTGAGACAGTTGGTAAGTGTTGTATCATATTTAATGATGGGCCAATATTTACTCAAAATCTCTCTTACCATCTTGGATTTGTTTGAATAGGTGGCTATAAATCTCACCTGATTAGATGTTTGGGATTCCTTTTTAGTCTTCAGGAGACTCGTTCTATCGATCTGAGAGGCTCTTCCTTTGCATCGTCTGACTATCCTAGATGAGTAACCCTGATCCAAGAACCGGTTAGAGATGTCTTCTGCTTGTTTTTGGTAAGCTGTCTCCTGAGAGCAGATACGTTTTGCTCTGAGGAACTGTCCATAGGGGATACTGTTCTTAAGATGTCTCGGGTGGGCTGATGTGGAGTGTAATAAAGTGTTAACTGATGTCTCCTTCCGATGTAGGTCACTCTGTAACAGATCATCTTCACCCCTATGGATACGCACATCAAGGAAGTTGACACTGTCACGGCTGTAATGGCAGGTAAGTTTGATATTAGAATCATTGATGTTTAATTCCTCAACAAACTTTAATAGATCTTTTTCAGTACCCTGCCAAATTGCAAAAATATCATCTATATACCTTGTCCACATGTGTATGTTAGATGATAGTGGAGTGGCATCCGTGATGAAGACTTTTCTCTCCCACAGCCCCAGGAACAGACATGCATAGGACGGCGCAAAGGCCGCCCCCATGGCTGTTCCCTGGAGCTGTAGGTAGAGTGCCTCCTTAAAAATAAAAAAGTTGTGAGTCAGTGCAAATTCAAGCAGGGATAGTAGAAGTCTGTTGAGGTGATCATCGATATCAGAATTGCTTAAAAAGAAGTTAGCCGCTTCCATGCCGTCTGCGTGCTTAATGGATGTGTAAAGAGACTCTACATCTAATGTCACCAGCCACATATCAGGTTCCATGTTGATGTTCAAGATCTTAGATAGAATATCCCCCGTGTCTCTCAGATAGGATGGTAAGGTTTCGACAATGGGTTTAAGGTAAAAATCCAACATCTTACCGATATTCTCTGTGAGTCCCCCATTTCCGGAAACAATAGGTCGACCACTGGGGCACGTCAGGTTTTTGTGAACTTTAGGTAGCAGATATAGGCAAGGTGTGCGTGGTGCACCAGGAATCAGACCGTCCCTCAAATCCTTCGTGATTAATCCGTCAGTAAATGCTTCTTCCAGTATGTCAGACAATTCAGCATGAAAAACAGAGGTAGGGTTGAAACTCAATTTCTTATATGTATCCTCATCACGTAGTTGCCGGAATGCCTCTTTTTCATACATCTCGGTGGGCCATAACACAACATTACCGCCTTTGTCGGCGGGTTTGATTAATATTTGTTTCAAAGAACGTAGTTCAGTTAGTGCCTGTCGCTGTCCCCGAGTCAGATTATCATGTTGTAATCCTACTGGAATTTTCTTGAGGTCTTCAGTGACCACTTTAACAAATGTCTCAATCTCAGGAAAAAGATTCAAAGGGGGAAAGCGCTTTGGCTTGGGTAGTGAGAACTTACTTTTAGAGGCCACAGGGTAAGATTCTTCACATAATTCGTTAAGAATTGCAATAGTTTCCTGTTCCTCAGTTGTCCATTGTGTGTTATCCAAATTTTTCTTTTGATGTAACTTGTCTGAGGCGACCCCTAGTGGTCAAATTGAAAATGGGACTGTTTTGGAAATTAAAACTAATTTGAAATTTATGCTGAAGAAGCGAATGCGTATTTGGTGGAATAAAGCCACGTTGGAAAGCTATCTAGCTAAAAGTATGATTCCCAGAGGACTTCGGGTCAAAATCCTGCCTCATTTCCCGTTGAGGACTCCTTCTTTCGGTCTAGATGGGAGGAGACCTGTAACTTGTGTTCACGTTCCCTTATTGAACTTCTCATTGGGTTGGATAAAAAAAGTCTGGAAACAATAGAAGGTGAAATTGAGACCCTGCAGAAAAAACTCATTGAGTCTGCAAGTCCAGCTGAAATTGATACCTTTAAAAAGGATTTGGATGGGCAATTTGTGGTTTGGGAAAAAGAAATCAGGGAAGTCAAAACTAGCAAATTCATGCGAGATGTACAGGACTTCAAGACTAACTCGGTGTATAAATGGTACAAACCACGGTCCTCCATTAGATCTTCATCAATCTCATCTCAATCTTCGGCCGAGGGTGGCACTGATACCCTAGATGCACAACGCTTTTCATCCACTGGTAGGAACAAACGAAAGGGCACAAATTACAATCGGAAGTATAACTCCTCCAAACGCCCTCACACTAACATGGCAGGATCATCTAAAATGCAGGTAGTTAATCTTTCCTCCATTGTCCTTACAGATGCACAGTTGGAGGTTTTGAGCCTTGGTTTGTCTTTTTCGCCTACCTCATCACTTAATTTTTTCACAGCCGTGAAAGATCTCCACTTATTCGCAAGGAAACTCGTACTCCACAAGTTACATCAAAAGAAAAATTTGGATAACACACAATGGACAACTGAGGAACCGGAAACTATTGCAATTCTTAACGAATTATGTGAAGAATCTTACCCTGTGGCCTCTAAAAGTAAGTTCTCACTACCCAAGCCAAAGCGCTTTCCCCCTTTGAATCTTTTTCCTGAGATTGAGACATTTGTTAAAGTGGTCACTGAAGACCTCAAGAAAATTCCAGTAGGATTACAACATGATAATCTGACTCGGGGACAGCGACAGGCACTAACTGAACTACGTTCTTTGAAACAAATATTAATCAAACCCGCCGACAAAGGCGGTAATGTTGTGTTATGGCCCACCGAGATGTATGAAAAAGAGGCATTCCGGCAACTACGTGATGAGGATACATATAAGAAATTGAGTTTCAACCCTACCTCTGTTTTTCAGGTTGAATTGTCTGACATACTGGAAGAAGCATTTACTGACGGATTAATCACGAAGGATTTGAGGGACGGTCTGATTCCTGGTGCACCATGCACACCTTGCCTATATCTGCTATATAAAGTTCACAAAAACCTGACGTGCCCCAGTGGTCGACCTATTGTTTCCGGAAATGGGGGACTCACAGAGAATATCGGTAAGATGTTGGATTTTTACCTTAAACCCATTGTCGAAACCTTACCATCCTATCTGAGAGACACGGGGGATATTCTATCTAAGATCTTGAACATCAACATGGAACCTGATATGTGGCTGGTGACATTAGATGTAGAGTCTCTCTACACATCCATCAGGCACGCAGACGGCATGGAAGCGGCTAACTTCTTTTTAAGCAATTCTGATATTGATGATCACCTCAACAGACTTCTACTATCCCTGCTTGAATTTGCACTGACTCACAACTTTTTTATTTTTAAGGAGGCACTCTACCTACAGCTCCAGGGAACAGCCATGGGGGCGGCCTTTGCGCCGTCCTATGCATGTCTGTTCCTGGGGCTGTGGGAGAGAAAAGTCTTCATCACGGATGCCACTCCACTATCATCTAACATACTCATGTGGACAAGGTATATAGATGATATTTTTGCAATTTGGCAGGGTACTGAAAAAGATCTATTAAAGTTTGTTGAGGAATTAAATATCAATGATTCTAATATCAAACTTACCTGCCATTACAGCCGTGACAGTGTCGACTTCCTTGATGTGCGTATCCATAGGGGTGAAGATGATCTGTTACAGAGTGACCTACATCGGAAGGAGACATCAGTTAACAGTTTATTACACTCCACATCAGCCCACCCGAGACATCTTAAGAACAGTATCCCCTATGGACAGTTCCTCAGAGCAAAACGTATCTGCTCTCAGGAGACAGCTTACCAAAAACAAGCAGAAGACATCTCTAACCGGTTCTTGGATCGGGGTTACTCATCTAGGATAGTCAGACGATGCAAAGGAAGAGCCTCTCGGATCGATAGAACGAGTCTCCTGAAGACTAAAAAGGAATCCCAAACATCTAATCAGGTGAGATTTATAGCCACCTATTCAAACAAATCCAAGATGGTAAGAGAGATTTTGAGTAAATATTGGCCCATCATTAAATATGATACAACACTTACCAACTGTCTCACTAACCAACCCTCCATCACGTATCGGAGGAATAAGAACCTTCGTGATTTGCTAACCCACAGTTACTACAAGGGCCAAGAATCCAAATGTACTTTTGGCTCTAAGGGCCCTAGATGGGACTTTCTCCCTTGCCGCGATTGTACAGCATGCAAAAATCTGGAACGCTGTTTCTTCTGCCTTTCTAGTGATGGATCCAAGGAATTCCGGATAACTCAACACATCACTTGCTCCACAGACCATGTGGTGTATTACGCCACATGTCCCTGTGGACTTATTTATGTGGGTCTCACATCACGCCAGCTACGTGTCAGAATTAGGGAACATACCCGGGACATAAAAGCAGCACTCAATTCATCGGCTTATGAATTCTTGAAACCAATACCTAGGCATTTTAAAGAAAAACATGGCTGCAATAGTCAGTTGCTGATGGTACGTGGTATTGACCGCGTGCTGGCCGATGGACGTGGAGGAGATAGGAAAAAACGCCTTGCCCAGTTAGAGGCACAGTGGATAGTCCGCATTGATTGCATTTGCCCTAAGGGCCTTAATGAGGTCCTTAGTTTCGTCCCATTTTTATAAGGTTTTTTATAGTCTTATGGTTAATTATCTGATTTTCTATAAAAAACTTTTTTTAGTCTAGTGTTTAGTGGTTTTATACGTTGTTTATTTCTTTGTTACTTACTGTTTTTTTCTTTATTCTTAACAGATTGTCTTCATTTTATATTACTTTAATCCCCCATGATCTCAGGAGGTGCTTACTGACTCTTCGTTCTGTCTACTATGAAGCTGAGGATAAATCCCATTGGTTATTACAGCGTTCCTGTGTCTAATCGTATCTCACTGCGCCTAAATGACTTAGGTTGTTTTGTGTTATATTGTTCTATAGGGTAATACATCAATACTTTTGTCTACATATATAATTGTCACTTATTATTCATATGCAGTGTCTTTTACATCCATCCTTATGGTTTTCCTTTGGTGTATATTCACATTCTTGCTCCCTTACTCTCATTCACATACATAACTGTCACATATTACTCACATGCAGTGTTATGTACATCCATCTGTATGGTTCTACCTCTGCTGTATAGCAGGGTGACTTTAGTGGCCCTTTTGTTCACTCATTCTCATGCCCCTGCACTTTATTAATTGTCTGCATAGTATAATTGGCAACTATCTATCTGTATTTGCATTCAATTGCGCACTTTATTCACTGGCATTTTATTTGCCTCTTTATCTTTCTCGTGCCAGCTATGTCCTGACATTTGCTCATTAGCACTCTACTGTGTTCTTTATATATTGGCTCTCCATGTCCTGGCATGAGTCACATGCACCTTATACCCCTTTTACCCTCACTTACACCGATCCAGTACGTGCACTCGCTCAGCTTCTATCTGACTTCCTTCTTACGTTCGGCCGCCTCCTGTCTTCTACTCCGCCCCTAGCGGTGTGCGCTTCTCCCGGCCGGCTTGTCCTGGTTGCCGTGGATACGCGTCCTGCTTGCGTCGCGCGTCTGGCCCCTCCCACTGACGCGTCAGTGCGGGGTGCAGATGCGTGACGTCGGACGCCGACTCCACCGCCTCCGGCCATTGCAGTGCTGGGGCAAGCGCCATCATTACCGCTTAGGGTGCCTTTGCCGGGGATATAAATAGACCTTCATTCCTCTTCACACTAGCGCCCCCCCGAGGAAGCAGCATATGCGAAACGCGCGTCGGGGCTCCCTTTCCCGCACACGGCTGCAGGTTGGTACCCTCTGTATGTACTCTCTTATCAGGATTATGCAGGCAGACTTTAGGCTTCATTCATTCTATTATATGGGATTTTCCTTCTATCATTGATCCATGCCTTTGGTCTTGGCAAGCTTGTGCCACATAGTATACTTTGCCATATTTAGCTTACATTAAGCATTTTTTTGATACTACCTGGTATACATTTCTTTGCACTAGGCACTTTTCTTACATTGTCCTGCATACTGTGTATCTCCCTGCATCAGCACTTTATCTTAGAGCATTCATTATACGTGTATTATCCCTGATTACCATGTGCTCAGTCACCCTTATAAAAAATCAGTATGACTTTATTATTTGCACTATGCAATATATACTTAATTGATGTATGGTATTTTGCACTTTTGGTATCAGTGTTATTGACCAAGTTTTTTGCTCTATAAAATGTATCACTCGTTCCGTGTGTGGCACTAGTGTCGCCTTTTTTATCTTTTCATTGCATCCCATTATTTGGTTTCTATTCATTTTGTCTGTATTTGTGTATGGTTCTTCAATAAAATTGTTACATTTTAGCTCTTAGTGTCCATTTCTCTTTTGGGTTTCTAATTATTAAATGTGTGTTTTTTATACTGTACTTCCTGTGACATTTTGCTTCAAAGGAGTTTCAAACAGGACATCACAGGAGGTTGGGGCTACACTCACCCCCTGCAGCATACATTGCCCATCCTGGAACAGGACGTCACAAGGGGCAGTGATGTGCAGTTACTCACTATTGTCTTGCATCGATACCCCCTCTAAAGAGGTTCTGTATCCTGGGTGATGTACACTGTGGCAGATGTTAGTTCAACATGGGTACTCTAGTTCTATCTCCATTGCCGCCGTAGATTCTGTGAAAAAAGATTTCATCAGCGGGCAAAGATAGAAACAGTAATACCAGCGGCACCTCCACACCCTCAAATGAGTTATCATGAGGGGGCAGTGCTGGAGTTACTCACTGCTTACAGTCTCTTGCAAAAATATTCAGATCCCTGGGACTTTACAACCTTTTATTACATATCATGTTTCAAGCATAAACAAAATTTATTGCTTATTTTAAATTTTTGCGGAAATTCAAAAACTGAAAAGTGGGGCATGCAATATTATTCGGCCCCTTTAACTTAATACTTTGTTGCGAAACCTTTTGCTGCAATTAGAGCTGCAAGTCGCTTGGGGTATGTCTCTATCAGTTTTGTACATCGAGAGACTGAAATTCTTGCCCATTCTTCCTTGGCAATCAGCTCGAGCTCAGTGAGGTTTGATGGAGATCGTTTGTGAACAGCAGTTTTCAGCTCT
Source organism: Ranitomeya imitator (assembly GCF_032444005.1). Classification (NCBI taxonomy): domain Eukaryota; kingdom Metazoa; phylum Chordata; class Amphibia; order Anura; family Dendrobatidae; genus Ranitomeya; species Ranitomeya imitator. The sequence goes on from NC_091287.1 coordinate 350,046,465, forward strand.
TTCCACAGATTCTCGATTGGATTGAGGTCTGGACTTTGACTTGGCCATTTAACACCTGAAATACGTTTATTTGTGAACCATTCCATTGTAGATGTTGCTTTATGTTTGGGATCATTGTCTTGTTGGAAGACAAATCTCCATCCCAGTCGCAGGTCTTTTGCAGACAGGTTTTCTTCCAGAATAGTCCTGTATTTGGCTCCATCCATCTTCCCATCAATTTTAATGATTTTCCCTGTCCCTGCTGAAGAAAAGCAGGCGCAAACCATGATGCTGCCACCACCATGTTTGACAGTGAGGATGGTGTGTTCAGGATGATGAGCTGTGTTGCCATTACGCCAAACATATTGTTTGGCATTGTTGCCAAAAAGTTTGATTTTGGTTTCATCTGACCAGAGCACCTTCTTCCACATGTTTGGTGTGTCTCCCAGGTGGCTTTTTGCAAACTTTAAACAACACTTTTTATGGATATCTTTGAGAAATGGCTTTCTTCTTACCACTCTTCCATAAAGGCCAGATTTGTGCAGTGTATGACTGATTGTTGTCCTATACATTTCAAAAACCTGATCTGCACATCCAAACATAGACTGAGTGTGAACAGGTGCTGAACCCAGAGTCGCCAACTCGTATATTGTTAAGTAAATAGGGCAGCACACTGCAGCGCCAAAACATGCAAACTTGAAAACACAAAATTTGAACTGCATTACTGCACTAGAAATATGAAAAATGAGAGCTTTTAGCGCATAAAAATGGCCAATTTTATGTGTACCTCGTAGCCACTTTACGGCATCTCTCTTATACGAGGTCCTACGCTTGACCTACCTCGCTGAGAATAAACATCTCTATCTGAAAGGGTACATGTGAAACCTCTTCTTGGACTCAAATTCTCTCTCTCTGTGGAGGGGTATTGGACCTACTATAATTAAAACACCTGAAGCTAGGAGGCAGGGAGTGCACGATCAGAAGGCTAGAGAATACATTTCAAAAACCTGATCTGCACATCCAAACATAGACTGAGTGTGAACAGGTGCTGAACCCAGAGTCGCCAACTCGTATATAGTTAAGTAAATAGGGCAGCACACTGCAGCGCCAAAACATGCAAACTTGAAAACACGAAATTTGAACTGCATTACTGCACTAGAAATATGAAAAATGAGAGCTTTTAGCACATAAAAATGGCCAATTTTATGTGTACCTCGTAGCCACTTTACGGCATCTCTCTTATACGAGGTCCTACGCTTGACCTACCTCGCTGAGAATAAACGTCTCTATCTGAATGGGTACATGTGAAACCTCTTCTTGGACTCAAATTCTCTCTCTCTGTGGAGGGGTATTGGACCTACTATAATTAAAACACCTGAAGCTAGGAGGCAGGGAGTGCACGATCAGAAGGCTAGAGAATACATTTCAAAAACCTGATCTGCACATCCAAACATAGACTGAGTGTGAACAGGTGCTGAACCCAGAGTCGCCAACTCGTATATAGTTAAGTAAATAGGGCAGCACACTGCAGCGCCAAAACATGCAAACTTGAAAACACGAAATTTGAACTGCATTACTGCACTAGAAATATGAAAAATGAGAGCTTTTAGCGCATAAAAATGGCCAATTTTATGTGTACCTCGTAGCCACTTTACGGCATCTCTCTTATACGAGGTCCTACGCTTGACCTACCTCGCTGAGAATAAACGTCTCTATCTGAATGGGTACATGTGAAACCTCTTCTTGGACTCAAATTCTCTCTCTCTGTGGAGGGGTATTGGACCTACTATAATTAAAACACCTGAAGCTAGGAGGCAGGGAGTGCACGATCAGAAGGCTAGAGAATACATTTCAAAAACCTGATCTGCACATCCAAACATAGACTGAGTGTGAACAGGTGCTGAACCCAGAGTCGCCAACTCGTATATAGTTAAGTAAATAGGGCAGCACACTGCAGCGCCAAAACATGCAAACTTGAAAACACGAAATTTGAACTGCATTACTGCACTAGAAATATGAAAAATGAGAGCTTTTAGCGCATAAAAATGGCCATTTTTATGTGTACCTCGTAGCCACTTTACGGCATCTCTCTTATACGAGGTCCTACGCTTGACCTACCTCGCTGAGAATAAACGTCTCTATCTGAATGGGTACATGTGAAACCTCTTCTTGCGTAGGACCTCGTATAAGAGAGATGCCGTAAAGTGGCTACGAGGTACACATAAAATTGGCCATTTTTATGCGCTAAAAGCTCTCATTTTTCATATTTCTAGTGCAGTAATGCAGTTCAAATTTCGTGTTTTCAAGTTTGCATGTTTTGGCGCTGCAGTGTGCTGCCCTATTTACTTAACTATATACGAGTTGGCGACTCTGGGTTCAGCACCTGTTCACACTCAGTCTATGTTTGGATGTGCAGATCAGGTTTTTGAAATGTATTCTCTAGCCTTCTGATCGTGCACTCCCTGCCTCCTAGCTTCAGGTGTTTTAATTATAGTAGGTCCAATACCCCTCCACAGAGAGAGAGAATTTGAGTCCAAGAAGAGGTTTCACATGTACCCATTCAGATGGAGACGTTTATTCTCAGCGAGGTAGGTCAAGCGTAGGACCTCGTATAAGAGAGATGCCGTAAAGTGGCTACGAGGTACACATAAAATTGGCCATTTTTATGCGCTAAAAGCTCTCATTTTTCATATTTCTAGTGCAGTAATGCAGTTCAAATTTTGTGTTTTCAAGTTTGCATGTTTTGGCGCTGCAGTGTGCTGCCCTATTTACTTAACTATGTGCGAGTTGGCGACTCTGGGTTCAGCACCTGTTCACACTCAGTCTATGTTTGGATGTGCAGATCAGGTTTTTGAAATGTATTCTCTAGCCTTCTGATCGTGCACTCCCTGCCTCCTAGCTTCAGGTGTTTTAATTATAGTAGGTCCAATACCCCTCCACAGAGAGAGAGAATTTGAGTCCAAGAAGAGGTTTTTACATGTACCCATTCAGATAGAGACGTTTATTCTCAGCGAGGTAGGTCAAGCGTAGGACCTCGTATAAGAGAGATGCCGTAAAGTGGCTACGAGGTACACATAAAATTGGCCATTTTTATGCGCTAAAAGCTCTCATTTTTCATATTTCTAGTGCAGTAATGCAGTTCAAATTTCGTGTTTTCAAGTTTGCATGTTTTGGCGCTGCAGTGTGCTGCCCTATTTACTTAACTTGATTGTTGTCCTATGGACAGACTGTCCCACCTCAGCTGTACATCTCTGCAGTTCATCCAGAGTGATCATGGGCCTCTTGGCTGCATCTCTTATCAGTCTTCTCCTTGTTTGGGATGAAAGTTTAGAGAGACTGCCGGGTCTTGGTAGATTTACCGTGTTATGATACTCCTTCCATTTCAATATGATCGCTTGCACATTGCACCTTGGGATGTTTAAAGTCTTGGAAATCATTTTGCATCCAAATCCAGCTTTATATTTCTCCACAACAGTATCACGGACCTGCCTGTTGTGTTCCTTGGTCTTCATGATGCTCTCTGTGCTTCAAACAGAACCCTGAATGTATCACAGAGCAGGTGCATTTATGCGGAGACTTGATTACATACAGGTGGATTATATTTATCATTACTAGGCATTTAGGACAACATTGGATCATTGAGAGATCCACAATGAACTTCTGGAGTGAGTTTTCTGCACTGAAAGTAAAGAGGCTGAAAAATATTGCACGCCCCACTTTTCAGTTTTTGAATTTCCACAAAAATGTAAAATAACCAATAAATTTCGTTAAACTTCACAATTGTGTTTCACTTGTTGATTCTTCACCAAAAATTTACATTTAGTATCTTTATGTTTGAAGCATGATATGTGGAAAAAGATTGAAATGTTCCAGGGAGCCGAATACTTTTGCAAGGCACTGTATATCAGCACCCCTTACGGACGACTTGTTTAAATTTAGAAGCTATGAGCCTTTGCTGGTGTCACGCACTGCTTCTATGACCGTCTCCGGATGTTTTCCTTTACAGAAGCTATGGCAGCGGAGATAGAAAAGGAGATCCAGCACTGCACTCACATCTCCCACTGCTTCTATCACTCAGGATGTCTTCAGAGGGGGTGGCGATGCAACAAACTAATAAGTATCTGCAGCACTGCCCCATATTTCAAGAGGAGCAATGGAGAGCGTGTGCATTCCCAGCCTCTTGTAATGTCACATCTAAGACACCTCTGAAATAAAACGTCACAGGAAGCACAGTTAAAAAAATACATTTAGAGACTAGGTAGATAGGGAGAAGTGTAGTGTGTTGTGTAATAAGGGAAATTCCAAATATACAAACGTGGTTACTGTTTAAGGATGTAAATGATGAACTAATAATGATTTCATTCTTATAATTTGCAATTATATTTGAATATTGCTGACTAATTCCTAATAAGTTCCAATATTAATAATTGGATAAACAAGCTCCGTTTAAATATATAGTTATATTAGAACACTTTTATGCTGCTTTCCTGCGGTGCAATTATAGCTCTCATTACTTAAGAAAGCAATTAAAATAATTGGTATGCAATTATTGAAAAATGTTTATATTCAAAGTATCATCCAGAAAGACCTTTAATTTCATGCAACATAACATTATGAAAACTACTTTTGTGCAAAGTCAATTATTTTGCACTGTTACGAATTCAAAGGAACATAATACTTTAAATTTTAGCAAATTTTCAATTTCTGTTCAAAATAGGCACCTACAGTAAACATTTATGGATGGTACTGTAAAAAAGTGAGAGATTTAATTTTATATGATGCAAGAGCCTCCCGATATTCGCTGAGAAAAAATTTCCCGTAGAAGACAAGTCTGCTTAAAGGGAACATGCTTCCTGTCCACGTAGTTGCAGATTATATAAGTGGATTAATTAGACAGTTAGAGCCATTATGGGTGTTTTTTCTGCCTCATGTAAAAAAGTGAAAAGTTAAGATTCTGTTAGGATGTTTATGGATCATTTAACATTTTGATATAATAGGGAAAATCAGTGTGAAAGCAAAACTGCAACTTGCACTAGTCTCTTCCGTATTTCAGATGAGACTCATCTATTCCAGTCCGTAAGTTTACAAACAAAAAATGAATACTTTATGAATCATCTGTATTACATCTGATTTTTATGGGTGTATTACAATTAACATAGGAATCTGTATTTGGTCTTTTAAATATTATTAACTATTCTTGTATTAAAAGAATGCCATATGGAGGAAATGAAAATAAAAAAACACACATAAATGAGACATAAATGGTAGAAAATTGGAATATGGATAACAATATGGATTAAATTGTCTAATTTAAGCCTGTGTGTTGGGCTCTCCATGCATCTGTTGTGACAGTGACACAGCCGGGACACAGGCAGCTGAGGTGCCGAACAGCTAATCAGCCGGCGCGCTCCATGTATCCTCGTTCCTTCTGCAGCTTATTCTGTAAGTGCTATAGCTTGCCGAATAAGCAGGGACCTGGTCAAATTCGCTCATCTCTTGTCATGACCACGCTGCTGTCCTGTTACGCTCTGGCACTTTACAGGAAAACAGTGTGCTGTCAGATGTGGGGTGCATTACTCTCACTTGTAGGCCACAGGCCTCCGCTGTCTCCCCGCCTCCATCATCAGGAGACTCCGTACACAGCTCAGGTGACACTAAGTTCCTTTTCAACGAACAGAAGTTTACTGGACAGTTCAAGTTCATGAGATTTTAACCTGTGGGATAGGGCACAACACTTCTTATTACCAGCTTTTTAGCACAACTCATCTTCAGCCTTATCATTCATTTCTTCTGGAATATGCCAATGCACACTGGCTCAGTCAGCCCAGCGATTTCCTGTCCTGTCTGGCAGTGCACCTGTAAGGGGGGTGCTGGAGGCTAGTTTGTGCTCTGCAACCCTCTGTGTACCTGCTTTATGAAACTGGGCATGTTGCATATGTACTGATGTTCATTAGTGTTGAGCGATACCGTCCGATACTTGAAAGTATCGGTATCGGATAGTATCGGCCGATACCCGAAAAATATCGGATATCGCCGATACCGATATCCGATACCAATACAAGTCAATGGGACATCAAGTATCGGAAGGTATTCTCATGGTTCCCAGGGTCTGAAGGAGAGGAAACTCTCCTTCAGGCCCTGGGATCCATAGGGATGTGTAAAATAAAGAATTAAAATAAAAAATATTGATATGCTCACCTCTCCGGCGGCCCCTGGACTTCACGCTGGTAACCGGCCGGCTTCTTTGTTTAAAATGAGCGCCTTCAGGACCTGCGAATGACGTCACGGCTTCTGATTGTTTGCGTGCCGCCCATGTGACCGGCACGCGACCAATCAGAAGCCGCGACGTAATTCGCAGGTCCTTAATTCCTAGAATTAGGAGTTTTGTGAATGAGAATGACGTCGCGGCTTCTGATTGATCGCGTGTCGGTCACATGGGCGGCACGCGACCAATCAGAAGCCGCATTGTCATTCGCAGGTCCTGAAGGCGCTCATTTTAAACAAAGAAGCCGGCCAGTTACCAGCGTGATGTCCAGGGGCCGCCGGAGAGGTGAGCATATCAATATTTTTTATTTTAATTCTTTATTTTACACATCCCTATTGATCCGATACCGATACCCGATACCACAAAAGTATCGGATCTCGGTATCGGAATTCCGATACCGCAAGTATCGGCCGATACCCGATACTTGCGGTATCGGAATGCTCAACACTAATGCTCATGCATTGTGTATGTTTCATGATTAGGGATAGAGGTAGGGAAATGTAGTATTTGGGTTTGGTTTAGGGTTTGAAGAGGTAAAATAAGACTTAGAATAGTGGGGAGCACTATAGAGTAGGAGTTTAGAGTGAGTTTAGAGGAGAAATAGTTAAGCCAATATGTTGCTAGTTAGTAGAGCTAGAGGAGAATGTGTTCCTGAGATAGTGAGTTGTTGTTGTGAGGAGAAAGAAGGACAGTGAGCTTATTTACCACAGCTGTATTATGACAGAGGCTCGTCAATCCAGGCCCTATTGGTGGACAGACACAATAGCACGAGCAGATTTGGGCAGCATGAGAGAAATAGCGGCTAGGCTTATGGGAAACGTCCGAGATGTCCGAGACTTACGGTCTGACAAGGATTGGCAGAGAGATCCTTTACTTTTACCCAGGATGGGAAAATGGACAGGCAGCACCAAGAACAAGCTAGTCTGGCTACACAGGGAGCTGTGGTACCGAAGGATATAATACGGGAACAAATGACAGGAAGAAGCAGGGACAGTTCAAAGGAAAGAATGCCCATCCTGTATGAAGATTGCTGTGCGGTGTCTGTATCTAAACTGGATGAGCTACGTAAAGTTCTTATGTTTGAATTGAACTTGAACTTTTGAGAATCTTTGTGTGTTGCTGGGAAAAGCTGGAATTCTGCTGCCTGAAGAGAACTCTGACCCACAGGTGGGTGGACTACAGTGCACACACACCACACCAGACAAGGGACATGATGTATTTGTTGTAGGGTGTCAGGGCATATCGGAACAGCAGCCCCTCGGCATGACTACCACCCAGGCCCTCGTTACACACCCGGGATCTGCTACCTTTCCTTCACATGGTTTTATGTCCTTATTCCCCTCTGCGCCAGATGACATAATGCACCCTATTGCCTCTATGCCTGGCCTTGATCTCCTGTCCTGACATTACCGTAATGTCTGCCATGGATTCCAGCACAGCTTTCCACTGCTTTGAACATAGGTACATGCTGGCCCTAGCAATACACTGCACTTAAACTTGACCTTGTTACTCTACAATACACATGTCCTATACTGCTGCGATGTGCTATGCATATTATACTTCACATTACTATATTAACCCCTTCCCGACCTGTGACACAGCGTATGCGTCATGAAAGTCGGTGCCAATCCGACCTGTGACGCATATGCTGTGTCACAGAAAGATCGCGTCCCTGCAGATCGGGTGAAAGGGTTAACTCCCATTTCACCCGGCCTGCAGGGACAGGGGGCGTGGTAGTTTAGCCCAGGGGGGGTGGCTTCACCCCCCGTGTCTACGATCGCTCTGATTGGCTGTTGAAAGTGAAACTGCCAATCAGAGCGATTTGCAATATTTCACCTAAAAAACTGGTGAAATATTACAATCCAGCCATGGCCGATGCTGCAATATCATCGGCCATGGCTGGAAACACTTATGTGCACCCACCCCACCCCACCGATTGCCCCCCCAGCCCCCCGATCTGTGGTCCGCTCCCCTCCGTCCTGTGCTCTGCTCCCCCGTCCTCCTGTCCGCTCCCCCCATGCTCCAATCACACCCCCTGGGTGATGTAATTACCATGGGGTCAGTCACATGATGGAAAGAGTCACATGGTATTGGGTTGAAATAACTGGGCTCTAGAGGCAGTCTTTGGTCAGCAAGACTCGAAAGAGGATTCACCAGTGGTTTTGTATTTTGAGAAGGAAAGACAGAACCTGTGTTGCTCCAGAGTGGGATGTTACCCGCAATGCACATCACAGTAGGATGTTTACAGTGGCAGTCACACAAAATATGATGTGGTCATGGTTTTCTTCAAAAGATAGGATTCTCCCACACACCCCTTTCCCAGAGTGTGTAACTGATTTCATGGCCCCCACAGTGCTCACCACACCACATGCAGTATAAAAACCATTGAGGCCTCCCAAACAGTATGAAATCCCCACACAGTATGATGTCCACAGTAGCCTTTACATACAATATGATGCTCCTACAGTCTTTCCCACATTGTATGATTCTCCCACACACCCCATGCAAAATGATGACCCCACAGCACTCTAAAATGGTATGATGCCTGCAGAATAGGATTCCCACACCTCACCACCATTAGTATGATGACACCACAGTACATTTACACTCTCACAGTTTAATGTCCCCACACAACACCCACACAGTATGATCTTAATGTGTTGTACCACAAACAGTATAATTCACCAACCCCCACAAACACAGTATAATGCCCCCACAAATCTAACACAGAATGATGCCCCTACAGCACCCATACACAGTGTCATGCCTCCAAAGTCCCAGCACACACAGTCAGGGCTGGTTTTAGACAAACCAAGGCCCTGGGAAAATGTTTAAAGTGGGGCCCCAAATGCTCACATATCGCACCATGACACAGAAACATTTCTCTTGTATTTACAAGTGCTAAGTTAAAGCTGCTAAACGAGCGTGATCGACAATACTGAAGTCGATCAACGCTTGTTTCCTGGCCTCTTTAGGGTAGGTGCACACATTCTGTAATTTGGCAGAGGTTTGGATGCAGCACATCTCTGCTGTCAGCTACTGAAGGCAGGTGAATCCACATGTGTTCATTGAACTGTGCGGATTCACTGCGTCCAATACATTGTATGGGTGAAATTTATCTTGCGGAGACAAATAAAGATAAATTGACATGTTATAGTCTGGAATGACGCACCGCATGTCCGTCTCCGTGGGTGAGCCACAAGCGTCTGTGCACAGTTAGTGGGCATGGGATTTCTTGAAATACCATCCACTATGCTGCAACATCTGGCCACTGTACGCAACGTCCAACCCCGCATCGTTAACTGACCATGTGCACTTACACTTACTCCGGCTGAGGAAGAATGATTGGTACAGATAATCCTCGATACAGTATTATGCAGGTCCCATATAGTACATATAGTAAAATGCACTCCCCATGGTCTTTGGTAGCATATAATGCAGTCCCCTCAGAGTATACTGCAGCCCCCTTAGAGTATACTGTAGCCCCCTCAGAGTATACTGTAGTACTCCTAAGAGTATACTTCAGCCCCCTCAGAGTATAATGCAGCCCCCTCAGAGTACAATGCAGCCCCACACACACAGTATAAAGCAGGCCTCACCCCCTCAAACACACAGTGTATTGCAGCCCCACACACAGTATTATTCAGCCCCCCCCACAAACACACAGTATATTGAAGCCCCCTTCACACAAATTGTAATGCAGCTAGCCATACCCAGTATAATTCAGCCCACACACATAGTATAAAGCAGCTCCTTCAGATAATAATGCAGCCCCCAGAGTATAATGCAGCCCCCCACAGACACACGCACAATACTCACCTTTCCTCCTCGTTCCCCAGCTGCTCTGATTTCTGCAGAGCATCTCAGTGTCTCATCAGCTCCACTGCTGAAACACGCTGAATCACAGAAAGAGGAGGAGTGATGGGAGAGGGAGAGTCACATGACGTTCTCTCCTCTATCACTGCTTTCAACTCTATCGTTATCTATGATGCCGATAAGTTGAATGCACGATGAAGAGAGGAGGCAACTTTGGCGGGAGCCCTTGGATGAGTGGGGGCCCTAGGCTGCTGCCTTGTCTGCCTGCCCCTAATGCTGGTCCTGCACACAATATAATACCACCACAGTCCCCCAACACACAACATGACACCTCCCACACAGTATAATGCCTTCTCTGTCCTCCAACGCACAGTATGATACCTCCACCTTCTGTCCAAACAGTATAAATTCCCACAGCATCCCCCACACAGTATAATGTACCACATAGCAATCCCACACTGCATGATGCCCCCACAGCCAATCCACACGCATTATGATGCCCCTGGTGTCCTCATAATGGCTCTCACACAAGCATCACATTAGCCTACATAACTACTCCTCAGTGACCGAGCTGCTCTCTGCTACTCAGTCTTTTAACCTGAGACAGGCAAGTAACCTGAATTTCTTTCAGTCTCTGTATGGAAGGAATGTTATAAAGCTTTCTGCTAAATGATCCTGTTCAATAGTATACTTAGAACACAGATACAGTTGTATTCGGGAAATACACCAACATCCCAAAACAGCCGGACAGCCGCGAAAATTGGAACTGTCAAACTATATCTGGATTGGTTGGAAGGTTTTCATAAGTATGTAAATTATACATTAGATTTGCTGGTAAGGAGAAACAAAGGTAGCATTTATATGCATTAGAATCATATATGACTTCCCATAGTACATTATTTTTCACATATTATTGGTTTACCATGACAGCTAGAAAGGATTTCTGAATGTAATGGAAGCAATATACACTCTACAGGGCTTAAAATTACTTACAAAAAGCATAAGCATGTTGTGAATTACAGCATAAAGCATATCAATACCACAGTCAATAGTACTCAGTTTACACTGTCATACAGATAACCACACTAATAATGTAAACGTCAGTTTTGTCACACATCATGATCAAATTGTGTGAGCTTATTTATCGCTTCAAGGCAAACAAAGGCTCAACTATCTGTAAAGATTTGTTGTGTTGGCCCGTGATATTGTCAGCGAGATAAAAACTCAATTGCAATTATGGGACAAAGTTTGTGTCCAGGGCCACCATCAGGTCATTACTGCACTTACTGGCGTATGGGACCTGACAAGCGGAGGGGAGCCCACAGCCAATCACATGCCGGCAGCTGACGTCAGTGCGCACATCTCTAGCGAATGCCGGAACTATGGTACACGCCTCAGTGGAGTGTAGCAGAGGACACCGCTGGACCTTGGCTAGGTAAGGAGAAGCTTTTTTTGTAAAGTCGCAGTATGGGGTGCATTATACTACTATGGGATGCATTATACTGGTATGGGGTGCATTATACTGCTATGGGGGTGCACTATACTACTATGGGGCTGCATTGTACTTCTATGGGGGTGCACTATACTACTAGTGGGGGTGCAATGTTCTATATATGACTATGGTGTGTATTATACTATTATATATGACTATGGGTTGCATTATACTGTTATTGATGACCATGGGGGCAGTATAGAGACATGCAACAGAATGGGAGGACTTGTGGGGTCCAGAATGGGAGAACACATGGGGTCCATAATGTGGGATATTATTACTGTAAGGGCTAATTAAAGGATAATACTTTTGAGTGTGGGGGAGGAGAGGTCATTTTATTGTGCTGGGCGACACGGTTGTTTGTTTTCTTCATCTGGCATAGTGTAGAGGTTGGAGAAGTGATGGCAGTCTGCGCTGTATGAAGATGAAAAGCAAAGATGAAGGACATCAGCTAGAGACATCACCGGTAAGTCAGTGTGTTACCTGTACACTGACACTATACACTGTAGACTATATACAGAGCTCCTGTGTATAATGTCACACTGGTGATCATGGTATTACCTGTAAAAAACAGCTCTGGCAAAAATTAAAAGACCACTGCAAAATTTTCTTGTTTTTCTCTTTATAGGTACTGTATATTTTTGAGTAAAATTTAAATTGTTCTTTTATTCTATACACTTCTGACAACATGTCTCCAAATTTCCAAGCAATAAATTTTGCATTTTTTTTCTGAAGAGGAGAAATGGTCCGCATTAAAAAAAAATCCAGTGCTTTCAGACTTCAAATAATGCAAAGAAAACAAGTTCATAATGATTTAGAAACAACAATGCTAATGTTTTAACTCAGGAAGAGTTCAGAAATCAATATTTTGTGGAATAACCATGATTTTTAATCACAACTTCCATGCTTCTTGGCATGCTTTCCACCAGTTTTTCACATTGCTTCTGGCGCAAAAATTTAAACAGTTCTTCTTTGTTTGATGGCTTGTGACTATCCATCATCCTCTTGATTACATTCCAGAGGTTTCCAATGGGGTTCAGGTCTGGAGATTGGGTTGCCCATGACAAAGTTTTGATGTGGTGGTCTCTTAATTTTTGGCCAGAGTTGTATATGCTATATACAGTGCTCCTGTGTATAATGTCACTGGTGATCACTGTATTATCTGTACACTGACATTGTATACAGAGCTCCTGTGCCTGTCACCAATGATCAATGTATTAAGTGTACACTGACACTATACACTCTGTACCATATACAAAGATCCTGTGTATAATGGCGCTTATGGTAAATTAGTATTATGTCATTTTATTAATGCTAAATATTGTAGTATTTGGTCACTATGTGGTTGTAATATGTGGTCCAGTTATGGTGTGGCTGTATTTGTCCCTTGTATGTGGTATTATTAGGTAACCATTTGGTGGTAATGTGTGGACCGGCCTTGGTGTGGCGGTATTATTCGGTAGCTATGTGGTGGTAATATGTGGTCTGGTCGTGGCGTGGTGGTATTTGTCCCTTGTCTGTGGTATTATAGATTACTATGCTGTGGTAATATGGTGTCGGGCCATGGTGTGGTAGTATTTGTTCTTTGTATGTGGTATTATTGTTCATTTTAACGTGTATCTGACACGTTCCCCTAAAGAAACATAAATAAAAAATATACCTAAAAAAGCATTGGATATTTTAACAAATATTTAATAGGTTAGAGTAGACTAGGGCCTGGCCAAAAGAGTTTACCTTGTAGTGGTGGGGGCTAAAAAAAAAAAAAATCTTTCAGCCAAAACATAACCTGCTGGCTATGTAGGTGATCTGGTGTTAGATGGGAACTGACAATGTTTGATTGGTGAAGACGTGGTGTAGAAGAGAAGTTTCTCCAAGAATAGGTGGTTGGACTGTGGAAGGTTTGAGGATTGAAGGCAGAGCTGGGGTGGAGCCTGGGCAGAGTCTTAAGGGGACCCAAAAAATTTCCCAGTATGGGGCCCTGAATTCCTAGTGGCGGCCCTCCAGCATCAAAATATTGTGAAAGATTGTCCAGTGAATCTCGTTATTTTACAAGCTGCTAATGTCGAGTGAAATATGTACTCGTTCTGATTACGCTATTCACAGAAAGGTCTACTATGATATCCTAGCCAAAATATGTATTTTTTAACCCCTTCCCGACCCATGACGCCACGTAGGCGTCATGAAAGTCGGTGCCATTCCGACCCATGACGCCTATGCGGCGTCATGGAAAGATCGCGTCCCTGCAGACCGGGTGAAAGGGTTAACTCCCATTTCACCCGATCTGCAGGGACAGGGGGAGTGGTAGTTTAGCCCAGGGGGGGTGGCTTCACCCCCTCGTGGCTACGATCGCTCTGATTGGCTGTTGAAAGTGAAACTGCCAATCAGAGCGATTTGTAATATTTCACCCATTATAACGGGTGAAATATTACAATCCAGCCATGGCCGATGCTGCAATATCATCGGCCATGGCTGGAAATACTAGTGTGCCCCCACCCCACCCCTCCGATCGCCCCCCCACCCCCCCGATCTGGCCGGTACACTGCTCCGGCTCCCCTCCGTCCAGTGCTCCGCTCCCCCCCGTGCTCGTGCCCGCTCCCCCCGTGCTCCAATCACCCCCCCGTGCTCCAATCACCCCCCCTGCACTCCGATCCACCCCCCCCCCGTGCTCCGTTCCACCCCCCCGTGCTCCATTCCAGCCCCCCCGTGCTCCGTTCCACGCCCCCCGCGCTCCGTTCCACCCCTCCCGCGCTCCGATTCCCCCCCCCCGTGCTCCGATCCCCCCCCCGTGGTCCCCCCCCACCCTATCATACTTACCGATCCAGCCGTGGTCCCGTCCGTCTTCTCCCGGGCGCCGCCATCTTCCAAAATGGCGGGCGCATGCGCAGTGCGCCCGCCGAATCTGCCGGCCGGCAGATTCGTTCCAAAGTGCATTTTGATCACTGAGATATAATCTATCTCAGTGATCAAAATAAAAAAAATAATAAATTACCCCCCCCCCTTTGTCACCCCCATAGGTAGGGACAATAAAAAAATAAAGAATTTTTTTTTTTTTCCACTGTTAGAATAGGGTTAGGGGTAGGGGTAGGGTTAGGGTTAGGGGTAGGGTTAGGGGTAGGGTTAGGGGTAGGGTTAGGGGTAGGGCTAGGGGTAGGGTTAGGGGTAGGGGTAGGGGTAGGGCTAGGGGTAGGGTTAGGGTTAGGGGTAGGGTTAGGGCTAGGGTTAGGGCTAGGGTTAGGGTTAGGGTTAGGGTTAGGAATGTGCACACGTATTCTGGTCCTCTGCGGATTTGATAAATCCGCAGTGCTAAACCGCTGCGGATTTATGGCGGATTTACCGCGTTTTTTTCTGCGCATTTCACTGCGGTTTTACAATTGCGATTTTCTATTGGAGCAGTTGTAAAACCGCTGCGGAATCCGCACAAAGAAGTGACATGCTGCGGAATGTAAACCGCTGCGTTTCCGTGCAGTTTTTCCGCAGCATGTGTACAGCGATTTTTGTTTCCCATAGGTTTACATTGAACTGTACACTCATGGGAAACTGCTGCGGATCCGCAGCGTGTGCACATACCTTTAGAATTAGGCCATGTGCACACGGTGCGGATTTGGCTGCGGATTCGCAGCAGTGTTCCATCAGGTTTACAGTACCATGTAAACATATGAAAAACCAAATCCGCTGTGCCCATGGTGCGGAAAATACCGCGCGGGAACGCTGCGTTGTATTTTCCGCAGCATGTCAATTCTTTGTGCGGATTCCGCAGCGTTTTACACCTGTTCCTCAATAGGAATCCGCAGGTGAAATCCGCACAAAAAACACTGGAAATCCGCGGAAAATCCGCAGGTAAAACACAGTGCCTTTTACCCGCAGATTTTTCAAAAATGGTGCGGAAATATCTCACACGAATCCGCAACGTGGGCACATAGCCTTAGGGTTAGGGTTGGAATTAGGGTTGTGGTTAGGGTTAGGGGTGTGTTGGGGTTAGTGTTGTGGTTAGGGGTGTGTTGGGGTTAGGGTTGTGATTAGGGTTATGGCTACAGTTGGGATTAGGGTTAGGGGTGTGTTGGGGTTAGTGTTGGAGGTAGAATTGAGGGGTTACCACTGTTTAGGCACATCAGGGGTCTCCAAACGCAACATGGCGCCACCATTGATTCCAGCCAATCTCGTATTCAAAAAGTCAAATGGTGCTCCCTCACTTCCGAGCCCTGACGTGTGCCCAAACAGTGGTTTACCCCCACATATGGGGTACCAGCATACTCAGGACAAACTGCGCAACAATTACTGGGGTCCAATTTCTCCTGTTACCCTTGTGAATCTAAAAAAATGCTTGCTAAAACATAATTTTTGAGGAAAGAAAAATGATTTTTTATTTTCACGGCTCTGCGTTGTAAACGTCTGTGAAGCACTTGGGGGTTCAAAGTGCTCACCACATATCTAGATAAGTTCCTTGGGGGGTCTAGTTTCTAAAATGGGGTCACTTGTGGGGGGTTTCTACTGTTTAGGCACACCAGGGGCTCTGCAAACGCAACGTGACACCCGCAGACCATTCCATCAAAGTCTGCATTTCAAAAGTCACTACTTCCCTTCTGAGCCCCGACGTGTGCCCAAACAGTGGTTTACCCCCACATATGGGGTATCAGCGTACTCAGGAGAAACTGGACAACAACTTTTGGGGTCCAATTTTTCCTGTAACCCTTGGGAAAATAAAAAAGTCTGGGCTAAATAATTATTTTTGAGGAAAGAAAACGTATTTATTATTTTCACGGCTCTGCATTATAAACTTCTATGAAGCACTTGGGGGTTCAAAGTGCTCACCACACATCTAGATAAGTTCCTTTCAGGGTCTAGTTTCCAAAATGGGGTCACTTGTGGGGGGTTTCTACTGTTTAGGCACATCAGGGGCTCTGCAAACGCAACGTGACGCCCGCAGAGCATTCCATCAAAGTCTGCATTTCAAAACGTCACTACTTCAATTCCAAGCCCCGGCATGTGCCCAAACAGTAGTTTACCCCCACATATGGGGTATCACCGTACTCAGGAGAAACTGGACAACAAATATTGGGGTCAAATTTCTCCTGTTACCCTTGGGAAAATTAAAAAATTCTGGGCTAAATAATTATTTTTGAGGAAAGAAAACGTATTTATTATTTTCACGGCTCTGCATTATAAACTTCTATGAAGCACTTGGGGGTTCAAAGTGCTCACCACACATCTAGATAAGTTCCTTTGGGGGTCTAGTTTCCAAAATGGGGTCACTTGTGGGGGGTTTCTACTGTTAAGCCACATCAGGGGCTCTGCAAACGCAACGTGACGCCCACAGAGCATTCCATCAAAGTCTGCATTTCAAAACGTCACTACTTCACTTCCGAGCCCCGGCATGTGCCCAAACAGTGATTTACCCCCACATATGGGGTATCAGCGTACTCAGGAGAAACTGGACAACAACTTTTGGGGTCAATTTCTCCTGTTACCCTTGGGAAAATAAAAAATTGCAGGCTAAAAGATCATTTTTGAGAAAATAATTTTTTTTTTTATTTTCATGGCTCTGCGTTATAAACTTCTGTGAAGCACTTGGGGGTTCAAAGTCCTCACCACACATCTAGATTAGTTCCTTTGGGGGTCTAGTTTCTAAAATGGTGTCATTTCTGGGGGATCTCCAATGTTTAGGCACACAGGGGCTCTCCAAACGTGACATGGTGTCCGCTAATGATTGGAGCTAATTTTCCATTTAAAAAGCCAAATGGCGTGCCATCCCTTCCGAGCCCTGCCGTGCGCCCAAACAGTGGTTTACCCCCACATATGGGGTATCAGCGTACTCAGGACAAACTGGACAACAATATTTGGGGTCCAATTTCTCCTATTATCCTTGGCAAAATAGGAAATTCCAGGCTAAAAAATCATTTTTGAGGAAAGAAAAATTATTTTTTATTTTCATGGCTCTGCGTTATAAACTTCTGTGAAGCACCTGGGGGTTTAAAGTGCTCAATATGCATCTAGATAAGTTCCTTGGGGGGTCTAGTTTCCAAAATGGGGTCACTTGTGGGGGAGCTCCAATGTTTAGGCACACAGGGGCTCTCCAAACGCGACATGGTGTCCGCTAACAATTGGAGCTAATTTTCCATTCAAAAAGTCAAATGGCACGCCTTCTCTTCCGAGCCCTGCCGAGTGCCCAAACAGTGGTTTACCCCCACATATGAGGTATCGGCGTACTCGGGAGAAATTGCCCAACAAATTTTATGATCCATTTTATCCTACTGCCCATGTGAAAATGAGAAAATTGAGGCGAAAAGAATTTTTTTGTGAAAAAAAATTACTTTTTCATTTTTACAGATCAATTTGTGAAGCACCTGAGGGTTTAAAGTGCTCACTAGGCATCTAAATTAGTTCCTTGGGGGGTCTAGTTTCCAAAATGGGGTCACTTGTGGGGGAGCGCCAATGTTTAGGCACACAGGAGCTATCCAAACGCGACATGGTGTCCGCTAACGATGGAAATAATTTTTCATTCAAAAAGTCAAATGGCGCTCCTTCCCTTCCGAGCCTTACCATGTGCCCAAACAGTGGTTTACCTCCACATGTGAGGTATTGGTGTACTCAGGAGAAATTGCCCAACACATTTTAGGATCCATTTTATCCTGTTGCCCATGTGAAAATGAAAAAATTGAGGCTAAAAGAATTTTTTTGTGAAAAAAAAGTACTTTTTCATTTTTACGGATCAATTTGTGAAGCACCTGGGGGTTCAAAGTGCTCACTATGCATCTAGATAAGTTCCTTGGGGCGTCTAGTTTCCAAAATGGGGTCACTTGTGGGGGAGCTCCAATTTTTAGGCACACGGGGGCTCTCCAAACGTGACATGGTGTCCGCTAAAGAGTGGAGCCAATTTTTGATTCAAAAAGTCAAATGGCGCTCCTTCCCTTCCAAGCCCTGCCGTGCGCCAAAACAGTGGTTTACCCCCACATATGAGGTATCAGCATACTCAGGACAAATTGGACAACAACGTTCGTGGTTCAGTTTCTCCTTTTACCATTGGGAAAATAAAAAAATTGTTGCTAAAAGATAATTTTTGTGACTAAAAAGTTAAATGTTCATTTTTTCCTTCCATGTTGCTTCTGCTGCTGTGAAGCACCTGAAGGGTTAATAAACTTCTTGAATGTGGTTTTGAGTACCTTGAGGGGTGCAGTTTTTAGAATGGTGTCACTTTTGGGTATTTTCAGCCATATAGACCCCTCAAACTGACTTCAAATGTGAGGTGGTCCCTAAAAAAAATGGTTTTGTAAATTTCGTTGTAAAAATGACAAATCGCTGGTCGAATTTTAACCCTTATAACTTCCTAACAAAAAAAAATTTTGTTTCCAAAATTGTGCTGATGTAAAGTAAACATGTGGGAAATGTTATTTATTAACTATTTTGTGTCACATATCTCTCTGGTTTAACAGAATAAAAATTCAAAATGTGAAAATTGCGAAATTTTCAAAATTTTCGCCAAATTTCCGTGTTTATCACAAATAAATGCAGAATTTATTGACCTAATTTTACCACTAACATGAAGCCCAATATGTCACGAAAAAACAATCTCAGAACCGCTAGGATCCGTTGAAGCGTTCCTGAGTTATTACCTCATAAAGGGACACTGGTCAGAATTGCAAAAAACGGCAAGGTCTTTAAGGTCAAAATAGGCTGGGTCTTGAAGGGGTTAAATAATATTATAAACAGGAGAACCAGGAGTATAATAGGTATATACATTTATTACAAATACAGGGTATAAATATACATACAGTAAGTGACGTAAGATGATAGTATATAAGCAGAGAACACAATATAAAGTGCAAGAAAGGATGGAAACACGGGAAACCAGTATTTGTTTTTTGTGCTCCCGCACACTGGGTGGATACTGGTTTCCCGCGTTTCCATCCTTTCTTGCACTTTATTTTGTGTTCTCTGCTTATATAATATCATCTTACGTCACTTACTGTATGTATATTTATACCCTGTATTTGTAATAAATTTATATACCTATTATACTCCTGGTTCTCCTGTTTATAGTGTTAATATGGAGTGGGTTGCCTCTTGTGTAGGCGTTGTGGCTTTTTTCTACTATTTAGTGTAAAATTGCCCTTTTTTTCTTTGTTTAAATATGTGCTGTGGAGTCGTTATAATTTTTTAAATAATGTAGCACTTTGGGAACAAAAATGACTTTACAAACAGCATTGGAGTGAAATTTTCTTCATAAATAGAAGAAAAATTAATATGTGCTAAATGTTGTCCTCAGAATTATTTATCTGTATTATAAGTTAATTATGCACTATTTAAATATGAGTCTTAAATTTTGCTCACAGTCACATTAATTTAATCCCTTTCAGCTCGTTGTCAAGAAATACTGTCAAATATTTCACATTTTCTCTACTTATGCAATATCTATGGCTAAATATTTGGCTTATTATGAATCTGCCAGGCAGGTCACTGGTCACTATGCAGTCAAAGGTTTCAGTTTTGGATTGAAATCAGTTGATAAATTAATACGTGCTTGCTGCTCTTTTTGCAACTTGAAGCCAAAGCATGTTGAAAATTCAGCTTTGAGCAACAGTGCATCTTTTGCAAGCACAATATGGTAGTTTTTGGCTCTGCATAAGTGGTAAAATATAATTTTTTATGCTTCTAAATTCTAAGCCACAGATACACTAATCACATGGAAATCATACAAGGTTATGATTAAACACCATTAATGCTGAAAAATAAAATAAACATTATCTTGATTGTGATGCCAGACTGTTCCACAAGAAGAAGTGTTAACATATTGGTAAACAAATAGCACAAACTAACCTAATGTTTTTTTTTTCTAATGGTTCGTGCTGCGGCTGCTGCTGCTATGCAGTGCTTGGGTCCTGGGTTCAAATTCTATAAATGACTACCTCTACTAGGAGTTTCTGTCTTTTTGTGTTTTGGTGGGTATCCTGCTAGACTCCAAATACATACTTATAGGTGTGGAGATCAGACTGAACTAAAGGAATCCATCTTGTCTTCTTCCTGAGAAATCTCGCTTACAACAAGATACATTTCTGCTGACTTGACATTTCCTTTTATGGAAGTAATCATGTGTGCATTCCTTCTTTCAATAGCAGCCTTTCATTCACCTTCCAGATGATGTAACTTTCTACTGATAAAGACTGGTATAGATTGTTTATGTAAGAGATAGTGAAATATGAGCGCTTGTGCGCATGTCTGTAAAAGAATAATTCTTTTCTATATAAAGGAAGGGCAAAGCCCAGAGAGAGAGATGTGCTCCTGGGCTTCCCCTGTATATGATCACACAATACCTTGTTTGCGTGTCATTTACTCAGGATCCCTACCTCTAGTAAGCCAGGGACTGAGAAGGACTTAACATTTCTTTGGCGCACCGAACAGGGACCCGAGATGAGAGTATTTGCTCGAGATTCACCTGCAGATACGGACAATGGAGATCTGGGATAATGGACGGCAAATGAACTGAAAAACCTGGCCAGGTAAGAGACATTATTAGTTCTCTTTTATCTGCCTTGTATTATCCGAAAGATCTCTATGAGCCGTGTCACGCTGGGTTAGTCTAGTAGTGAGTAGATACCTATAAAACTCGGGTTACTATATTGTATAGATTTATGAGTCCTGTCCCTGGCAGTGTGTGAACAGTGTGAAGGTTGTGGTATGTTGTGAAAGAAGAGCAAAAGTGCGTAGAAAAATAAGCCGAAATAGTTGGGGTATAAGCCTTATACACGGAAGTCAGTCTAACTGGGTCATGTGGTTGCGTCCTTTCGGGGAGACCTCCGCCCATGCTTGACTCTCATAAGTGCTTAACCTCCTTCATTTCTGGATAAGGTTTGATAGAATGAGCCCAGGACGCGGGTCCATGAGCCTGGGACAAGTATGCTAACTGACACAGAAAGTTTTGTGATCTGTATGGTGTTGCTGGGTCTGTTTGCGTGCATAATAGCACTTAAGTACATTCTGCACATTAGAAAGAATGGAGCAGATCAGCCCTTCAATATTTTAGCTCCCTAGGAGACAAGGCAACGAGACATCACCTAGGATAAGTGATTGTCCAAACGTCACCTGGGGTAGAAATAGCTAATATTGAAAAAAAAATAAAAAAAAAAAAAAAGAAAAATGGGAAATAAACAGACAAAAACCGTCTTAGGACAAGTGGAAGCAGCAGATATCATACAGGAAAGATGTGGGAAGACAGTCAGAAGTCAGATTAGAAGGGTAAGAGAAAAATTGGGAATTTCAGAAGCACTTATGTTCAGTACAGAATGGGAAAAACTGAGTAAAGAACGAGGTGGAATTATCAAAGACAATGGGTGGGAAGAAATCATACACTGTATGATAGAGGTCTCAAAAACAGCTAAAGAGGAGAATTGGAAGTATGATCCAGACACTTCCAAATGGATTATGGGGAAGGGAAAAAGTTGTGACATAATCCCACCACCTTACCTAGATCCAAAAGCCCAATCATTTGTACCATCTGGAGGAGCAGAAGGAGGAAAACAATTTCCAGCCTTGTATCCCAATCTTGGTGGGGTAGGAGGATGGGTATGTTCACACTGTGGACAACAAAATCCAGATTGGAGAAATGATTGCCTAGTCTGTGGTACACCTAGACATGGCGCTGTACTTGCCCCTGTTAGGGTAGTACCAAGACCCTTTAGGGAACCTGGTGCTGACGGGGTAATGGGAACTAGATATCACCAGACCCGACAGTATTTTCCTTGGTCCCCTGCTGAAGGTATGTCCCTCCTGCATAATGCGCCTGATCCCACTCAATATCCCATCCGATTTGCACAATACATACAACAAATCATGCAGACTCATGCTGGGGTCTGGGCGGACGGGGAAGAATTATGTAGAATGAAAATGTCCCCCGGACTTTTTCAGGAATTATTGACACACCTACAGCCCAATAGACCAGTGGCAGAAGGGGGTGCCTTACAGACAGAAGCATCAGGTACCCAGTTCACAGAGGCATTAATAATTTTCATGAGAGAAAAACAGAGGGAAAGGGGATCTACGGGTGTGATTATGCAGAAATTTGGGCAAAGTATTGAAGAATATAGTCAAGAATTAGAAAATAGCTTTAGGGATGAAGGATTGGATTTGACTGATGCTTCAGTAAGGAGACTTTTTACAAAACAATTAATAGAGGGGCTAGATCCGAAAATCAGAGAAAAATTTAAATCCTCTACTCCAGATTGGAGAACAATTGAACAACCAAATATTGTGAAACAACGATGTTTAGGAATAGTCATGGATATGAGAGAGAATCGTAAGCCTGTTAGAATAGCACAAGCTAATACAGGAGGAAGAGTGAGACACAACTTTCCTTGCCACTACTGTAAAAAGCCAGGTCATTTCCAAAGAGAGTGCAGGAAGAAGTTGGCAGATATAAAGTCAGGCAAATTTGTTCCCAGAAATAACCCTCCCCAAACGGACAACCAGCAGAAATCTACCATCATAGATGGTCCCATACCAGATTCAGATTGACTCGATGTGTTACAAACTTCCCTACCAGCTAGAAGACCTATGATACAGGTGAATGTGGGGGGGAGAGAGATTCCATTTTTGATAGATACAGGTGCAACTTCCTCAATTTTGAATCAAGATTTTCTTCCGAATCCGGAAGATATTTCAGAACAAACAACTTTTGCTGAGGGTTATGATGGGGTAATTCGAACACTGCCATATACTGTGCCCCTAGAGGTCTCATTAGGACCTAAATGTTTTGCATCCAGATTTTTGTATGCCAGAGGTGCCCCAACATGTTTGTTAGGAACTGATGTCCTAAAGAAATTAGAAGCTAACATCAATTTTAGGGAAGATGGCACAGTTATACTGACTATCCCTGATGATGCAGAAACATTAGAACAATATGTTAGAATTCAGGCTTTTGAGGATTATGCTGAAGAAAAAGAGTACACCACAGATCTAGACCTCTCAATGGTCCCAGAAACACTGTGGGCACAGGGTGACACCGATGTGGGACTATTGCATATCTCTCCTGTAAAACTATCTGTGCAACCAGGAACTGTTCTCCCACAGCTCAGACAATACCCTGTGAGTGCCCAGCAGGAACTAGCGATTACAAAACAGATAGAGGGATATAAAGAGAAAGGAGTTTTGGTAGAGATACAATCACCTGCTAACACTCCTCTGTATCCAGTCAAAAAGAGAACTCTTGATAAGAGTTCTATGCCCAAATATCGTATGGTACATGATTTAAGAGAAATAAACAAAGTTCTAGATCCAATCACCCCAGTTGTACCCAATCCTCATACGTTACTATCACAGATACCAGCCAGTTCTCAAGTATTTACTGTAATAGATCTTTCAAATGCATTTTTCTCGGTTCCTTTACACCAAGATAGTTGGCATTTGTTTGCATTTACATTTAAGGGCAAACAGTTGGCGTGGACACGCCTTCCACAGGGAATGATACACTCCCCTACTCTTTATTCAAATGCCCTACAAACAGTCCTTCAGAGGTTTGAACCCGAACCACAGGTAGTAATTTTGCAGTATGTGGATGACCTACTACTTTGCTGCCCAGATCTAGAAACTGCAGAAAGGTCCACTGTGAGTTTACTATGTTTTTTAGAAAAAGAAGGGTGTAAAGTGAATAGACAAAAGCTACAAGTTTGTCAGACCAAAGTGGTCTTTCTAGGTCATTGCATTTCTCAAGGTAAAAAGCATCTTACACCACAAAGAACTGAAGCAATAAGACAGATGAATGAGCCTAGAAATCATAAACAGCTACGAGCATTTTTAGGAATAGTGTCTCATTGTAGACAATGGATTATACATGCCAGTCAACTAATGCAACCACTGTATGACTGTGTAAAAAGTGAACCTTATTTGTTGACAAAAGAAGGTCAGATTTCGTTCCAACAATTAAAAGATGCCCTTGTTTCAGCTCCAGCGTTAGGGCTACCAGACTACACCAAACCGTTTCAGCTTATGGCTGCAGAAGTTGATTCCCATGCTACAGGAGTTCTTACCCAGAAGCATGCAGGGAAACAAAGACCAATTGCATATCTTTCAGCAAGGTTAGATCCCGTAGCTAGAGCAGCGCCAACCTGTGTACGTGTAGTTGTTGCTGTCTCACTATTGTTGGACAAAGCATCAGAAATTGTCCTAGAGTATCCACTCACAGTTCAAACTACACATGATGTTTATGGGATATTAAACCAGGTCCAACCAAAACACATTTCCATGGCCAGACATTTGCGGCTACAGTGTTCTTTGTTGCTCCCCTCTACTATCACATTTGCTAGGCTTCAGACTCTCAATATAGCTACACTGCTACCTCTCGAGTCTGAAGGGGGGAATAAGGACACTGATCCACACGCAAATTTTTTCCCTACAGACACACATGATTGTACAGAGCTCATTTTACAAGAAACGGTAGGCTTACCCAATGTATCCGAAACACCACTTCAAAATCCAGATTTAGAGCTGTTTATAGATGGTAGTAGGTTTGCAGATGACACAGGTAACTTCCATACAGGGTATGCAGTTGTGTCAGAATCTGAAACTCTCAAAGCAGAACCACTTCCACCGAAACAGTCTGCACAAGAAGCAGAACTAACAGCATTGATTAAAGCTCTTAAAATAGCTGAGAATCAGACAGCTAATATATACACTGATTCTAGGTATGCACATGGTATTGTGTTTGATTTTGGAGTAATCTGGAGAGCTAGAGGTTACATGACAGCGTCAGGACAACCTGTAAAACATGCTTCTCTGATCAAACAGATCTTAGAGGCTGCACAAGAAACAAAAGAAGTAGCAGTAATCAAGGTAGCTGCACATGTGAGACTCGACACTAGGGAATCTAGGGGAAATGATAGGGCTGATAAAGCAGCCAAAGCAGCAGCTGTCAAACCCTTACAACAGGTTCATACTGTAAACCCCACAGAAAATACTGAAGATAGACTGAGACAAGCACAGGAAGATGCAGGAGAAGAGGAGAGGGACAGGTGGAAAAAGGAAGGGGCAGAAGAACAAGCGGGAATTTGGAAGAAAGATGGACTAATATGTCTACCTAGAGCCTGGTATCCGATTGTAGTTGGTGGACTGCACCACCCTACTCATGTGTCTGCAAATGCAATGACACTACTGGCAAAGCAAGTCTGGTTGGCTCCAGGTTTTGGCAACTATGCAAGAGACTATTGTGCTGCATGCGCTATATGCCTGGCACATAATCCCGGACAGACAACAAAGACCCCTATGAAGCACCACGTCCGACCTCTCTACCCGTTTCAGCGATTACAAATAGACTTTATCCAGCTGCCAAAAAGTAATGGGTATGAGTATGTGTTGGTATGTGTGGACATGTTCTCGGGGTGGCCAGAGGCCTATCCAGTTCGGAAGGCTTCAGCTAAAAACACTGCTGTAAAGCTAGTTGCCGAACTGATACCCCGTTACGGTCTCCCTGAAGTGATCGAGTCAGATAGGGGTACTCATTTCACTGGATAAATATTTCAAAATGTACTGAAAATGTTGGGTGTTGAAAGTCAGTTACACACTCCGTACCATCCTCAAAGTTCTGGTAAGGTGGAACGCATGAATGGAACTTTAAAATTAAAAATACAGAAAGCCATGGCTGAAACAGGAAAGCCTTGGACAGAATGCCTTCCACTGGCCCTTTACTCAATACGCAATACCCCAAGGGGTAAGACTAAACTGTCTCCATATGAAATTTTGTTTGGCAGGACTGCCAATTTAGGATGTTATTTTCCACAGCAACTTGTGTTAAATATTGAGTCATTGACTTCTTATGTGCAAAATCTTCAGAAACAATTAACTAAGGTGCATGCACAAGTTTTTGCTTCCCTTCCAGATCCTGACAACACAGAAGGAAGTCACAAGTTGGAACCAGGTGATCAAGTCTATGTAAAAAGACACACCAGAAAGGCTCTAGAACCAAGGTTTGACGGACCCTTCCAAGTCCTGTTGACAACACCTACATCAGTCAAGCTTGAAGGAAAGGCATCATGGATACATGCAAGCCATTGCAAGAAAAGCAGTATAAACTCATGATATTGATGTTAATAATGATAACCTCAACGGAGGCGTGGGATAGACTGAATTCTCTAGCCCCTTTGAACAATAGATTCGTACAACATCATAGAAAATTAGTGCATGACTTGTTAAACAATACACAAACCCTGACAGATTGTTGGATCTGTACCCATTCGCCGGTATCAGCCACAAGTATACCTTTTCTAGCAGTTCCCGTATTAGCAGAAGAAATATTCGCTTGGCCTAATTGTTCAGACAACCTGGCCAACAACCAAATTGGTAATGCTAGGCTGTGGAATACTACAATCGCCATACCAATTGTGGGATGGGTAGAATTTCCTTGGTGGCAGGGTAATCTCTCAGGGAGTAACACACATCTACAATATTTAGCATTTAGGGGAGGAAAATGGGTACCTAGAAATAAGACTGGATTAACTAATTTAGGACAGGTCCCCACAGAAAATCTACAGCTTAGTTTCAGTACAACCGTCCCCCCCTCTGATGCTTTCAAACCTGTAGTATTGGAAAGATACATACATAATAGAAAATGGAAACATTCTAAATTGTTCCCCCAAGGTGATGCAAACAGTTGTACAAGTAAGCTGGGGAACCTGGTTTGTAATAAATCCGATGAGTATATCAAAGGAATGCCTGTATGTGGGAATCCCGCAGCCGGGTACTGTAGCCCCTTGGGACAAAAACCCTCTTGGTGTATGCTTCAGAATGTATCTAGATTTGTGGACTTGGCTCACAGATTGGTATTGCAGCACTCAGCTCTATGGGATCTGCCTGAAGGTACATTTTGGATATGCGGAGAAGGAGCATATAAATGGCTTCCCGTAGGTATAAAGGGTACTTGTACATTAGGACGCCTAACCCCGGCTACATTCATAATTTCAAATAAACAAGTGAATATGCAAGCCGTGCCCAAGCACACACTGTATAAAAGAGCTGCAGATAACTCACCACGTCCCTCGGGGAGGCCACATATAGTACAAATGGGAATTCCTAACAAAATTGCTAGTACCATTTTTATTTATCCTATGTTAACACAGATGTGGGATAAATTAGTTAGAGCCACGGATTATCTAGATGATCAGATCTGGGATATATTGGATATACTAAACACTAGTATAGCTGTACAGAATCAGCTTATAATAGTCACTAACCAACATACCCTGGTATTGGATTACCTAACTGCCTCACAAGGGGGTATGTGTCAAATCATCGGACCCACCTGCTGTCATTATATAGACCCGAATAGTACTATGAGTATGACATTTAAATTAAAGGACGTACAACGACTCAGAGATCAGTATGACAAAGACAATGACCAGAATAAGGATAGCTGGTGGTCAGATACCTTTTCTTTTCTTAACCCAGCCAACTGGTTCAGAGGAATCGGTGGGTGGGTTGCTGGGATTATGCAGAGCATAATACATATAGTTATGATTATTGTAGTCATATACGTACTATTCCAGATTGTGCTCAAGAGTATCTCAGTATGCACAGATAAACTTTGTGTAATAGATGCAAGAGTATAAAGTTTTTTTTCCTTCTTCTCTTATGTTATCCTTTGCTAATACTGATTATTGCGCTTATTTTGCTATCCCTTTGTAATATCTGTACTTATTGCAAAACAAAGAAAAGGTTGCGAGAGTTAAACGGAAGAATTAATACTAGATTTGATTCTCTTATTGAATACAAGCATGTACATGTGTAATACCAAATAAAGGCTTTGTCTTTGGCCCTGTGGTAATAAAATAAATAAAAGAAAATGTCAAAGGGGGGAATTGTGGAGATCAGACTGAACTAAAGGAATCCATCTTGTCTTCTTCCTGAGAAATCTCGCTTACAACAAGATACATTTCTGCTGACTTGACATTTCCTTTTATGGAAGTAATCATGTGTGCATTCCTTCTTTCAATAGCAGCCTTTCATTCACCTTCCAGATGATGTAACTTTCTACTGATAAAGACTGGTATAGATTGTTTATGTAAGAGATAGTGAAATATGAGCGCTTGTGCGCATGTCTGTAAAAGAATAATTCTTTTCTATATAAAGGAAGGGCAAAGCCCAGAGAGAGAGATGTGCTCCTGGGCTTCCCCTGTATATGATCACACAATACCTTGTTTGCGTGTCATTTACTCAGGATCCCTACCTCTAGTAAGCCAGGGACTGAGAAGGACTTAACAAAGGGTATTAAGATTGTGAGTAGTCATGAGCGAATGTGCTTGGATAAAGTGTTATCAGAACATGCTTGTGTCCTAATTGAGCGCGATGTACAGTAAAGTCACACTGAGATGTAAGAATAGAATAGATATATACACATAGAATAGGTATATATATATATATAAGACAAAACAGGAACAGCATCAATATTACCGCAGTCGTGGTTCAATGCTTTCCAAACCAGTAGTCCAATGGTTAAACTATAAAAGTAAAAAAGGAAAACAACACACAAAAAAATAGAAAAAAGTGGGCTTTTAATGCCTGGACAGCATGGCAACGTTTCGGATATGGTATTGAAAAAGGATACCATATCCAAAACGTTGCCACGCTGTCCAGGCATTAAAAGCCCACATTTTTCTATTTTTTGTGTGCTGTTTACCTTTTTTTACATATATATATATATATATATATATATATATATATATATACTAGCTGAAGAGCCCGGCGTTGCCTGGGCATAGTAAATATCTGTGGTTAGTTAGAGCACCTCAATTCTCTTATTTTCCCATCACGCCTCTCATTTTCCCAATCACATCTTTCATTTTCCCCCTCACATCTCTCATTTTCTCCCTCACACCTCTCATTTTCTCCCTCACTCCTCTCATTCCCGCCTAACACTTGTCATTTCGACCTCACATCTGTCATTTTCCGATCACTACACTATTTTCCCTCACTCCTCTCATTTTGCACTCACACCTTTTCATTTTCACCTCACACCTCTCATTTTCACCTCAGTATATACATGTTTGTCATCTCCCTTATATATAGTATACACCTGTATGTCATCTCCTGTATATAGTATATACCTATATGTCATCTCCCCTGTATATAGTATATACCTGCTGTGTGTCATCTCCCCTGTATATAGTATATACCTGTATGTCATCTCCTCCTATATATAGTATATACCTGTATGTCATCTCCTCCTATATATAGTATATACCTGTATGTCATCTCCTCCTATATATAGTATATACCTGTATGTCATCTCCTTCTATATATAGTATATACCTGTATGTCATCTCCTCCTGTACATAGTATATAGCTGTGTGTCATCTCCCCTGTATATAGTATATATCTGTGTGTCATCTCCTCCTGTATATAGTATATACCTGTATGTCATCTTCTATATATAGCATATACCTGTATGTCATCTCCTCCTGTATATAGTATATACCTGTAGGTAATCTGCTCCTGTATATAGTATATACCTGTGTGTCATCTCCTCCTGTATATAGTATATACCTGTATGTCATCTCCTCCTCTATATAGTATATACCTGTGTGTCATCTCTCCTGTATATAGTATATATCTGTGTGTCATGTCCCCTGTATATAGTGTATACCTGTGTGATCTCCTGTATTAGACCTCGTTAACACGTTATTTGCTCAGTATTTTTACCTCAGTATTTGTAAGCTAAATTGGCAGCCTGATAAATCCC
This sequence comes from Ranitomeya imitator, assembly GCF_032444005.1. NCBI lineage: Eukaryota > Metazoa > Chordata > Amphibia > Anura > Dendrobatidae > Ranitomeya > Ranitomeya imitator. The sequence goes on from NC_091287.1 coordinate 350,076,729, forward strand.
CAGCCAACAGGAAGCCCTCCTCCTGGCAGTATATATTAGCTCCCACATACACATAATAGACAGGTCATGTGACTGACAGCTGCTGTATTTCCTATATGGTACATTTGTTGCTCTTGTAGTTTGTCTGCTTATTAATCAGATTTTTATTTTTGAAGGCTAATACCAGACTTGTGTGTGTTTTAGGGCGAGTTTCGTTTGTCAAGTTGTGTGTGTTGAGTTGTGTGTGGCGACATGCATGTAGCGACTTTTGTGAGATGAGTTTTGTGTGGCAACATGCGTGTAGCAACTTTTTGTGTGTCGAGTTGCATGTGACAGGTTAGTGTAGCAAGTTGTGTGCAGCAAGTTTTGCGCATGGCGAGTTTTGCGCATGGTGAGTCTTATGTGTGGTGCCTTTTGAGTATGTGCAAGTTTTGTGTGAGGCAACTTTTGCATGTGTTGCAAATTTTGTGCATGTGGCAATTTTTCCGCGTGTGCAAGTTTTGCGTGTGGTGAGTTTTCCATGAGGTGAGTTTTGCACTTGTGGCGAGTTTTGCGTGAGCCTAGTTTTTGCATGTGGCGAGTTTTGCGCGTGGTGAGTTTTGAGCGGCGACTTTTGTGTTTCGACTTTTATGTGGCGAGGTTGGTGTACGTGTGGTGAAATGTGTGCTGAGGGTGGTATATGTGTTCAAGCACGTGGTAGTGTGTGGCGCATTTTATGTGTGTGTTCATATCCCCGTGTGTGGTGAGTATCCCATGTCGGGGGCCCACCTTAGTAACTGATCGGTATATACTCTTTTGCGCCATCGCTCTCATTCTTTAAGTCCCCCTTGTTCACATCTGGCAGCTGTCAATTTGCCTCCAACACTTTTCCTTTCACTTTTCCCCATTATGTAGATAGGGGAAAAATCGTTTGGTGATTTGGAAAGTGCGGAGTTAAAATTTCACCTCACAACATAGCCTATGATGCTCTCAGGGTCCAGACGTGTGATTGTGCAAAATTTTGTGGCTGTAGCTGCGACGCCTCCAACACTTTTCATTTCACTTTTTCCCCATTATGTAGATAGGGGCAAAATTGTTTGGTGAATTGGAACGCGCGGGGTTAAAATTTCACCTCACAACGTAGCCTATGACGCTCTCAGGGTCCAGACGTGTGACTGTGCAAAATTTTGTTTCTGTAGCTGCGACGCCTCCAACACTTTTCCTTTCACTTTTTTCCCCATTATGTAGATAGGGGCAAAATTGTTTGGTGAATTGGAAAGCGCGGGGTTAAAATTTCACCTCACAACGTAGCCTATGACGCTCTCGGGGTCCAGACGTTTGACTGTGCAAAATTTTGTTGCTGTAGCTGCGACGCTTCCAACACTTTTCCTTTCACTTTTTTCCCCATTATGTAGATAGGGGCAAAATTGTTTGGTGAATTGGAACGCGCGGGGTTAAAATTTCACCTCACAATATAGCCTATGACGCTCTCAGGGTCCAGACGTGTGACTGTGCAAAATTTTGTGGCTGTAGCTGCGACGGTGCAGATGCCAATCCCGGACATACATACACACATACACACATTCAGCTTTATATAGTAGATATGTCAGTGAGGCACATATACCCGTATTTTCCGGCGTATAAGACAACTGGGCGTATAAGACGACCCCCAACTTTTCCAGTTAAAATATAAAATCTTCTCAAAAGTCGGGGGTTGTCTTATATGCCGGGTGTCGTCTTATAGGGTGGGTGTGGAGCAATCTGAAGTCGACGTATATAGTGGGGGGGGAGTGGTCCCGATGACGAGGTGAGGGAGCGCCTCACCAGGAAGCTGTAAGTGAAGCAAACTGTCAGCGTCTGGGATGCCAGGGGTATGCAAAAAAGAGAGAGAGAGCGGTGCTGTGACTAGAAAAACACTCCTCTTTCACTCATCTGGCTCACCCTTGTATCCTATTATCTCCTTCTCTGCCTCTGCTTCAATTACACCTTCCCGGTGAGGCGCCCCCTCACCTCATCATTTGGGTCGCTCCCCCCACAATATGCGGTGACCGCAGATTACTCCGCACCTGCCCTATAAGACGAAACCTGGCATATAAGACGATACCTGACTTTTGAGAAGATTTTCAGGGGTTAAAAAGTAGTCTTATATGCCAGAAAATACAGTATATATTTATATTTCAAACAGCGCTAGATAGCAGAAAAGCCGGTAATTCAATTGCCGGCTTTTGCTATCTCCTTCCCAAACCCGATAGGATATGGGACATGGTTTACAAACAGTAAACCATTTCATATCCCTTATTTTTTTACATATTCCTCACTAATAATGTTACAAGTGTCTGTGTGTAAAATTTGGGAGCTGTAGTTGTTAAAATAAAGGGTTAATTCATGGAAAAAAACTGGCGTGGGCTCCCGCGCAATTTTCTCCGCCAGAGTGGGAAAGCCAGTGACTGAGGGCAGGTATTAATAGCCTAGAGAGGGATCATGGTTAATGCCCCCCCCCCCCCCCGGCTAAAAGCTGCCTCCAGCCACCCCAGAAAAGGCGCATCTGTAAAATGGGCCTATTCTGTCACTTAGCTTCTCTCTTCCCACTCCCCTGTAGTGGTGGGATATGGGTAATAAAGGGTTATAATGTCACCTTGCTAATGTAAAATGACATTAAGCCTGGTTAATAGTGGAGAGGTGTCAATAAGACACCTATCCATTATTAATCAAATAGTAATAAAGGGTTAATAATACACACTCAATAGGAAAAAAGTATTTTAATGAAATAAATACACAGGGTGACGTAATATGTTTATTATACACTCAATTCAAATGATGACCCATGTCTTCTGTAAAAAAGGTAAAAAACACAAACAACAATATCAGCACTGCTCCTCCTGTTCCTCCTTACACAAAGGAGGAGGTAGTAGTTCTGATGCTGGGTTGCTGCCCCCTATGGCCCCCTCCATGTCTCCTAGTGTAGTAGTCTCTCTCCTGGTTTCTGTTCCATGCTCTGGACACTGTGCTGTCAGACACAGCTACCCTTCTTGTCACAGCTCGCATTGATGTGCTATCCTAAATGAGCTGCACTACCTGAACAGCTTCTGTGGGATGTGGACACCGCCTCATGCTACTGGCCAGTATATCTAGAGGTGAGAGCAATGACAAAATGCAAACGTGACCATAACAAAGGCCAAGAAGGATGAGAACAGAAAAATGGTCTGTGGTCACCCCCTACAGAACCAGTCCTTTATAGGGGTTACCTTGCTAATTGCCTATCATTTCTATATGTTGTATGTTCCATTTGCAAACAGCAGGAGAAATTGATTCACAATCTGTGTTGCTTCATCACTAGACAGGTTGATTTCACATAAGTTTGATGGACTTGGAGTTACATTGTGTCGTTTAAGTGCTTTCTTTATTTTTAAGCAGTGTATAGGTTTGCACCATGTTAGCCAGTAGATAGAAACTTATGAAAACTTCAGAGTCCTCAGTGGTTTATATCTTTTAATGGCTAACAGAAAAGATCGTAACAAATAGCAAGTTTTCGAGACTGCTCTTCATCAGGCTCAGTATAACAGAAAATCTGAAGTCACATATTTACGTATATACAACAGGACACAAGCGTAAAGCAATAGATAAGACAGGTGATGTGAGAAACAGTTGGGGCCTTAAATATTGGAGAAGTTCATCCAGGGATTGCAATTCCCCCACAAGGTCCGAGGAGCACATTTCCTTAATTGATGTAAAAAGACATAAATCCAAGTGATGCCTTCATTCCTGCTCTGAATCTGTCAAAGGTCATCATAAGTATTTATTCCCTCATTCTTCTGTGTTTCTTGGATGTGAAGTTACCTTTCCATACCAGCAATTTCATGTCTATTATGCATTGATCACAGATTCAAAAATGTTTGGCCACAGGTAGATCTATTCTTCCTTTTTATTATTGTGCTGCAATGAGAGTTCATCCTCATTCTAAGTTTTTGTCCTGTCTCCCCTAGATACAGACCCCCAGTTGGACATGTGGTACATACAATGTAGTATACTTAACATCTGTTTGGTATGTCTGTGTGACTGACGCTTATGTGGCATGTGACTAGTGTGTGACTATTATCTATGTGACATTCATCTTTTCTATCTTTGATGCCATAGGCAATAGGGGTCCAGGCACATGTTTTGCACAGGAGCTGCAAACTATCAATATATGCCTCTATTGATACTATCTAAAATATAAAGCTGTATGTGTGTGTGTGTGTGTATGTATATCCGGGATTGGCATCTGCCCCGTCGCAGCTACAGCCACAAAATTTTGCACAGTCACACGTCTGGACCCCGAGAGCATCATAGGCTATGTTGTGAGGTGAAATTTTAACCCCGTGCTTTCCAATTCACAAAACAATTTTGCCCCTATCTACATAATGGGGAAAAAGTGAAAGGAAAAGTGTTGGAGGCGTCGCAGCTACAGCCACAAAATTTTGCACAGTCACACGTCTGGACCCCGAGAGCGTCATAGGCTATGTTGTGAGGTGAAATTTTAACCCCGCGCTTTCCAATTCACCAAACAATTTTGCCCCTATCTACATAATGGGGAAAAGTGAAAGGAAAAGTGTTGGAGGCAAATTGACAGCTGCCAGATGTGAACAAGGGGGACTTAAAGAATGAGAGCGATGGTGCCAAAGAGTATATACCGTACAGTTGCTAAGGTGGGGCCCCGACATGGGATACTCACCACACACGGGGATATGAACACACACACAAAATGCGCCACACACTACCACGTGCTTGAACACATATTACCCTCAGCACACATTTCACCACAAATACACCAACCTCGCCACATAAAAGTCGAAACACAAAAGTCGCCACTCAAAACTCGCCACGCGCAGAACTCGCCACATGCAAAAACTAGGCTCTTGCAAAACTCACCTCATGGAAAACTCGCCACATGCAAAACTTGCACACGCGGAAAAATTGCCACATGCACAAAAGTTGCAACACATGCAAAAGTTGCCTCACACAAAACTTGCACATACTCAAAAGGCACCACACATAAGACTCACCACGCGCAAAACTCGCCATGCGCAAAACTTGCTGCACACAACTTGCTACACTAACCTGTCACATGCAACTCGACACACAAAAAGTTGCTACACGCATGTTGCCACACAAAACTCATCTCACAAAAGTCACTACATGCATGTCACCACACGCAACTCAACACACACAACTTGACAAACGAAACTTGCCCTAAAACACACACAAGTCTGGTATTATCCTTCAAAAATAAAAATCTGATTAATAAGCAGACAAACTACAACAAATGTACCATATAGGAAATACAGCAGCTGTCAGTCACATGACCTGTCTATTATGTGTATGTGTGAGCTAATATATACTGTCAGGGGGAGGGCTTCCTGTTGGCTGGGGATTTATCAGGCTGCCAATTTAGCTTACAAATACTGAGGTAAAAATACTGAGCAAATAACGTGTGAATGAGGTCTAATACAGGAGGAGATGACACACAGGTATATACTATATACAGGGGAGATGACACACAGATATATACTATATACAGGAGAGATGACACACAGGTATATACTATATAGAGGAGGAGATGACATACAGGTACATATATATACAGGAGGAGATGACATACAGGTATATACTATATACAGGAGGAGATGACATACAGGTATATACTATATATAGAAGGAGATGACATACAGATGTATACTATATATAAGGGAGATGACAAACATGTATATACTGAGGTGATGAGGTGAAAATGAGAGGTGTGAGGTGAAAATGAAAAGGTGTGAGTGCAAAATGAGAGGAGTGAGGAAAAATAGTGGAGTGATCAGAAAATGACAGATGTGAGGTTGAAATTACAAGTGTTAGGGGGGAATGAGAGGTGTGAGGGAGAAAATGGGAGGTGTGAGGGAGAAAATGAGAGATGTGAGGGAGAAAATGAAAGATGTGATTGGGAAAATGAGAGGCGTGATGGGAAAATAAGACAAGTGAGGTGCTATAACTAACCACAGATATTTACTATGCCCAGGCAACGCCGGGCTCTTCAGCTAGTACATTCATAAAGATAACCCTTCATAAATATCTTACTTGTTTAGTAAAATATAACATTACCTTTTTCTTTGAAGCTTCTGACTTCTTTGACATGTTCCTTAACTTTTTATGCAAATGGTTAAGAACCTGAAATTATAATAAAAAAGAGTCTCACTAATCTCATTCAATGTAAAAACATCATATACAGAACTGTCAGTTCACTTGTTTAACAGTAAACACTTTTAGGTAATTGTAAGACGTCCAGCATCTGTTAGTTCACAGTGAATGGTCACTTCGATTTTACCATCTTTACATCTGGGTTTTGCTTTCCAAAGCAGGATGGGATACCGCAGCAAATAGATGAGTATAGTGTTACCATCTTATATTGATTCTTTTCCTGAATAAGACGATTGTGTCTTCCTATTTTGACATTTGCTATGCTGGGGTGTTTTCTTTAATATTGTTTTCCATCATGTTTGTTATTATTCTTCTGCTACCTGGAAAACCCATTTATGGCTATTATTATTGAAATAATCTTTGATTAATTGGTCACATCCTGTGGTGGCTAAATAGATGCCGATTAGCGCTCTGTTTATTATCATATCCCTTTATTTGATTGTTTTTTCTAAACAGTATGGGACTTTGCAGCAATTATATTGGTGCATGTAAATATTTATTTGTGATTGAGTGATTGTACCTTCACATTGTGCATTCTTATGCTACAAAATGTCCTATGGTAAATAGGATGGGACTTGGCAGCAGATAGAGGGGTGCATGCAAAATATATAAAAATATATCTATTTTTTTGTGATTGGACGATTGTACCTTCACATTGTGCACTCTCATGCTGTAATAATATTTCACTTGGACAAGTATATACTTATTTGCACTCTGCTTACTCGTGTATTCGTGTATATTTATTCCGTGTATTTGGTCAAGTTGCAGAATTTCGTATCAACTTTTTTCGGGGTATCATTACTCCTTGAAAGATATCTGAATTATTAATTTTTGTTTTATTATTTTTTTTGGTTACTTTTTTCATTTTTTTCTTTTTTTCTTACGGGTACCAGGGTGTGTTTGGGACATTACTTTCTGTCTATCTTCATTGTAGGGATTGTGAGGGACCCTAGGGTCAGCCACCGCTGAGTGGGGGCACCTACCGCAGTAAAGTAGGGTGTGTACCTCCACGGCCAGGCAGATGGTATCATAGGGATTGCGCTTCAGGGCTCACCAGTTTTCCTGTATTGCAGGCACTCTTTAGCGATTTTAAGGATGAGCAGTCGAGGAGTGGGGGCGCCTACTGCAGTAAATTAGGGTGCCAACCTCCACTGTCAGGCAGGCTTCATTGTAGCTTGATATAGGGTTTGGCTGAGGTACATTGTTGTTTCTCACTTTTCTAATATGATTGTGATTAATAGAGTCTTTTAACTTGTTCTATTAAAAGTTACATTTTAGGGATCCTTGTTCTTTTTGGTTTATATAGTTCACAGTGAACATTCCAATAAGAGACTACGTTGGCAAGTATTAAGATGAATAATATGTCTGATAGACAACTTTAAAAGTATTTTCTTTTCACTTTAAACCAAGAGATGAATCTCACAATAAAAAATGTTACTTATGACAGTGCTGAAAAATCAAAACCATGTTTACTAAGGTGATTCAATTCCTCATATCAAAGTGGATGGTGCTAGAGGGCAGCACTAACTCTATTGACAGATTCTCATACAGTCATACATACAGTCAATGATAGAGATGGGCGAACTCGAACGGTAAAAGTCCAAAGGCTGAGTCTGTGCATGAACTCCGAGCACAAACTTCTCAGGGAAGTCCATGCTACTGTTCAGGTTTGGCAGCCCAACAAAGCTTGCTGAAAGCTTTCATGAGTGGACACTTTCGGCTCAAACACAGCCATGTCAATACTTGACTTGGCTGTGATTGGTCGGCACAATGAGGAAAAAAAACAAAAAGGGGTCTTGTCTATTTCTGATAATGAGCACAGACAAAGCCGACAGCTTCGGTCTGCAGTTCCCAGCTGTCAGCTTTATCTTTGCTGGTTATCAAAAATAGAGGGGTCCCTAGACAGATTTTTAGTTATGTAAATAAATAACTAATAAAAAAACAATAGAGAAGGGTCCCCCCATTTTTGATAACCAGCCAAGCTATATCAGATATCTGGAGGTTGTTTTTCTCAGTCTGGGGAGGGGTCATGGATAGTGGTCCTGCCCAGCCTAAAAATAGCAGCCTGCGGCCACCCCAGAAAAAGAGCATCCATTAGATGCGCCAATTCTGACACGCTGCCTGGCTCCTCCCGCTTTCCCTGATGCAGTGGCAAGTGAAGTAATATTTTTGGGACTGATGTCAGCTTTGAAATATCAGGTGACATTAACCCCAGGGGTTTGTAATGGAGAGGCATCCATCAGAAGCCCCCATTACTAAACCTGGAAGGCAGACTTTGATGGAATAGTCTGCAGGCATCATATCACATTTGGAGAGCCCCTAATGTGCCTAAACAGTGAATAAAAGGCAACTTAATCCATTTTGGAAACTACACCCCTCAAGGATTTTTTCCAGGGGTATAGTGAGCATGTTGAACTTACAGGTGCTACACAGAATTTGATAACATTATTGACAATTTTCATTATATTCACAAAAATGTTTTTCACCCCAAATTTGTAAATTTCCCAATGGATAATATGAAAAAGCAGACCCAATAAGTTGTGCGATTTGTTCCGAACTAGGCTACACCCCATATATGGTCAAAAACTTTTACCTGGGCACATGGCAGGGCTAGGAAAGGAAAGGGCACTATTTGCCTGGGATCGATTGTGAATGCCATGTCGCATTTAAAAAGTGTGAAAACAGCAGAAACCCCCAACAATTGATTCTATTTTGAAAACTAGACAACTCAAGTAATTCATCTATGGGTGTAGTGAGTATTTTGAACTCACAGGCGCCTCACAGAATTTTATAATATTGAGACGTGGAAATATGACATTTTATTAGTAAAAGTGTAATTTTTATATTTACTGCAAATTTTTCAGGCGCACAAGGGTTAATATGTGAATATAGACCCCAGAATTTCTTATTTCTTAAATTATGCCACATGTCAGGGCTGAGAAGGATGGAGCACTATTTGGCTTTTAGAGCACAGATTTTGTTAGAATAATTTGTGGGTGATTTTTGCGGAGCCCCAAAAGTGCCAGAACAGCAAAAAACCCCAAAAGTGACCCCATTGTAGGAACTGCACCTCTCAATTCATCTATGACTGCAATGACTACTTTGTAGCACCCATGCCAGGCTGAGAGTGTAGGATAAATATAAGTCGAGCTTTATTCCGATTTTTGGGAGATAGAATGAACAAATAGACAGCAGTACAAGAATAGTTCTTATTTTTATTTTTACTCTCTCTGTTCAAGGTGCAGTATAAGTGATAAGGCAGACAACGTAAAAATGCTTTTTAAATAAAAGGGTTTTTTGTGTCGCCATATTCTGAGAGATGTAGCTTATTTTTGACGAACAGAGCTGATTTTTTTGGGACCATTTTGGGGTACATAATATTTTTGATCACTTTTTCTTCAGATTTTTCGGACACAGAATGATCAAAACCCAGCAATTCAATTATTGTTTTTATCTTTTGCAGACTGAAAACAATATTATATAAAAATGAATTTTAGTTTCTAGTTGAATCTCACAGGCCACCATACCCAGGAGTCATCACATGACCTGAGGGTACCATGGTAACCATAGGGACCCGAGATTCTCATCACGGGAGTACGATGGTTACCAAGGGGGTCTGGTGACTCCCCCTTGCAAGAACTTAAATATAGTTATTACGATTGACAGCGGTATTTACGGGGTTAATCAGCCCTATTTGGTCACAAAATTGGCCAGGGCCGATACTGCAGGGTGTCAGCTGTCATGTACTGCTAACACTCACTGGAATCGCCACCGCTATTCCCCTATTCCCAATCATTGTTTTAAAATGGCAATGAGGGAATAAGTACCCTTAATGACTGCCATTTAATGCATATCGGCAGTCATTAAGGGGTTAGGCTGGTTTCATAATTGCGTATGGGAGGGCTGCGGATTCCTCCCTTCTTCCTCCATGAAACCACACCTACGCTCTGCCTATGCTCTGCCTACTTCTCCTTGCATTCTACGTACCTATCTTTATCATTGGGTACGCAGGTCATGTGAATGTATGCTGATGCCTCCGCATGTGCCATTTTGATGCTGCGCCGAACGCAAAATGTTGCATTTTGTTGCAGTCGGCACAGCGTCAAAATGGCACATGCGGAGGCATCCGCATACATTCGAATGACCTGCGTACCCAATGATAAAGATAGGTACACAGGGAAACACAGCATGCAAGGAGTAGTAGGCGGAGCATAGGCTAGGTTTCATGGAGGAAGAAGGGAGGAAGTACGCAGCCCTCCTGTATGCTAGTGTGAAACCAGCCTTAAACAACTATAATGCAAAACATTTAGGAATTAATGAAGGATGGAGTAAATACTCAGAGATCTCTGCCTTTGGCACCAACACTGCTTTCCTAAAATCTAGTCTTAGAACAACATTTTACATTCTAAATATAGAATTAATCTCCATAAATAGGTCACTGATTAATAAAAATTTGCATTGATCTCTTCTTGGTAAATACTAGGTTAATTTGATATCTTTTTTATGCATTGATGTAGAATTTATTATAAGACACAGTGAATAACAGCACCATTCAAACCATTTAGATTGCAACCATAACCCGAATATATATCTATATTTATATGTCATTTTCACCCATTGAATGTGATAGGGAAAACAAAACATTACGGTACATTTAAAAATCATCACTATGCAATTTTTATAGAATGAAACACAATAAAAAAATATATTCTAAAGCTGCTCAAAATGTGCGTGTTGTTGAATTTGCATTGTTGCACACTGTGTCCTGAACTTTTATGCTTTCCAAATCCATGAAATAAGATTTCTGTCAAAACTAACCACACTTGAACAAATTTAATTGGACAAAATAATAAAAGAACATATTTGTATGCTTCCGACTTGTGCGTGTTCTTTTAATGCCAGTCAAATATTCTTTATATTTTATCAGATCATTTAAAACACAAGTATTTAAGGGTAAAAAAAAAATCTATATACTTGTAAATAGGTCTGCTTGGAATTGAAATTGTGACTAAAAATCTATCTTTACGTTAATCCTGTATGCATCCTTTAGATATCAATCCATCTATGTATGAGTCAATTAACATAAAAATAAGTTGACAAAAAGTTGTGTCCCTCTGGACAAAGTATGTTATACAGTATATGAGTAAATGTAATACTGAGTAACACATTATAAGTAAGTGAGAAATATTCAGTATCACAAAAACATGCACACCTTTTGATACTATCACACGCTTTTATAGACTATCATAGAGGTTACCAATGATTGAGGAATTTTTTACCACACTGAATGTACTTGTGTGCACAAATCATCAAGATCCAATGCTGGCAGCTCATTTTATAATTGTCTGCCAATGACATCCCAGGTGTGCTTGACAAGAGATGCTGCAGGCCATGGAAGCACCAGGTCACGCAGACTGCTCACTGTAGCATGAGCCACACAGGGGCCTGGCATTGTCATGTTGTGCTGTTTGTGTTTATTCAAAATTAGGCAATTTGGGTACACTAATACATTGATACCCATTTACATTATCTGTACAGCCCTGAAGAATATGATGACTTAATGTAACAAAATGCATTATTATATTAAACAAACTCTATTATTCCTATCTCCACATGCATTACTCTCTGCTATAATGAACAGCTTCACATGGAATCCTTTTTCTATGTCTTTGGAAACATTTATATAAATAAGTAAGACGTCAGCAATCATCACAAAAGCCTGGTTATTGATGCTATAATTAAATTAAATAATAGAGATGCAGCACAATTTTCAATTCAACAGACTACAATCATAATTAGACTGTGCCAAATAATTAAATATCCACTTCTGAGCAATTCATTATTGCTTGCCCACGGATTTATTATGGCTGTATTATAAGAATGAGCAAAACCACAAAAATTTGACTTTGCAGATTTGCTAAAAATTTGTAAAGGAAATTCAACTTTTATCTTCTAAAAAAATATTAAAGGTGTTGTTCGGTTATAGAATATTGACAACCTATTCATGAAATTGGTCATCAATATCAGATCAGTGGAGGTCCAATGCCTGGTACCCCCGAGCATAATAAACCTAAGGTAAAAAAACAATAATACTCACCTAGACCTCATCTTCTTCATGTGGTTCCTTGCTGATGCTGCCTTCAGTCGCATAAGTCATTGGTCTTCTTGATAGGTCTTTTCCAGTCTTCAGAGCATCCAGTGCTGACAAGATCTTAACCAACATGAAAATGTGCATTTGGCTGTGACATCATGAGTAGAAATAATTGGGACATTAATAATTTAAACTCACTGAATTCACCGAGTGAATCTCAATACAGGAAATTTATTGGAAAATGCATGTTGGGAAAAGGAGAGAAAGAGAGAACCTTCCGGACCATAACAGTTTACACTTTACAGGCAGGGACGGCTTTAGATAGAGTGAGGACTTGGGCAAAAGTTTATAGCGGGGCCCTAAATGCTAAAGTATTACACCATGACAAAGAAACATTTCAGTTTACCTGGACTTAATTCAGGCAGTTAAATGAACGCGTGACAATATTGAAGACATTCCGCACTTGTTTACCGGCCTCTTACGCTGGCTTTGGAAGATGATGAGCGCAAAATGATCACTAGCAGATCAGTATGTTCCCTTACACATTGTGTTATCAGCAGCACATCTGTATTTCATCAGATGATGTGCTGCTGAGAGCAATGATTATTGTTGCACTATACACAATCCAATCACCTGATGAATGAGCAGCATTTTACTCGTTCGATGAATGGTTGCCGATGTTTACACCTATCTGCTCCTGTCTGCTGTACCAGTATTTATAAATATGGTCATAAAGTTAGAAAAAAGTTTAAAGCTTCACCTTGTTGTTTGTGCTGTAACAGAACCGTTCACAAATCAGAATTGCCGCTCCAAGGAAACCTATTGACCCACAGTAAAAATATGAAGAAACATTCCAAATGATAGCAACTTGATAAAATGTTCAAAGACTTAATATTAAAATTCATTGTGGTAGATTAGTTTTATCCAGTTGCTGACATTTAGAATTTGTCTTCATATTTATAAATGTGGACTCTACATACACAGTATGTGACACAAGTACTGCATGTTAAACACACATATACACATACTGCATGTTACAGACACATACGTACAGTACATATACATAGCACACACACATGTATGCAGAGAACAAAAAGATGCAAGGAGCCTGATTACTTCTTCTTCTGTGACTGGTTTAAAGTCAGAGAATGAGCTAGATGCAGTGGTTTGAAGTAATTGCCCAGATCGTCAGCGTGGAGATCCATGGTTGGGGCCTGTACTCTTGGGTTGAGTAGGGAATGAAATGTGTCAAAGACATAGTAACATAGTAACATAGTAACATAGTTAGTAAGGCCGAAAAAAGACATTTGTCCATCCAGTTCAGCCTATATTCCATCATAATAAATCTCCAGATCTACGTCCTTCTACAGAACCTAATTGTTTCAGGTTATTCGATAGTGAGGTGATGAGGGTGTTGAAATAGGTTTGTTTGGAGAGGCGTAGGGCAGTGTTGTATGTTTTAAGCATAAACTTATGGATGAAATCTTTGGGTAGATTGGATTTTCTCCACAGATGGTTGGCGCACCAGGAGCACCGCTGTAGGAAACGTGTTTGCAGCATGTGCCAGGATTGTCACCATCTGTGCCATGTTATTCTATGCATAGGAGGTGCTGCTCCATTCAGGGCACATTGCAGTGTTACATTATAATGCTTCAGTGCAGAATCAGGATATAAGAGGGAGTAGATAGGGGCCAATGATAACTACAAGTTTTTCATAAGTTTCTGGGTGTTAATGGCCTGTATATTTCTATATGTGTGGAAAGTAGGGGTGACCTGAGCAGGATTTTAGCCCACAATTTTTTATTTTCCCAAGGGTATCCAGGGAAATTGGACCCCAAGAGTTGTTGTGCAATTTGTCCTGAGTATGCTGATACCCCATATGTGGGGGTAAACTACTGTTTGGGCGCAAGGCAGAGCTCGGAAGGGAAGGAGTGCCATTTTAATTTTTGAATGCAGAACTGCCTGGAATTGAGATCGGATGCCATGTCGCGTTTGGAGAGCCCCTGATGTGCCTAAACAGTGGAAACCCCCAATTCTAACTCCAACCTTAACCCCAACAAACCCCTAACCCTAATCCCAACCATAACTCTAACCACACCTCTAACCTTGACACACCCCTAACTTTAATCCCAACCCTACTGTAATCCCAACCCTAACCCCAACTGTAAATGTAATCAAAACTCTAACCCTAACTCTAGCCCCAACCCCAACCCTAACTTTAGCCCTAACCTTAACTCCTTCACCCCTGCAGATTTTTCATTTTCATTTTTTGCTCCCCTTCTTTCCAGAGCCATAACTTTTTTATATTTCCATCAATATGGCCATTTGGGGGCTTATTTTTTGAGGGACAAGTTGTAATTTTGAACAATACCATTGGTTTTACCATGTCATGTAAAAGAAAATGGGACAAAAATTCCAAGTGCGATGAAATTGCAAAAAAAAGTGCAATCCCACACTTGTTTTTTGCTTGGATTTTTTGCTAGGTTCACTAAATGCTAAAACTGAACTGCCATTATGATTCTCCAGGTCATTACAAGTTCAAAGACACCAAACATGTCTAGGTTCTCTTTTATCTAAGTGGTGAAAAAATTCCAAAGTTTGCTAAAAAAAAAAGCGCAATTTTCCGATAACGGTAGCATCTCTATTTTTCGTGATCTGGGGTTGAGGGAGAGCTTATTTTTTGCATGCCGAGCTGATGTTCATAATGATATCATTTTGGTGCAGATATGTTCTTTTGATCACCCGTTATTGCATTTTAATGCAATGTCACGGCGACCAAAAAAACGTAGTTTTAGCATTTTGATTTTTTTTCACTACGCTGTTTAGCGATCAGGTTAATTATTTTTTTATTAATGTATCGGGTAATTCTGATTGCGATGATACCAAAAATGTGTATTTTTTTATTATTGTTTTGATTGGGGCGAAAGGGGGGTGATTTGGACTTTATATTTTTTTATTTTTTTTATTTTTAAACACTTTTTTAAAATTTTGGCATGCTTCAATATCCTCCATGGATGGCTAAAAGCATGCACTACTCGATCGCCTCTGCTACATAGAGGTGATGCACAGATCACCTCTATGAAACAGAATTACAGGCTTGCTATGAGAGCCGACCACAGGGTGGCGTTCATAGCAATCTGCCATTAACAACCATTGAGGTCTTGAGGAGACCTCTGGTTGTGATGGTAACTCACCAATGACCTCCGATCATGTGATGGGGTCAGCGTTGAGAATACCTCCAGCCGCGCGGCTGGCAGCGCTTGTTAAATACCGCTGTCAGAGTTTGACAGCTGCATTTCACTAGTTAATAGGTGCAGGCGGTTTCGCGATTCTGCTCACGCCCATTGCGAGTATATGTCAGCTGTTCAAAACAGCTGACATGTCGCGGCTTTGAGGTGGACTCACCGGCATAGCCCACCTCAAAGCGGGGATACTGCCAGCTGATGTACTATTCCATCAGCAGGCAGAAAGGGGTTAATGGGAAAATGGAAATAAACACTTTTTTTATTTTAATATTTTTCCCTAACCAAGGGTGTGATAAAGGGGGTTTTATTTACTATTTATCGCAGGTTTTTATGGCGGTTTTTATGTTTGGCAGCTGTTACACACTAAAAGATGCTTTTTATTCCAAAAAATAGTTTTTGCATCACCACATTTTGA
This sequence comes from Ranitomeya imitator, assembly GCF_032444005.1. Taxonomy (NCBI): domain Eukaryota; kingdom Metazoa; phylum Chordata; class Amphibia; order Anura; family Dendrobatidae; genus Ranitomeya; species Ranitomeya imitator. The sequence goes on from NC_091287.1 coordinate 350,092,657, forward strand.
GAGCTACAATTTATCCATATTTTGGCCCACAGAGTCATGTGAGGTCTTGTTTTTTGTGGGATGAGACGATGTTTTTATTGATAACATTTTTGAGCACATGACATTTTTTGATTGCTTTTTATTCTAATTTCTGGGAGGCAGAATTAACAAAAACCAGCAATTCCTGAATTTCTTTTGGGGGGGGCATTTACACCGTTCCGTGTGTGGTAAAATTAATACGCAGTTTTATTTTTTGGGTCAGTATGATTACAGCGATACCTCATTTATATAATTTTTTATGTTTTGGTGCTTTTACACAAGAAAAACTATTTTATATAAAAAATAATTGTTTATGCATCGCTTTATTCTGAGAGCTATAACTTTTTTATTTTTCTGCTGATGGAGCTGTATTGCAGCTTGTTTTGGTGGGACAAGATGACGTTTTCAGCGGTTCCATTTTTATTTACATCCATCTTTTTGATCGCATTTTATTGCACTTTTTGTTTGACGGTATTATGATACAGCATTGTTTTTTCTCGTTTTTTATTTATTTTTTTACGGTGTTCACTAAAGGCGTTAACTATTGGGATAGTTTTATACAGCAGGTCGTTACAGACGTGGCGATAGCAAATATGTGTACATTTATTTTTTTTACATAAATAAATGGATTTATTGGAAAACATTTATTTTTTTTTTCTTTATTTGGGGATTTTTTTAGAAAAATATTTTTATGCATTCATTTTTATTTTTAACTTTAAAACATTGTCCCAGGTTGGGACATTACTATATAAAGCTGATCTGACACTTTGTATAGCACTGTGTCAGATCAGCGATCTGACAAGCAGTGTATGAGGCTTCATGGTGCCATCTCACTGAAGGGCCCGGATGGACCCCGCTGCCATTTTGGATCCATTTTGGAGACCACTGGAACAACGCGATTGCATCGCGTTGTTCCAGTGGGAGAGTGCAGGGAGCCCTCTCCCTGCGCTATTGTTCTCTATGCCGCTGTCACTACTGATAGCAGCATCAGAGGGGTTAAATGTCCACGATCGGCGCTGATCATGGGCATTGCGGTGGGGTGTCAGCTGTCACATACAGCTGACACCCGCACGCGATCACCACAGCGCTCACAGTGAGACTGCATGATCATGCCGCCGTACTAGTACTGTGGTTTGGGTGAACGCAGTTCCTGCAGAGCAGTACTATTACGACGCATGTCGGGAAGGGAAGATGAAAGACTGAATTAAATTACAACCCGAAATGTAGAAAATACAATGAGGAAAAAAGAATATACCTGAGCCTATGGCGCATGTCTGTGTAACCTGCTGCATTCAGGATGTGCACCCACCCTGATGCACGTTTTGGCATACCTTCATCAGCGGTTTGGGCGCATCAACAGAGAAGACCCCGTTGACACTATAAGAGCCTACACTCAACAGAACAGAGAGAGTGGACCCTGCTGATCATAAGAGCTTACAGTTTAAAGGCAAGAGATAAAAGGAGAGGACCTTGCTGACCGTAAGAGCTCACACTCTACAGAAGAGAAAGAGTTGCCCAGTTATTCTGAAGATGGTAAATGACTCTACTGTACAAACTATGCTTCACTGAGAGACGCCAATCTATGATAGCCAGGTACTCACCACCAGTGTGCAAGGTATGATAATTCCTAATATGTTAGGCGAGTTTATTTTTGGTCAGATTTCAGGAAATTGAAATCGAATTTGATCATGTGCGGATCGATCCACTTATCTCTAATAATGAGGCCTACTCAGTGCTGTAGGCTCTGAAGACCAGACGGGACCTGTAAAGATGATCAAAGACCTGCTGTGACTAAAGACTGAAGCTTTGTATTAGGTGGCCACCTGTGCAGAGAAATCGAGGGTCGAGAGCGTTGAATATATATTTTTTTAGTTAGTTTTAAATTTTTTCACAAATCTTTTGAATCTAGCATAATGAATCTGTATCAGTTGTGAAAATTTAGGCAAATTCAATTTGTCTCGAATTAGAATAATTTACCCCTCTATCATTCAAAATATTCACACACACAAACAAATGCTCACTTACACACATACTTGCTAACACATGAATAAATATGTATAAAGGCATGCAGAATGCACATTTACACACAAGCTTGAACAAAATTGTTGATAGAAAATGTTTTGATATTTGGATGATGCATATAGAATATCATCATTGTCTACTCTTTAACATGCAACAGACTTAACAGGTAACTATTCAGATATGAAATATTTGAAGTGTACATTATTGCTTACAGACCTCTTCACTGGTTGCTAGAGTAACGGTTGCATATGTTAAAGGGAACCTGTCACCCCGTTTTTTGAGATTGAGCTATAAATACTGTTAAATAGGGCCTGCGCTGTGTGTTCCTATAGTGTATGTAGTGTACCCCGATTCCCCATGTATGCTGAGAAATAACTTACCAAAGTCGCCGTTTTGGCCTGTCAATCAGGCTGGTCAGGTCGGGAGGGCGTGGTGACATCGCTGGTTCTTCCTCAGCTTTACGTTGGTGGCGTAGTGGCGTAGTGGTGAAGACACAGCGCGCGATCTGCACTGTCATCCCTTTCGTCGGTGGGGGCGGCCATCTTCCTGGGGCCGCGCGTGCGCAGATCGAGTGCTCTGCTGCACGGGGCTTCAGGAAAATGGCCGCGGGATGCCGCGCGTGCGCATTAGAGATCGCGGCGGCCATTTTCCCAAAGCCGAGTTTGCTTTAATGTTACTGTTGTAGCAAAGTCAGGTATGACTGGGATAAATGCTAGCACTGAAGGTCTTAATTAGATGCTCCAGGCTTGCTTTAACTAAGAACATGGACATGTGTTCACCTTGGTGTATTAGTCTGGTGAATGAAGCAGAGTAGACTGAACTGAAGCTGGTGAGTATCCAACCAAAATGTGAGCTGTAGGTGGAAGAGAGACAAGCCATAGTTTCTTTCTGCTTGGAGACTGCATGGGTCAGCTATGAAAACAGCAGAATAATGTGTGGAAGCTGCAGCCTCTTCAATGTGAACGGTGCACGGAGTTGAACACTTCGGTTTGGCACTTGAAGCTGCAGGAGCCCAGGTTGAAGGGGATACTGAGACTGGTGAGATTGTGCCTCTTCTGTGTATAACGTTTGCTCGGGCGAGCACACACCGACATAAGTTCTTTTTGGTTTTGAACCGTTTAGAGCTTTCTGAAAGCAATTGTTATGCTGTAAGAATCAGGCTGCACTCGGATGTCACCCGAGTGCAGTCCTATAGTGAGTGTGACGATTCACAGGAGGAAAACGGGAAGTGGACCCTCTAGACCACGACGACGAACCCCTCACGGACGAGCTGACCAGATGGACCGCCCCCTATACAGGGAGAGTTAGGGGCAGGCCTGTTGTGAATTCTGTGGCAGAGCTCCCTCCTGTGGTCACAAGTGGTACTTCGGCTGATTCTCTCTATGAGCTTCCGTTGGTGGAGGAAAGTGGTACTGCGGCTTCTGAGTTTCCTTCCTCAGGTGATGTGGTGAAGTCGTTAGGTGCTGCTCTATTTAACTCCACCTAGTGCTTTGATCCTGGCCTCCAGTCAATGTTCTAGTATTGGACTTGCTTCCTCCTGGATCGTTCCTGTGGCCTGCTGCTCTGCATAGCTAAGTTCCGCTTTTGTTATTTTTGTTTGCTGTTTTTTTTCTGTCCATCTTGCTTATTTGGTTTTTCTTGCTTGCTGGAAGCTCTGGGACGCAGAGGGTGTACCTCCGTGCCATTTGTCGGTATGGAGGGTCTTTTTGCCCCCTTTGCGTGGTTGTTTGTAGGGTTTTGTGTTGACCGCAAAGTTACCTTTCCTATCCTCGCTCTGTTCAGAAAGTCAGGCCTCACTTTGCTAAATCTATTTCATCTCTACGTTTGTCTTTTCATCTTAACTGACAGTCATTATATGTGGGGGGCTGCCTTTTCCTTTGGGGTATTTCTCTGAGGCGAGGTAGGCTTATTTTCTATCTTCAGGCTAGCTAGTTTCTCAGGCTGTGCCGAGTTGCATAGGGAGCGTTAGGCGCAATCCACGGCTGCCTTTAGTGTGGTTGGAGAGGATTAGGGATTGCGGTCAGCAGAGTTCCCACGTCTCAGAGCTCGTTCTATGTTTTTGGGTTATTGTCAGGTCACTGTATGTGCTCTGACTTCTATGTCCATTGTGGTACTGACTTACCTAATCATAACACTACTGGAGGCCAAAAGTACTAATGATTCTCAATAGAGGGAAAAAAGAAGTTCTGAGACCATTTTTTTTTCTCTGCACTGTGTTGTGCCTTTTTTTCCCCTAGACATTTGGGTGGTTCAGGACACAGGAGTAGCGATGGACATTAAAGGTCTGTCTTCATGTGTGGATCAGCTCACGGCAAGAGTACAAAATATTCAAGACTTTGTGGTTCTGAATTCTATGTTGGAACCAAGAATTCCTATTCCTGATTTGTTTTTTGGAGATAGAACTAAATTTCTGAGTTTCAAAAATAATTGTAAACTATTTCTGGCTTTGAAACCTCGCTCCTCTGGTGACCCAGTTCAACAAGTTAGGATCATTATTTCTTTTTTACGTGGCGACCCTCAGGACTGGGCATTTTCTCTTGCGCCAGGAGATCCTGCATTATGTAATATTGATGCGTTTTTCCTGGCGCTCGGATTGCTGTACGATGAACCTAATTCAGTGGATCAGGCAGAGAAAAATTTGCTGGCTCTGTGTCAGGGTCAGGATGAGATAGAGGTATATTGTCAGAAATTTAGAAAGTGGTCCGTACTCACTCAATGGAATGAAGGTGCGCTCGCAGCTATTTTCAGAAAGGGTCTCTCTGAAGCCCTTAAGGATGTCATGGTGGGATTTCCTATGCCTGCTGGTCTGAATGAGTCTATGTCTTTGGCCATTCAGATCGGTCGACGCTTGCGTGAGCGTAAATCTGTGCACCATTTGGCAGTATTATCTGAGCATAAACCTGAGCCTATGCAGTGCGATAGGACTTTGACCAGAGTTGAACGGCAAGAACACAGACGTCAGAATAGGCTGTGTTTCTACTGTGGTGAATCCACTCACGCTATCTCTGATTGTCCTAAGCGCACTAAGCGGTTCGCTAGGTCTGCCACCATTGGTACGGTACAGTCAAAATTTCTTTTGTCCGTTACCTTGATCTGCTCTTTGTCATCTTATTCTGTCATGGCATTTGTGGATTTAGACGCTGCCCTGAATTTGATGGACTTGGAGTATGCTAGGCGATGTGGGTTTTTCTTGGAGCCCTTGCAGTGTCCTATTCCATTGAGAGGAATTGATGCTACGCCTTTGGCCAAGAATAAGCCTCAGTACTGGACCCAGCTGACCATGTGCATGGCTCCTGCACATCAGGAGGTTATTCGCTTTCTGGTGTTGCATAATCTGCATGATGTGGTCGTGTTGGGGTTGCCATGGCTACAAGTCCATAATCCAGTATTAGATTGGAAATCCATGTCTGTGTCCAGCTGGGGTTGTCAGGGGGTACATGGTGATGTCCCATTTCTGTCTATTTCGTTATCCACCCCTTCTGAGGTCCCAGAGTTCTTGTCTGATTACCGGGATGTATTTGATGAGCCCAAGTCCGATACCCTACCTCCGCATAGGGATTGTGATTGTGCTATCGATTTGATTCCGGGTAGTAAATTCCCAAAAGGTCGACTGTTTAATTTATCTGTGCCTGAGCACGCCGCTATGCGAAGTTACGTGAAGGAGTCCTTGGAGAAGGGGCATATTCGCCCGTCATCGTCGCCATTAGGAGCGGGGTTCTTTTTTGTGGCCAAGAAGGATGGTTCGCTGAGACCTTGTATAGATTACCGCCTTCTAAATAAGATCACGGTTAAATTTCAGTACCCCTTGCCGCTGTTATCTGATTTGTTTGCTCGGATTAAGGGGGCCAGTTGGTTCACCAAGATAGATCTTTGTGGTGCGTATAATCTTGTGCGTATTAAGCGAGGCGATGAATGGAAAACTGCATTTAATACGCCCGAGGGCCATTTTGAGTACCTAGTAATGCCATTCGGACTTGCCAATGCTCCATCAGTGTTTCAGTCCTTTATGCATGACATCTTCCGAGAGTACCTGGACAAATTCCTGATTGTATACTTGGATGATATTTTGGTCTTCTCGGATGATTGGGAGTCTCATGTGAAGCAGGTCAGAACGGTGTTTCAGGTCCTGCGTGCTAATTCTTTGTTTGTGAAGGGATCAAAGTGTCTCTTTGGTGTTCAGAAGATTTCATTTTTGGGGTTCATTTTTTCCCCTTCTACTATCGATATGGACCCTGTTAAGGTCCAAGCCATCCATGATTGGACTCAGCCGACATCTCTGAAAAGTCTGCAACAGTTCCTGGGCTTTGCTAATTTTTATCGTCGCTTCATCTGCAATTTTTCTAGTATTGCTAAACCATTGACCGATTTGACCAAGAAGGGTGCTGATGTGGTCAATTGGTCTTCTGCTGCTGTGGAAGCTTTTCAAGAGTTGAAGCGTCGTTTGTCTTCTGCCCCTGTGTTGTGTCAACCAGATGTTTCGCTTCCATTCCAGGTCGAGGTTGATGGTTCTGAGATTGGAGCGGGGGCTGTTTTGTCGCAGAGAAGTTCTGATTGCTTGGTGATGAAACCATGCGCCTTCTTTTCCAGGAAGTTTTCGCCTGCTGAGCGAAATTATGATGTTGGCAATTGAGAGTTGCTGGCCATGAAGTGGGCATTCGAGGAGTGGCGTCATTGGCTTGAAGGAGCTAAGCATCGCGTGGTGGTCTTGACTGATCATAAGAACTTGACTTATCTCGAGTCTGCCAAGCGGTTAAATCCTAGACAGGCTCGTTGGTCGCTGTTTTTTGCCCATTTTGACTTTGTGGTTTCGTACCTTCCGGGCTCTAAAAATGTGAAGGCGGATGCCCTGTCTAGGAGTTTTGTGCCCGACTCTCCGGGTTTATCTGAGACGGCGGGTATTCTCAAAGAGGGAGTAATTGTGTCTGCCATCTCCCCTGATTTGCGGCGGGTGCTGCAAAAATTTCAGGCTAATAAACCTGATCGTTGCCTAGCGGAGAAACTGTCCCTGATAGATGGATGAATAAAGTTATCTCTGAGGTTCATTGTTCGGTGTTGGCTGGTCATCCTGGAATCTTTGGTACCAGAGAGTTAGTGGCTAGATCCTTTTGGTGGCCATCTCTGTCGCGGGATGTGCGTTCTTTTGTGCAGTCCTGTGGGATTTGTGGTCAGGCTAAGCCCTGCTGTTCTCGTGCCAGTGGGTTGCTTTTGCCCTTGCCGGTCCCGAAGATGCCTTGGACACATATCTCTATGGATTTTATTTCAGATCTTCCCGTCTCTCAAAAAATGTCAGTCATTTGAGTGGTTTGTGATCGCTTCTCTAAGATGGTCCATTTGGTACCCTTGTCTAAATTACCTTCCTCCTCTGATTTGGTGCCATTGTTCTTCCAGCATGTGGTTCGTTTACATGGCATTCCAGAGAATATCGTTTCTGACAGAGGTTCCCAGTTTGTTTCGAGGTTTTGGCGAGCTTTTTGTGCAAGGATGGGCATTGACTTGTCTTTTTCCTCGGCTTTCCATCCTCAGACCAATGGCCAGACCGAACGAACCAATCAGACCTTGGAAACATATCTGAGATGCTTTGTTTCTGCTGATCAGGATGACTGGGTGTCCTTTTTGCCTTTGGCTGAGTTCGCCCTTAATAATCGGGCCAGCTCGGCTACCTTGGTTTCGCCGTTTTTCTGCAACTCTGGGTTTCATCCTCGTTTCTCTTCAGGGCAGGTTGAGTCTTCGGACTGTCCTGGTGTGGATACTGTGGTGGACAGGTAGCAGCAGATTTGGACTCATGTAGTGGACAATTTGACCTTGTCCCAGGAGAAGGCTCAACGTTTCGCTAATCGCAGACGCTGTGTGGGTCCCCGACTTCGTGTTGGGGATTTGGTTTGGTTGTCTTCTCGTCATATTCCTATGAAGGTTTCCTCTCCTAAGTTTACACCTCATTTCATTGGTCCGTATAGGATTTCTGAGGTTCTTCATCCTGTGTCTTTTCGTTTGACCCTTCCAGATTCTTTTTCCATCCATAACGTATTCCGTAGGTCATTGTTGCGGAGATACGTGGCACCTTTGGTTCCATCTGTTGATCCTCCTGCTCCGGTTTTGGTGGAGGGGGAGTTGGAGTATATTGTGGAGAAGATTTTGGATTCTCGTGTTTCAAGACGGAAACTCCAGTATCTGGTTAAGTGGAAAGGTTATGCTCAGGAAGATAATTCCTGGGTCTTTGCCTCTGATGTCCATGCTCCCGATCTTGTTCATGCCTTTCATATGGCTCATCCTGGTCGTCCTGGGGGCTCTGGTGAGGGTTCGGTGACCCCTCCTCAAGGGGGGGTACTGTTGTGAATTCTGTGGCAGAGCTCCCTCCTGTGGTCACAAGTGGTACTTCGGCTGATTCTCTCTATGAGCTTCCGTTGGTGGAGGAAAGTGGTACTGCGGCTTCTGAGTTTCCTTCCTCAGGTGATGTGGTGAAGTCGTTAGGTGCTGCTCTATTTAACTCCACCTAGTGCTTTGATCCTGGCCTCCAGTCAATGTTCTAGTATTGGACTTGCTTCCTCCTGGATCGTTCCTGTGGCCTGCTGCTCTGCATAGCTAAGTTCCACTTTTGTTATTTTTGTTTGCTGTTTTTTTTCTGTCCAGCTTGCTTATTTGGTTTTTCTTGCTTGCTGGAAGCTCTGGGACGCAGAGGGTGTACCTCCGTGCCGTTTGTCGGTACGGAGGGTCTTTTTGCCCCCTTTGCGTGGTTGTTTGTAGGGTTTTGTGTTGACCGCAAAGTTACCTTTCCTATCCTCGCTCTGTTCAGAAAGTCGGGCCTCACTTTGCTAAATCTATTTCATCTCTACGTTTGTCTTTTCATCTTAACTGACAGTCATTATATGTGGGGGGCTGCCTTTTCCTTTGGGGTATTTCTCTGAGGCAAGGTAGGCTTATTTTCTATCTTCAGGCTAGCTAGTTTCTCAGGCTGTGCCGAGTTGCATAGGGAGCGTTAGGCGCAATCCACGGCTGCCTTTAGTGTGGTTGGAGAGGATTAGGGATTGCGGTCAGCAGAGTTCCCACGTCTCAGAGCTCGTTCTATGTTTTTGGGTTATTGTCAGGTCACTGTATGTGCTCTGACTTCTATGTCCATTGTGGTACTGAATTACCTAATCATAACACAGGCCCGTGAGGGACTATCGCCACGGAAGCTGGAGGACCAGGACGGGAGAAGAGCAAGAAGAGGCGGAGATAGTAGGACCACAGTGTTATGCTATAAGAATCAGGCTGCACTCAGATGTCACCCGAGTGCAGTCCTATAGAGAGTACTGCAGAGACTCAGGACTGATGGGTACACTGCAGCAGTACAGGGACTGGCGGAGGAACTGAGGAAAATGCAGGGGCTAGCAGGATACAGGAGGAACACAGGATTGGCAGGACTCGGCAGGAACACAGGACTGGCAGGACACGGCAGGAACACAGGACTGGCAGGACACAGCAGGAACAAAGGACAGACAGGCTAAACCCAAAGTCAGAGGGGAAGCGAACTTCTCAGAGACTAAGAGCGGCCAGGAACACCTGAAGGAAACAAATGATAACCAGGCAGAGAGGGACGGCAGGAAGCAGTTTAAATACCTATAGGCAGGGTAGCACTTCCAGGTAACAGACCTCCAGTACCGTAGAGAGGACAATAAGGAGAACTGACCTGAGGGTATTAGTCCTCCAAGACCATAGAGGAGACAGAAGATCAGAAGTGCACACGCGCAGCACTGAACCTGGTATGCGCGCGCACGAGAAGCAGAGGTCGGGAGCGAGCGCGGAGAAAGAGACGCTGACTGAGGAGGCGGCAGCAACGGTATGACAGCAATAAAACTACCTGTTTGGACTAAAGTGCATTGCCCGTGTGAACGACACCTAATGAATACCTTAGAACCTGAACGGTTATTTTCATGATATTGTGTGACGTGAAATGTTAAAAGTTCAATATCAAGTAACTAGTAGCACCATGTTTCCAGCACAATACACAATTATTAAAGATGATATCATGCAAAATATATAAAAATAAAGATAAACATTGTGGTTTTCATAATGATCTGCTCACTGTAGCTGGGTAAGAGTGTACAATTAACTATTTATCACTGGGCAATTTTATTGTTGTGTGTTTATTTTTTCCCCCTTCTTCCAAGAACCGTAACTTTTTTACTTTTCTGTCCATTAAACCATATGGGGCTTTTTTTAATCGTCATTCAAGTTGTAGTTTTGAAAGGCACCATTTATTTTATCACTAGTGTTGAGCATTCCGATACCGCAAGTATCGGGTATCGGCCGATATTTGCGGTATCGGAATTCCGATACTGAATTCCGATACTTCCCGCGTATCGGATACCGGAATCGGAAGTTCCCAGAATTCAAATTGAACGCAGCAGCCAATGAGGAATGAATGAAAGTGTGGGCACATCCTGTTTAGCATGGTGGGCATGTAAGTACTGGCAAGGCTTGGATTGGCTGCTGAAATGATGTCACTCTGCACTATAGAAAAGCGCTGCCGCCATTTTGCGCTCACTCTGCTGTGATTTCAGTTAGGGACAGGACGCTGTGTTCTAACTGAGGGCCAGTTGAGCTTGCTAATTGCTTTATTTTCCTTTCCAAAGGCTAATTTAGCAAAACGCTGTGTGTTCTTCACTGTTCACCTTGCTCTTGCCTTGCAGCGCTGTTTTAACAGCGTTCTGCAAGGTCTCTGTGTGTGTGTGTGTGTGTGCAGCTCACTCTGTAGTCTGTGTGCAGCCATATACCCGGTTGTATTCAGCTCAGGGGGGGTTCACACTGCCTCACACAGTTGTTCTTTTTTGCTCTTAGTGCAGCCTGCTGCACATTTTTTCTCAAATTTCCTATTAGTGTTTTTCCACCAGTCTCCAGCTCTATTGTGGAAAAACACTACATAGGATAACCTAGAGGGGGGTTTTTGGGCCTTGCAGCGCCGTTTACGGCTGTCTGCACGGTCTCCGTGTGAGCCCAGCTCGCCCTCTAGTCTGTGTGCAGCCATAGCCGGTTGGATTCAGCTCAGGGTTCGTTACTGGCTCATACCTTGAGAAAAATTTTCCTTTTTTTCAAATAGGGCAGCCTGTTTAAAATTTGAAAAAAAAAATTCCTATTAGTGTCTTTCCACTCGTATCCAGCTAAATAGTGGAAAAACACTATATAGGATAACCTAGAGGAGGGTTTTTTGGCCTTGCAGCGCCGTTTACGGCTGTCTGCACGGTCTCCGTGTGAGCCCAGCTCGCCCTGTAGTCTGTGTGCAGCCATAGCCGGTTGGATTCAGCTCAGGGTTCGTTACTGGCTCATACCTTGAGAAAAATTTTCCTTTTTTTGAAATAGTGCAGCCTGTTTAAAATTTGAAAAAAAAAAAATTCCTATTAGTGTCTTTCCACCAGTCTCCAGCTCAATTGTGGAAAAACACTACATAGGATAACCTAGAGGGTTTTTTTGGGGCCTTGCAGCGCCGTTTACGGCTGTCTGCACGGTCTCTGTGTGAGCGCAGCTCGCCCTGTAGTCTGTGTGCAGCCATAGCCGGTTGGATTCAGCTCAGGGTGCGTTACTGCCTCATACCTTGAAAAACAATTTCCTTTTTTTCAAATAGTACAGCCAGTTTAAAATTTGAAAAAAAAAATTCCTATTAGTGTCTTTCCACTTGTATCCAGCTAAATAGTGGAAAAACACTATATAGGATAACCTAGAGGAGGGATTTTTGGCCTTGCAGCGCCGTTTACGGCTGTCTGCACGGTCTCCGTGTGATTTAAACTAGCTCTGTAGCCCGATCTGCACCAAAAAAAAGGTTAAGTTCACCAAACACAACTTAACACTTGTGTAGGCCACATTTGAAAAATAATAAAGTTTAGTCCACAATTTACAACATTAGTGTTTCTTACACCTGTTAGGAGGAGCATTACAGGAATAAGCACACTAAGGCCTTAGTACTTTTCTGCTTATCTTTATCTGTCAACCAAGATGAAGAGGGCAGGGAGTAAGGCACGTGGGCGTGGGCGCGGAGCAGGGAGAGGAGCAGGGAGAGGACGTGGTGATTCTGTGCCTGCTGCGGGCGCCGGTGACTCGTCGTCACTCAGTTTCAGCAGGGAACAGTCCTTCATGCGCAGCTTTGTCGGAGAGCGCCGTGCACCGCTGCTGCGTGAAGACCAAATTGAAGCCGTTGTCGGGTGGATGGCAGCTAACGCCTCGGCATCGACTTCAGTTAGTGCCACATCCTCTCAGGCACAGAGCACTGGAGAGCAGCCATCTGTCTCTTCACCATCTGCCAAATTGGCCAGGCAGTCAGAGAGCCCAGGACAGGAGCCGTCTCTACTTCTGTTCTCTGAATCTCTTGGCTTGGAAACAGGGGGCCAGCCAAGCAGCATTGGAGAAATGGAAGAAGAGGCAGTGTGCAGTGATGCCCAACACCTTTTTCTCTCTGACTCTGAAGAGGCAGGTGGGCCAGTGCCTCCGGTGACCACAGCGCAGTACGCATCTGATGATGAAACTCAGGTGCCGCTTTCTCGTGCGTACTGTGCTGCTGAGACTACCCAGGAGGAGCAGTTGGTGGCAGAGGGTAGTGGAGATGATGAGGTCCTTGACCCATCGTGGCGTGAGGAACAGGAAGGTGGTGGGAGCAGCTCAGAGGAAGAGCTTCCTCTTACGGGCCAAAGAGGGAGAGGGAGGGGGAAGACTGCGGAGCCTGTAGCCTCCACTTTGGCACCCGTTAGGAGCCTGTCTCTTTCCAAAGCCAAAAAGGGCGCTCCCAAGACTTGCAGTGCCTGGTCCTTTTTTGACACAGTTGCAGATGACATTTGTTTTGTCAAATGCAAGCTGTGTCATCATAAAGTAAAAAGAGGGAAAAATGTCAGCAACCTCAATACCACAAATATGTGGAAACATGTGCAGACCAGGCACGCGGTGGAGTTACAGAAACACACTGAAGATGTAGGCCAACCAACAGCGGCAGCTACCACCTCTTCAGCTCGTGTTGCCTCTTCCTCCAGCTCACGCACAGCTGGTTTGGCTTCCTCCCAGAGACCTTGTGTAATTCCACCCACAGCACCACCTTCCCAGTCATCCTCACACTCCCAGTCTACTCTACAGCCATCGGTAGTACAGGCATGGGAGAAAAGGCGGGCATTCTCGGCCAACCACCCCCGAGCACAGGCTCTGAATGCAGGCATTGCCAAACTGTTGTCCCTGGAAATGCTCTCGTTCAGGCTGGTGGAGACTGACAGCTTCCGTGACTTGATGGCATTGGCAGTCCCACAGTACAAGGTGCCCAGCCGCTTTTACTTCAGCAGGCAGGCTGTCCCTGCCCTGCACAGGCATGTTGAGGCAAACATAAAACATGCGCTACTGAACGCCGTCAGTAGCAAGGTCCACCTCACCACCGATGCGTGGACCAGTCAGCATGGACAGGGGCGATATGTTTCCCTCACTGCCCATTGGGTTAATGTTGTTGAGCCAGGTACAGATCGTGCGAGTGGCGCAGGACGTGTCCTGCCCACTCCAAGGATTGCAGGAATCCAGTCTGTACGCATCGACTCCTCCTCTTACACCAGTTCCTCTGATTCCTCTCTGCAGGATCCGTCACAGTCCACCCCCACATGGACCCGTGAACGTTTACCTATGACCGACATGAGCACAGCCGTGGCCAAACGTCAGCAGGCCGTCTTGAAACTAGTTTCATTGGGGCATCGAAGCCACACAGCGCAGGAGCTCTGGAATGCCATAAAGCAGGAGAGCGATGTGTGGTTACTGCCAGCGAATCTCCAGCCAGGCATGGTAGTGTGTGACAATGGCCGAAATCTGGTGGCAGCTTTGGCCCTTGGCAACCTCACTCACATCCCATGTCTGGCACATGTGCTCAATTTGGTTGTGCAGAGTTTTCTGAGGGACTATCCGGATCTTGATGCCCTGCTGCACAAGGTCCGCCTAGAGTGTGCTCACTTGCGGCGTTCCAGCTTGGCCAGATCCCGCATTGCTGCTCTGCAGCGCCGATTCCACCTTCCGGAACACCGCATCATATGTGACCTACCTACCCGGTGGAATTCCACGTTACATATGTTGGATCGGTTGTGTGAGCAGCAGCAAGCAGTTATGGAGTACCAGCTGCATCAGGCGCAAAGAAGTCGCAGTCAGCGCCGATCAGACTTCACAACCACAGAGTGGGCCACTATGAAGGACGTCTGCCAGGTTTTGCGTCCTTTTGATTATTCCACGCGGATGGCAAGTGCAGATGATGCACTTGTCAGCATGACTGTCTCCCTTATCTGCCTGCTTCAGCAAACTTTGCAAGGGTTAAGGGATGATGTGGTGGAAGAGCTGGAGGATGAGGAGTCACCTTTTCCATCAGCTTCTGGAGAGTCAGCGCCACGTGGTTCCTCACAAAGGGGTACGCAGGGGCCAATTTGTGAGGAGGATGAGGAGGAGTCAATGGAGGAGGAAGAGCTCCGTCCAGAGGAGGGAGCGACACAATTGTCCAGTGGTCAGTGTGTACAGCGAGGGTGGGGTGATGACGAGCGGGCAGAGATCATGTCTCAAGCAGGGGACAGCGTTTCTGGGCCGGTTGGCACTCTGCAGCACATGGTGGATTTCATGCTGCAGTGCCTGAGAAACGACCGCCGCATCGACCACATTCTCAACATGCCTGATTATTGGGTGTTCACCCTCCTCGATCCTCGCTACCGGGACAACGTCCAAAACCTCATCCCTGCGTTGACCCGGGAGCGTAAATTGCGGGAGTACCACGACACACTGGTGAATTCCATCATCTTCTCCTGTCCAACTGAGAGGAGTGCTGCTAGTGCTTTACAAAGCAGCTCAGTGCGTCGAGGCAGTGGGGGAGGCTTTGCTCAAAGAGGGAGCAGAAGCAGTGCCTCTGCCCAAGGCAAGCCCAGTATGGCACAACTCTGGCACACTTTTGTGTGCCTGCCCCAAATGTCTACACCATCACCGGCGGCTCCAGTCAGCAGGAGGCAACGGTTCCGTCAGATGGTGACAGACTACATGGCTTGCCCTCTTACTGTACTCCCAGACGGCTCTTCCCCGTTCAAGTTTTGGGTCTCTAAGCTGGATACATGGCCAGAGCTAAGCCAGTATGCATTGGAGGTGCTGGCTTGCCCTGCGGCTAGTGTCTTATCGGAACGTGTCTTTAGTGCCGCAGGTGGTGTACTAACAGACCGTCGCATGCGACTATCCTCCGATAACGTTGACCGGCTTACTTTCCTGAAAATGAACCAGGCCTGGATCTCGCAGGAATTTGCCACTCCTCTGCCTGATTAAGTAATTGGGTGTCATCCAGGTCTCCTGCTGTGTTCATCTTTCTACCACCTGAACTGCTATTCCTGGGCTCCAACACCGCCAGTTGCGGCTCAGAAGTGCAGGCTGCACAGTAAAAACATACGACCCAGTGTTATTGGGTTTCAGTAACGTCAGCTGATCCCCAGCTGTGTAGCCGGCAATGTGTCCTGCGACCGCCACGCTGGCACAACAACCTAAATGTAAGGGAACCTGTCCCCCCCCCCCCCCCTCGTCGTTTGTTACTGAAAGAGCCATCTTGTGCAGCAGTAATGCTGCACAAGGAAAAGGTAGCTCTTTTTTTTTAGCTCTTTGCACACGCAGAACTTAACACTTATAAAATGTGTTCACTGATACCGTTATACCGTCCCGGAGCTGGGACTTTCCTTCGTAATGTGACGCAGCACAGCCGTCATTCCTACCCCCTTGGTGCCATGCGCTGCCTCCTCAGCGTTGTTTTAAGCTGTCACGGAGCCTGCGCTGTTCTGTTATCCCTTGGGCATGCCCTATTTGCGCTGCCTGTCTTCTGACATAATTTGGTGTCAGGCTGGCTGCGCCTGTGCAGCCGCGGTGCCCGAGATCCCGCCTCGCAGTGTCTTCTGATTGAGTCACACTGCGGGCCTGGGATCCATGGGCATGCGCAGTGCATATCTTCCCCTCGGGCTCTCGCTCATTTCCCTCCGCCTTCTTTAGACTGTGCGCCGTCAGCTGATCCCTAGCATGCCACGGCCGTGACACCGCACAGTCTGAAGAAGAGGGAAGGAGGGGAGTGAGAGTCGAGGTTATGCACTGTGCATGCCCATGGTTCCAAGGCCCGCAGTGGGATTACGTTAGATGAGACTGCGAGGTGGGATCTGGAGCAGCGTGGACGCACAGGCACTGACAGCCTGACACCAAATTATGTCAGAAGACAGGCAGCGCTAATTGGGCATGGCCAAGGGCTAACAGAACAGCGCAGGCTCCGTGACAGCTTAAAACAACGCTGAGGAGGCAGCGCACGGCATCAAGGGGATAGGAATGACAGCTGTGCTGTGTCCCATTACGAAGGAAATTCGCACCTCCGGAACGGTTTAACGGTATAAAGGGACACATTTTTAGTGTTTACTTCGGTGTTTGCAAGGAGCATAATTAAAAGAGCAACCTTTTCCTTTTGCATCCTTAGTGCTGCACAACATGGCTCTTTCAGCTACAAACGTCTTGGGGGGGGGGGTTAAAGGTTTCCTTTCAACTTGCTCCAATCAGGCTTCGGCCTACACTCTGTTCCTCTGCTCCTCCTGCTGTCCCTGGGCTCTAACACCGCCAGTTGGTGCCTGGAAGTGCTGTGTGCACAGTCAACAGTCGCTCCTCTGTTATTGGGGTTCAGTAACGTCAGCTGATCCCCAGCTGTGTGTGCGGCAATACCTCCAATCTGCTCCTCCTGCTGTCCCTGGGCTCTAACACCGCCAGTTGGTGCCTGGAAGTGCTGTGTGCACAGTCAACAGTCGCTCCTCTGTTATTGGGGTTCAGTAACGTCAGCTGATCCCCAGCTGCGTGTGCGGCAATACCTCCAATCTGCTCCTCCTGCTGTCCCTGGGCTCTAACACCGCCAGTTGGTGCCTGGAAGTGCTGTGTGCACAGTCAACAGTCGCTCCTCTGTTATTGGGGTTCAGTAACGTCAGCTGATCCCCAGCTGTGTATCCGGCAACGTGTCATGCGACCGCCACGCTGGCACAACTAAAATGTAAGGGGACCTGTCCCCCCCCCTAGGCGTTTGTTACTGAAAGAGCCACCATGTGCAGCACTAATACTGCACAAGGGAAAGGTCGCTCTTGAAATTATGCTCCTTGCAAACGCTGAACTACACACTCATGTAATGTGTCCCCTCACACCGTCCAACCGTCCCGGAGGTGGGACTTTCCTTTGTAATGTGACGCAGCACAGCCGTCATTGCTACCCCCTTGGCACCGTGCGCTGCCTCCTTAGCGTTGTTTGATTCCGTCATGGACCCTGCGCTGTTATGTTATCCCTTGGCCATGCACAGTTTGCGCTGCCCGTCCTCTGACATCATTTGTTGTCGTCCTGGCTGCGCCTGTGCGTCCACGCTGCCCGAAATCACACCTCGCAGTGTCGTCTAATGTGATCCCACAGTGGGCCTGGTATCCATGGCCATGCGCAGTGCATATACTAGCCTCTCACTCCCCTTCTTCACGCTTCTTCAGACTAGCCGGCGTCAGCTGATCCCTAATAGCATGCCACGGCTGTGACGCCGCACAGTCTGAAGAAGCAGGAAGGAGGTGAGTGAGAGGCGATGATATGCACTGCGCATGCCCATGGATCCCTGGCCCGCAGTGGGACTACATTAGATGACACTGCAAGGTTGGATCTCGGGCAGCTTGGACGCACAGGCACTGCCAGCCTGACACCTACATGATGTCAGAAGACGGGCACCGCTAACTGTGCATGGCCAAGGGATAACATTACAGCGCGGGCTCCGTGACAGAACCAAACAACGTTGAGGAGGTGGTGCCCGGCACCAAGGGGGTTGGAATGACGGCTGTGCTGTGTCACATTACAAAGGAAAGTCCCACTTCCGGGATGGTTTGCCGGTGTGAGGGGACACATTATATGAGTGTGTACTTCAGCGTTTGCAAGGAGCATAATTTTCGGAGCCACCATTTTCCATGTGCAGTATTACTGCTGTACAAGATGGCTCTTTCAGCAACAAATGCCTGGGGGGGGGGTTAAAGGTTCCCTTTCAACTTGCTCCACTGCAGGCTTCGGCCTACACTCTGCTCCTCTTTGATTCCCTGGGTTTCAACACTGTCAGTTGCCACCTGGAAGTGTTGTCTACACAGAAAAAACACTAGGTGATGTGTCAGTGGGGTTCAGCACCGCCAGCTGTTCCCCTGCTGTGTAGTCGGCAACGTGTCCAGCACAAGCCACGCTGGCACAACAGAACAAAAGCTGCCACCAGTGCAGGCTTCGGCCTACACTCTGCTCCTCTCCTCCTCCTGCTGACCCTGGGCTCAAACACCGCTAGTTTTTGCCCGGAAGTGCTAGCTGCACAGAGAAAAACACCAGCCAATGTGTTAGTGGGGTTCAGCAACGCCAGCTGTTCCCCTGCTGTGTAGCCGGCAACGTGACCTGCAAACGCCATGCAGGCACAGGAACTGAAATTAAAAGGGAACCTGGCCCCACCCCCCCAGGTGTTTCTATGTATAACAGCCACCTAGTACAGCAGTACTGCTGCATTTGTACAAGGTGGCTGACTTTTTCTCCTTGCCCACGTGGAACTCAACACATACAAAATGTGTCTCATTGAGACCATTCCACTGTCCCTGAGGTGTGACTTTCCTTTGTAATGATACGCAGCACCCCCCTTGGTAGCGTTTCCCGTCTTTTGTCATCATGGTTAGCTGGCTGCGCCTGTGCATCCGCCCTGCTAGAAACAACGCCCCTCGTTGTCATATTTATTTTGTCAGCGAGGGTGTGGTTTATGGGCACGAGCAGTGCATATGTTCACCTGTCTTAACTCATCTCCTTCCGCCTTCTTCAGACTGTGCGGCCTCCTGGCCGTGGTAGGCGATAAGGGATCAGCTGAGGCCGCCCAGTCTGGAGCAGGTGTAAGGACATGTGTAAGCGGCAAACCTATTTACTGCACAAGGCCACGAATCCCAGCCACGCAGTGTGATTTTTTGAAAACACACTGTGGGTCTGGGATTCATGTCCATCGCTAACCGCAACGGCCGACATGAAATGAGGTCAGAAGACAGGAAGCGCTCACAGCGCATGGACAAGGGATCACAATAGCGCAGACTCCTGTACAGCAAATAACAACGCTCAGGAATCTGCGCCCAGTACCTAGGTGCAAATTTTGACACCTGTGCTGCGTCTCGTTAAAAAGACAAGTCACGCCTCCACAACTGTTTGACAGTATAATGGGCTAAATAGTGTACGTGTTTTAGTCAGCGTGTGCAAGGAGCAAAACAAATAGAGCAACCTTTTACTTGTGCAGCATTAATGCTGCACAAGGTGTGGCTCTTGTACCTTGCAACACCTGAGGGGGGGGTTAAAGGTAACCTTTGAAATTGGTTCAACTAGGCTTCGGCCTACACTCTGCTCCTCTACTCCTCCTGCTGACCCTGGGCTCAAACACCGCTAGTTTTTGCCCGGAAATGCTAGCTGCACAGAGAAAAACACCAGCCAATGTGTTATTGGGGTTCAGCACCGCCAACTGTTCCCCTGCTGTGTAGTCGGCAACGTGTCCAGCACAAGCCACGCTGGCACAACAGAACAAAAGCTGCTACCAGTGCAGGCTTCGGCCTACACTTTGCTCCTCTCCTCCTCCTGCTGACCCTGGGCTCAAACAACGCCAGTTTCTGCCCGGACATGCTAGCTGCACAGAGAAAAACACCAGCCAATGTGTTAGTGGGGTTCAGCACCGCCAGCTGTTCCCCCGCTGTGTAGCCGGCATCGTGTCCAGCACAAGCCACGCTGGCACAACCGACCAAAAGCTGCCACCAGTGCAGGCTTCGGCCTACACTTTGCTCCTCTCCTCCTCCTCCTGCTGACCCTGGGCTCTAACACCGCTAGTTTTTGCCCGGACATGCAATCTGCACAGAGAAAAACACCAGTCAATGTGTCAGTGGGGTTCAGCAACGCCAGCTGTTCCCCTGCTGTGTAGCTTGCAACGTGACCTGCAAACGCCACGCAGGCACATGAACTGAAATTGAAGGGAGCCTGCCCCCCACCCACAGGTGTTTCTATGTATATCAGCCACCTTGTACAGCAGTACTGCTGCATTTGTACAAGGTGGCTGACTTTTTCTCCTTGCCCACGTGGAACTCAACACGTACAAAATGTGTCTCATTAGAGACCATTACAATGTCCCTGAGGTGTGACTTTCCTTTGTAATGACACGCAGCACCACCCTTGTTAGCGCTGCCCGTCTTTTGACATCATTGGTTAGCTGGCTGCGCCTGTGCATCTCCCCTGCTCGAAACAACGGCCCTCGGTGTCTTATTTTTTTGGACAGCGAGGGTGTGATTGATGGGCATGTGCATTGCATATGTTTGCCTGTGTTCACTCATCTCCTTCCGCCTTCTTCAGACTGGGTGTCCTCATGGCCGCGGCAGGCGATAAGGGATCAGATGAGGCCGCCCAGTCTGAAGCAGGTGTAAGGACATGTGTGAGCGGCAAACATATTTAGTGCACCAGGGCACGAATCCCAGCACCGCAGTGTGATTTTTTAAAAACACACTGTGGGTCTGGGATTCATGTCCATCGCTAACCGCAACGGCCAACATGAAATGAGGTCATAAGACAGGAAGCGCTCACAGCGCATGGCCAAAGGATCACAAGTGCGCAGACTCCTGTACAGCAACTAACAACGCTCAGGAAGCTGCGCCCATGCAAAAAGGTGTTGTTTTCGACACCTGTGCTGCTTTTCTTTAAAAAGACAAGTCACGCCTCCACTACTGATTAACAGTATAATGGGCTAAATAGTCTACGTGTTGCATTCAGCTTGTGCAAGTAGAAAAATTAATAGAGCAACCTTTTACTTGTGCAGCATTAATGCTGCAGAAGGAGTGGCTCTTGTACTTTGTAACACCTGAGGGGGGGTTAAAGGTAACCTTTGAAATTGGTTCAACTAGGCTTCGGCCTACACTCTGCTCCTCTCCTCCTCCTGCTGACCCTGGGCTCTAACAACGCTAGTTTTTGCCCGGAAATGCTAGCTGCACAGAGAAAAACACCAGCCAATGTGTTAGTGGTGTTCAGCACCGCCAGCTGTTCCCCCGCTGTGTAGCCGGCATCGTGTCCAGCACAAGCCACGCTGGCACAACCGACCAAAAGCTGCCACCAGTGCAGGCTTCGGCCTACACTTTGCTCCTCTCCTCCTCCTGCTGACCCTGGGCTAAAACAACGCCAGTTTCTGCCCGGACATGCTAGCTGCACAGAGAAAAACACCAGCCAATGTGTTAGTGGGGTTCAGCACCGCCAGCTGTTCCTCTGCTGTGTAGTCGGCATCGTGTCCAGCACAAGCCACGCTGGCACAACTGACCAAAAGCTGCCACCAGTGCAGGCTTCGGCCTACACTTTGCTCCTCTCCTCCTCCTGCTGACCCTGGGCTAAAACAACGCCAGTTTCTGCCCGGACATGCTAGCTGCACAGAGAAAAACACCAGCCAATGTGTTAGTGGGGTTCAGCACCGCCAGCTGTTCCCCTGCTGTGTAGCTTGCAACGTTTCCTGCAAACGCCACGCAGGAACATGAACTGAAATTGAAGGGAGCCTGCCCCCCACCCCCCCAGGTGTTTCTATGTATAACAGCCACCTTGTACAGCAGTACTGCTGCATTTGTACAAGGTGGCTGACTTTTTCTCCTTGCACACGTGGAACTCAACAAGTACAAAATGTGTCTCATTACAGACCATTACAATGTCCCTGAGGTGTGACTTTCCTTTTTAATGACACGCAGCAGCCCCATTGTTAGCGCTGCCCGTCTCCTGACATCATTGGTTGGCTGGCTGTGCCTGTGCGTCCCCCCTGCCCGACACAACGCCCCCCGTTGTCTCATATATTTTGACTGCGAGGGTGTGATTGATGGGCACGAGCAGTGCATATGTTCCCCTGTTTTCACTCCCCTCCTTCCGCCTTCTTCTGACTGTGCGGCCTCATGGCCGCGGCATGCGATAAGGGATCAGCTGAGGCCGCCCAGTCTGAAGCAGGTGTAAGGACATGTGTGAGCGGCGAACATATTTACTGCACAAGGCCACGAATCCCAGCACCGCAGTGTGACTTTAGGAAAAGCCACTGTGGGTCTGGGATTTATGGCCATCGTTAACCGCACCGGCCAACATGAAATGAGGTCATGAGACGGCCTGCACTAACAGGGTATTGCCAAGGGATAACACAAGAGCGCAGTTTCCTGTACTGCAAATAACAACGGTAAGGAATCAGCGCACAGCACCTAGGTGTAAATTTGTACACCTGTGCTGCGTCTCCTTAAAAAGACTAGTAGTCACGCCTCCACTACTGTTTGACAGTATAATGGGCTAAATAGTGTACGTGTTAAATTCAGCGTGTGCAAGGAGCAAAATTAAATAGAGCAACCTTTGACTTGTGCATCATTAATGCTGTTCAAGGTGTGGCTCTTGTACCTTGCAACACCTGAGGGGGGGGTTAAAGGTAACCTTTGAAATTGGTTCAACTAGGCTTTGGCCAACACTCTGCTCCTCTACTCCTCCTGCTGACCCTGGGCTCAAACACCGCTAGTTTTTGCCCGGAAATGCTAGCTGCACAGAGAAAAACACCAGCCAATGTGTTAGTGGGGTTCAGCACCGCCAGCTGTTCCCCTGCTGTGTAGTCGGCAACGTGTCCAGCACAAGCCACGCTGGCACAACAGAACAAAAGCTGCCACCAGTGCAGGCTTCGGCCTACACTTTGCTCCTCTCCTCCTCCTGCTGACCCTGGGCTCAAACAACGCCAGTTTCTGCCCGGACATGCTAGCTGCACAGAGAAAAACACCAGCCAATGTGTTAGTGGGGTTCAGCACCGCCAGCTGTTCCCCCGCTGTGTAGCCGGCATCGTGTCCAGCACAAGCCACGCTGGCACAACCGACCAAAAGCTGCCACCAGTGCAGGCTTCGGCCTACACTTTGCTCCTCTCCTCCTCCTCCTGCTGACCCTGGGCTCTAACACCGCTAGTTTTTGCCCGGACATGCAATCTGCACAGAGAAAAACACCAGTCAATGTGTCAGTGGGGTTCAGCAACGCCAGCTGTTCCCCTGCTGTGTAGCTTGCAACGTGACCTGCAAACGCCACGCAGGCACATGAACTGAAATTGAAGGGAGCCTGCCCCCCACCCACAGGTGTTTCTATGTATAACAGCCACCTTGTACAGCAGTACTGCTGCATTTGTACAAGGTGGCTGACTTTTTCTCCTTGCCCACGTGGAACTCAACACGTAAAAAATGTATCTCATTAGAGACCATTACAATGTCCCTGAGGTGTGACTTTCCTTTGTAATGACACGCAGCACCACCCTTGTTAGCGCTGCCCGTCTTTTGACATCATTGGTTAGCTGGCTGCGCCTGTGCATCTCCCCTGCTCGAAACAACGGCCCTCGGTGTCTTATTTTTTTGGACAGCGAGGGTGTGATTGATGGGCATGTGCAGTGCATATGTTTGCCTGTGTTCACTCATCTCCTTCCGCCTTCTTCAGACTGGGTGTCCTCATGGCCGCGGCAGGCGATAAGGGATCAGATGAGGCCGCCCAGTCTGAAGCAGGTGTAAGGACATGTGTGAGCGGCAAACATATTTAGTGCACCAGGGCACGAATCCCAGCACCGCAGTGTGATTTTTTAAAAACACACTGTGGGTCTGGGATTCATGTCCATCGCTAACCGCAACGGCCAACATGAAATGAGGTCATAAGACAGGAAGCGCTCACAGCGCATGGCCAAAGGATCACAAGAGCGCAGACTCCTGTACAGCAACTAACAACGCTCAGGAAGCTGCGCCCATGCAAAAAGGTGTTGTTTTCGACACCTGTGCTGCTTTTCTTTAAAAAGACAAGTCACGCCTCCACTACTGATTAACAGTATAATGGGCTAAGTAGTCTACGTGTTGCATTCAGCTTGTGTAAGTAGAAAAATTAATAGAGCAACCTTTTACTTGTGCAGCATTAATGCTGCAGAAGGAGTGGCTCTTGTACTTTGTAACACCTGAGGGGGGGTTAAAGGTAACCTTTGAAATTGGTTCAACTAGGCTTCGGCCTACACTCTGCTCCTCTCCTCCTCCTGCTGACCCTGGGCTCTAACAACGCTAGTTTTTGCCCGGAAATGCTAGCTGCACAGAGAAAAACACCAGCCAATGTGTTAGTGGGGTTCAGCACCGCCAGCTGTTCCCCCGCTGTGTAGCCGGCATCGTGTCCAGCACAAGCCACGCTGGCACAACTGACCAAAAGCTGCCACCAGTGCAGGCTTCGGCCTACACTTTGCTCCTCTCCTCCTCCTCCTGCTGACCCTGGGCTCAAACACCGCTAGTTTTTGCCCGGAAATGCTAGCTGCACAGAGAAAAACACCAGCCAATGTGTTAGTGGGGTTCAGCACCGCCAGCTGTTCCCCTGCTGTGCAGCTTGCAACGTGACCTGCAAACGCCACGCAGGCACATGAACTGAAATTGAAGGGAGCCTGGCCCCCACCCCCAGGTGTTTATATGTATAACAGCCACCTTGTACAGCAGTACTGCTGCATTTGTACAAGGTGACTGATGTTTTCTCCTTGCCCACGTGGAACTCAACACGTACAAAATGTGTCTCTTTGAGACCATTCCACTGTCCCTGAGGTGTGACTTTCCTTTCTAATGATACGCAGCACCCCCCTTGGTAGCGCTTCCCGTCTTCTGACATCATTGGTTGGCTACTTGCGCCTGTTCGTCCGCCCTGCCTGAATAAAATGCTCCTCGTTGTCTTAATTATTTTGACTACGAGGGTGTGATTGATGGGCACGAGCAGTGCATATCTTCGCCTGTCTTAACTCATCTCCTTCCGCCTTCTTCAGACTGTGCAGCCTCATGGCCGCGGCATGCGAGAAGGGATCAGCAGAGGCCGCCCAGTCTGAAGCAGGTGTAAGGACGTGTGTGAGCGGCCAAAATATTTACTGCTCAAGGTCACGAATCACAGCACCGCAGTGTGGCTTTATGAAAAGACACTGTGGGTCTGGGATTTATGGCCATCGTTAACCGCACCGGCCAACATGAAATGATGTCATAAGATGGGCAGCGCTAACAGGGCTTTGCCAAGGGATAACACAAGAGCGCAGACTCCTGTACAGCAAATAACAACGCTCAGGAAGCTGCGCCAAGCACCAAGGCGTTATTTTGGACACCTGTGCTGCGTCTCATCAAAGAAACAAGTCACGCATCCACTACAGTTTGACTGTAGAATGGGGTAAATTGTGTATGTCTTTCATTCAGCGTGTGCAAGTAGACAAATTAATAGAGCAACCTTTCACTTGTGCAGCATTAATACTGCACAAGGTGTGTCTCTTGTACTTTGTAACACCTGAG
Source organism: Ranitomeya imitator (assembly GCF_032444005.1). Taxonomy (NCBI): domain Eukaryota; kingdom Metazoa; phylum Chordata; class Amphibia; order Anura; family Dendrobatidae; genus Ranitomeya; species Ranitomeya imitator. The sequence continues at coordinate 350,118,033 of NC_091287.1, forward strand.
GGGGGGGTTAAAGGTTTCCTTTGAAATTGGTTCAACTAGGCTTCGGCCTACACTCTGCTCCTCTCCTCCTCCTCCTGCTTCAACACGGGCTCTAACATCGCTAGTTTTTGCCCGCAAGTGCTAGCTGCACAGAGAAAAACACACGCCATTGTGTTAGTGGGGTTCAGCAACGCCAGCTGTTCCCCCAGTGTGTAGCCGGCAAAGTGTCCTGCAAACGCAACGCAGACACAAAGCTGCCTCCAGTGCAGGCTTCGGCCTACACTCATCTCCCCCTGCTTACCCTTTGCTCCAACACCGCTAGTTGGGGCTCTAGGAAGACAATCTTTAATAGGCAAGGCAACGCATCTGGGTTCCAGCACCGCCAGCTGGTTCTCGGCAGTGTTCTTGTCACAGGTACTCCCTCGTGCCAAGCCTGGTTTCAGCACCGTCAGCTGTTTCCGGGTTGTGTCAACTTCACTGAGACGCCTATGCTTGCCCCGTCGTGGTGCGGTCGAGTTAGCCAACTCCAGGGTGCCTCCAGTTTAGGAGCTTACTATGTGGGCTGCGTGAACTGGTAGTCAAGGCTGGTTCTGTAGTGCCAGTAGGCCCAGCTCCCCCTGTAGGACTGTTGGGGTTCGGTAACTGCGGCTGCCTCGCGGCCTAGCTGTTCTCTCCTCTCCTGTGGGCCTTGGGGTCCACCACCTGGTTCCAGCACCGTCAGCTGGTTCCGGGCCGAGCCTTTGGCTTAGGTGCCTCCTCCTGGTTATCCGAGTTCCGCCAACGCCAGGCGGTCCTTGGTAGTGCTTTTAAGCGCGGGCACCTACAGCTTAGTAACCGGGTTCCAGCACCGTCAGCTGGTCCTCGGTCGTGCCATTGGCTCTTGCACACTGGGGCAACGCATCCTGGTTCCAGCACCGCCAGCTGGTTCTCGGCAGTGTTCTTGTCACAGGTACTCCCTTGTGCCAAGCCTGGTTTCAGCACCGTCAGCTGTTTCCGGGTTGTGTCAACTTCACTGAGACGCCTATGCTTGCCCCGTCGTGGTGCGGTCGAGTTAGCCAACTCCAGGGTGCCTCCAGTTTAGGAGCTTCCTATGTGGGCTGCGTGAACTGGTAGTCAAGGCTGGTTCTGTAGTGCCAGTAGGCCCAGCTCCCCCTGTAGGACTGTTGGGGTTCGGTAACTGCGGCTGCCTCGCGGCCTAGCTGTTCTCTCCTGTGGGCCTTGGGGTCCACCACCTGGTTCCAGCACCGTCAGCTGGTTCCGGGCCGAGCCTTTGGCTTAGGTGCCTCCTCCTGGGTATCCGAGTTCCGCCAACACCAGGCGGTCCTTGGTAGTGCTTTTGAGCGCGGGCACCTACAGCTTAGTAACCGGGTTCCAGCACCGTCAGCTGGTCCTCGGTCGTGCCATTGGCTCTTGCACACTGGGGCAACGCATCCGGGTTCCAGCACCGCCAGCTGGTTCTCGGCAGTGTTCTTGTCACAGGTACTCCCTCGTGCCAAGCCTGGTTTCAGCACCGTCAGCTGTTTCCGGGTTGTGTCAACTTCACTGAGACGCCTATGCTTGCCCCGTCGTGGTGCGGTCGAGTTAGCCAACTCCAGGGTGCCTCCAGTTTAGGAGCTTCCTATGTGGGCTGCGTGAACTGGTAGTCAAGGCTGGTTCTGTAGTGCCAGTAGGCCCAGCTCCCCCTGTAGGACTGTTGGGGTTCGGTAACTGCGGCTGCCTCGCGGCCTAGCTGTTCTCTCCTCTCCTGTGGGCCTTCGGGTCCACCACCTGGTTCCAGCACCGTCAGCTGGTTCCGGGCCGAGCCTTTGGCTTAGGTGCCTCCTCCTGGGTATCCGAGTTCCGCCAACGCCAGGCGGTCCTTGGTAGTGCTTTTAAGCGCGGGCACCTACAGCTTAGTAACCGGGTTCCAGCACCGTCAGCTGGTCCTCGGTCGTGCCATTGGCTCTTGCACACTGGGGCAACGCATCCGGGTTCCAGCACCGCCAGCTGGTTCTCGGCAGTGTTCTTGTCACAGGTACTCCCTCGTGCCAAGCCTGGTTTCAGCACCGTCAGCTGTTTCCGGGTTGTGTCAACTTCACTGAGACGCCTATGCTTGCCCCGTCGTGGTGCGGTCGAGTTAGCCAACTCCAGGGTGCCTCCAGTTTAGGAGCTTCCTATGTGGGCTGCGTGAACTGGTAGTCAAGGCTGGTTCTGTAGTGCCAGTAGGCCCAGCTCCCCCTGTAGGACTGTTGGGGTTCGGTAACTGCGGCTGCCTCGCGGCCTAGCTGTTCTCTCCTCTCCTGTGGGCCTTGGGGTCCACCACCTGGTTCCAGCACCGTCAGCTGGTTCCGGGCCGAGCCTTTGGCTTAGGTGCCTCCTCCTGGGTATCCGAGTTCCGCCAACGCCAGGCGGTCCTTGGTAGTGCTTTTAAGCGCGGGCACCTACAGCTTAGTAACCGGGTTCCAGCACCGTCAGCTGGTCCTCGGTCGTGCCATTGGCTCTTGCACACTGGGGCAACGCATCCGGGTTCCAGCACCGCCAGCTGGTTCTCGGCAGTGTTCTTGTCACAGGTACTCCCTCGTGCCAAGCCTGGTTTCAGCACCGTCAGCTGTTTCTGGGTTGTGTCAACTTCACTGAGACGCCTATGCTTGCCCCGTCGTGGTGCGGTCGAGTTAGCCAACTCCAGGGTGCCTCCAGTTTAGGAGCTTCCTATGTGGGCTGCGTGAACTGGTAGTCAAGGCTGGTTCTGTAGTGCCAGTAGGCCCAGCTCCCCCTGTAGGACTGTTGGGGTTCGGTAACTGCGGCTGCCTCGCGGCCTAGCTGTTCTCTCCTCTCCTGTGGGCCTTCGGGTCCACCACCTGGTTCCAGCACCGTCAGCTGGTTCTCGGCAGTGTCTTTTGCTCTTGTACCTTCTGCTCCCCATCCTGGTTCCAGTACCGTCAGCTGGTTCCGGGCAGAGCCTTTGGCTTAGGTGCCTCCTTCTGGGTATCCAAGTTCCACCAACGTCAGGTGGTCCTTGGTAGTGCTTTCAGGCACGGGTACCTCCTGCTTAGTAACCGGGTTCCAGTAACGTCAGCTGGTCCTTGGTAGTTCCATTGGCTCTTGGACCTTCGGCTACCCATCCGGGTTCCAGTACCGTCAGCTGGTTCTCGGCAGTGTCTTTTGCTCTTGTACCTTCTGCTCCCCATCCTGGTTCCAGTAACGTCAGCTGGTTCCGGGCAGAGCCTTTGGCTTAGGTGCCTCCTTCTGGGTATCCGAGTTCCGCCATCGTCAGGCGGTCCTTGGTAGTGCTTTTTAGCACGGGTACCTCCTGCTTAGTAACCGGGTTCCAGTAACGTCAGCTGGTCCTCGGTAGTTCCATAGGCTCTTGAACCTTCGGGTAGCCATCCGAGTTCCAGTTCCATCAGCTGGTTCTTGGCATTTTCTCAGCCTTCTTGTACCTTCTGCTACATTTCCAAGTTGAAGACCCTAACGTCGACAACCCGGAAGACCACCCCGATGACGACGACCCGGAAGACCACCCCGATGACGACGACGACGACGGCGGAGACGACGACGGCGGAGACGACGACGGCGGAGACGACGACGGCTGAGACGACGACGGCGGAGATGACGACACTGGAGACGACGACCCTGGAGACGACAACATGGAAGACCGAGAAGCAGAAGAACAAGAGGCTGCAGAACAAAGAGCAGAAGAACATTAAGCATAAGACTTAATATCAGAGCAAAAGATATTATCTAAATTATATGCAGAAGAAGACTAAGCAGTGTATGGGGGTGAGTCCGTTCCTCCTCGTGGTGCCCCTGGATAAAGCCTGATGCTGCAGGCCAAACTGAACGCGGACAAATGTAACTTTTGTGACTGGCAGAACGGAAGGTGTAATCTTCCAACTTTTATAGATAACAACTACGGGAATGCCTGTCACAAATGAGAATATGATGAAGAAGTAGAATAGGAAGAATAATAACAGTGGAATAAAAAGAATATGTAGAATAGGAAGAATAATAATAGTTGAAGAAAATGAATATGAAGAATGTAATAAAAAAAAAAAATAGGTAGAAGATGAAGAAGAAGATGAATAAGGTGAAGAAGTTGATGTCAAAGATGCTGATGATGATGAAGATGAAAGTGTGGGAAAAGGAAAAAAAAGAAGGGGAAGGTCGTGGAATAGTGAAACATCAATATCTGACAAAATAAAAAAAATTTACATAGTCAATATCTTTTTCAATCCGAACGTCTTTAAAAAAAAAAAAACATGCTATTCTATTTGATTGGACTAATCCTCATTGCCTTTAATGTCTCCGCCACCTCCCCCATACATCCTACATTATTCTTAGTTGTTTTCCTTCATGTAGAATGAACCTACAAGGAAAGAAAGGGTTTATTTTAATTCCGATATTTTGGTCCCATTGACTTGCATTGGGATCGGGTATCGGTATCGGCGATATCCGATATTTTTTGAATATCGGCCGATCCAAACCGATACCGATACTTTCCGATATCGGAAGGTATCGCTCAACACTATTTATCACCCATTGTACTGGAAAGTAGGAAATGTGGTGAAACTGCACATACAAACTCACACTTATTACAGCATGCACTGTATTGATAAACTGATTGATCAATATGATTCCATAGGTTAGCACAGTTACGGTGGTACCAAAGTTGTACAGTTTTTTAAGTGGTGAAAAACAGATTGTAAGTTTGTGAAAAAAAAGTGCTTGTTTCTCTATTTTCCATGACCTACAACTATTTAATTGTTCAATTGATGGAGATGAGTGAAGGTTTCTTTTTTTGTGTGGTGAACTCATGTTTTTATTGATTCTCAGCTCAATTTACTCTATACAACATTTATTTGTAGAATTTATCTTAGATTTTGATAGTTAAGACTTTCACAGATGCAACAATATCACGTATATTTTTTTGTAACTTTTTTCACGCTTGATTTTTAACATGGGGGAAAAAAGGGGATAAATTGAATTTTAAGTTTTTATGTTATATGTATTTTTAAAAACTTGTACATAGTAAAAATGACTGCTTCTTGTGAATGCCAGCCCAGTTTGCTTGCTATAAATGCCCCTGTCAGAGATTGACAGCATAATGTCAAGGGATAACAGCAGTGGATAGAGCTCAGCTCCACTTACATCTGTTAGATGCTGATGCCAGATATATAACACAGCCAACATCGGCCACGAATGATGCAGGCTCAGTTCCTGAGCCTACAATCGAAGAGGTGGACCCGACATTAAGACATAGAAGTTAGATTAATGTCAGGAAGGGGTTAAAACAAATGTGAAAATTAAATTCTCATCTCTTTCAAACAATAAGAAAGTCCACCTGCAAATGAAATTACTTTTACAACGCTATTTGACACATGACTAAACTACAACAAATTTCAGCCAGTAATCCCAATAATACTTATTGATGTAAATTATTTTTTAATGTGAGTCGTTTACTGATTTATGGAATTTTACAAAAAAAAAAATGTTAAAGGAGTTGTCTAGTCAAAGAATGTTAATGGCCTATCCAAGTGATAAGTAATCAATATCAGAACAGCTGTTAAAAAGATAAGCTATAAATTTCTCCGTTGTACACAGATGTGAAAATGGTGAATGAAGCTGCTCTGTGCAGTTCTGTTCAATGTGTAGCAGCGGGTTTGACATAACATTTCCTGTTCCTTTTAATAGGATCTGTTTTACAACCCCTGAAGATAGGTCATCACCATCCTGTGACTGGACAACCCCTTTAGTTATATAGAACACAAAAAAGATAATATAATTACAACAACTAATTTTATGAAAATATGCAGTTTATTGAAAGTGTAATGAGATACAGATTTTAGAAGATAAAATTATGTCAATTAAAAACATATTATATTTTAGAGATACATTTATAGTTCCATACATATAAGGCTGGTTTCACATTTGCGTTTTTTTTTTTGCATTTTTGCTCAAAAAAACGCAAAAAAAGCATGCGTTTTTTTCCTATACTTAACATTAAAAACGCATGCGTGTTTTGGCATGCGTTTTGACGACGCATGCGTTTTTTCTCGGCATGTGTTGTGTTGCAGAAATGCAACATGTAGTAATTTTTAGCCGCGTTTTTTTGCCACAAAAAAACGCATGCGTTTTTTTGCGGCAAAAAAACGTATTGATGTCTATGTAAACGCATGCGTTTTTAAGCACATGCGTTTGCATGCGTTTTTATAGAAAAACACAAGAATACACACTGATAAGCCACCCCCCAACCCTAACCCTAACCCTAGGGGATCCTAACCCTAACCCTAACCCTAGGTGATCCTAACCCTAACCCTAACCCTAGGGGATCCTAACCCTAACCCTAACCCTAGGGGATCCTAACCCTAACCCTAACCCTAGGGGAGCCTAACCCTAACCCTAACCCTAGGGAATCCTAACCCTAACCCTAACCCTAAGAGTTTGTGTTAGAGTTTGTGTTAGAGTTTGAGTTAGGGTTAGGTTGGAGTTTGGGTTAGGGTTTGTTTTAGAGTTTGTTTTAGAATTTGGGTTAGGGTTAGTGTTAGGGTTAGAGTTTGTGTTAGGGTTAGGGTTAGGGTTAGAGTTTGTGTTAGAGTTTGTGTTAGAGTTTGAGTTAGGGTTAGGGTTAGGTTAGAGTTTGGGTTAGGGTTAGGGTTTGTTTTAGAGTTTGTTTAAGAATTTGTGTTAGGGTTAGGGTTAGTGTTAGGGTTAGGGTTAGAGTTTGTGTTAGGGTTAGGGTTAGAGTTTGTGTTAGAGTTTGTGTTAAAGTTTGTGTTAGAGTTTCTGTTAGAGTTTGTGTTAGAGTTTGTGTTAGAGTTTGTGTTAGAGTTTGAGTTAGAGTTTGAGTTAGGGTTAGGGTTAGGTTACAGTTTGGGTTAGGGTTTGTTTTAGAGTTTGTTTTAGAATTTGTGTTAGGGTTAGGGTTAGTGTTAGGGTTAGGGTTAGAGTTTGTGTTAGGGTTAGGGTTAGAGTTTGTGTTAGAGTTTGTGTTAGAGTTTGAGTTAGGGTTAGGGTTAGAGTTTGTGTTAAAGTTTGTGTTAGAGTTTGAGTTAGGGTTAGGGTTTGTGTTAGGGTTAGGGTTTGTGTTAGGGTTAGGGTTAGAGTTTGGGTTAGGGTTAGGGTTTGTTTTAGAGTTTGTGTTAGAGTTTGTGTTAGAGTTTGAGTTAGGGTTAGGGTTAGGTTAGAGTTTGTGTTAGGGTTAGGGTTAGAGTTTGGGTTAGGGTTTGTTTTAGAGTTTGTGTTAGAGTTTGTGTTATAGTTTGGGTTAGGGTTTGTGTTAGGGTTAGGGTTAGAGTTTGGGTTAGGGTTAGGGTTTGTTTTAGAGTTTGTGTTAGAGTTTGTGTTAGAGTTTGAGTTAGGGTTAGGGTTAGGTTAGAGTTTGGGTTAGGGTTAGGGTTTGTTTTAGAGTTTGTTTTAGAATTTGTGTTAGGGTTAGGGTTAGTGTTAGGGTTAGGGTTAGAGTTTGTGTTAGGGTTAGGGTTAGAGTTTGTGTTAGAGTTTGTGTTAGAGTTTGAGTTAGGGTTAGGGTTTGTGTTAGGGTTAGGGTTAGAGTTTGGGTTAGGGTTAGGGTTTGTTTTAGAGTTTGAGTTAGGGTTAGGGTTAGGTTAGAGTTTGTGTTAGGGTTAGGGTTAGAGTTTGTGTTAGAGTTTGTGTTAGAGTTTGAGTTAGGGTTAGGGTTAGGTTAGAGTTTGGGTTAGGGTTAGGGTTTGTTTTAGAGTTTGTTTTAGAATTTGTGTTAGGGTTAGGGTTAGTGTTAGGGTTAGGGTTAGAGTTTGTGTTAGAGTTTGTGTTAGAGTTTGTGTTAGAGTTTGTGTTAGAGTTTGAGTTAGAGTTTGAGTTAGGGTTAGGGTTAGGTTAGAGTTTGGGTTAGGGTTAGGGTTTGTTTTAGAGTTTGTTTTAGAATTTGTGTTAGGGTTAGGGTTAGTGTTAGGGTTAGGGTTAGAGTTTGTGTTAGGGTTAGGGTTAGAGTTTGTGTTAGAGTTTGTGTTAGAGTTTGAGTTAGGGTTAGGGTTTGTGTTAGGGTTAGGGTTAGAGTTTGGGTTAGGGTTAGGGTTTGTTTTAGAGTTTGTGTTAGAGTTTGTGTTAGAGTTTGTGTTAGAGTTTGTGTTAGAGTTTGAATTAGGGTTAGGGTTAGGTTAGAGTTTGGGTTAGGGTTTGTTTTAGAGTTTGTTTTAGAATTTGTGTTAGGGTTAGGGTTAGTGTTAGGGTTAGGGTTAGAGTTTGTGTTAGGGTTAGGGTTAGAGTTTGTGTTAGAGTTTGTGTTAGAGTTTGAGTTAGGGTTAGGGTTTGTGTTAGGGTTAGTGTTAGAGTTTGGGTTAGGGTTAGGGTTTGTTTTAGAATTTGTGTTAGAGTTTGTGTTAGAGTTTGAGTTAGGGTTAGGTTAGAGTTTGGGTTAGGGTTAGGGTTTGTTTTACAGTTTGTTTTAGAATTTGTGTTAGGGTTAGGGTTAGTGTTAGGGTTAGAGTTTGTATTAGGGTTAGGGTTAGAGTTTGTGTTAGAGTTTGAGTCAGGGTTAGGGTTTGTGTTAGGGTTAGGGTTAGAGTTTGGGTTAGGGTTAGGGTTTGTTTTAGAGTTTGTTTTAGAGTTTGTGTTAGGGTTAGGGTTAGTGTTAGGGTTAGGGTTAGAGTTTGTGTTAGGGTTAGAGTTTGTGTTAGGGTTAGAGTTAGGGTTAGGGTTAGAGTTTGTGTTAGGGTTAGAGTTTGTGTTAGGGTTAGGGTTAGAGTTTGTGTTAGGGTTAGGGTTAGTGTTAGGGATAGGGTTAGAGTTTGTGTTAGGGTTAGAGTTTGTGTTAGGGTTAGGGTTAGTGTTAGGGTTAGGTTAGAGTTTGTGTTAGGGTTAGAGTTTGTTTTAGCGTTTGTGTTAGAGTTTGTGTTAGGGTTAGGGTTAGTGTTAGGGTTAGGGTTAGAGTTTGTGTTAGGGTTAGAGTTACGGTTAGGGTTAGAGATTGTGTTAGGGTTAGGGTTAGAGTTTGTGTTAGGGTTAGGGTTAGAGTTTGTGTTAGGGTTAGGGTTAGGGTTAGGGTTAGAGTTTGTGTCAGGGTTAGAGTTTGTGTCACGGTTAGGGTTAGTGTTAGGGTTAGGGTTAGAGTTTGTGTTAGGGTTAGGGTTAGAGTTTGTGTTAGAGTTTGTGTTAGAGTTTGTGTTAGAGTTAGGGTTAGAGTTTGGGTTAGGGTTAGAATTTGTGTTTTAGGGCTAGGGTTAGAGTTTGTGTTTTAGGGTTAGGGTTAGGATCCCTAGGGTTACTAGGGATCCTAACCCTAACCCTAGGTATTTCTGTTTATAGTGGGTTTTCTAGTTGATTTTGATGATTGGCAGCTGTCACACACTTCTCATCATGCGTTTCAAAAATGCAAATGCAGGAAAAAACGCATGTAAATGCGTCAAAATGCCACATTTGTGTTAAAACATGCAAAAACGCATGCACCTATAAAACGCAGCGTTTAAACGCATATAAACTCGTTTTTTCACCAAATGTCTTTGCGTTTAAAATGCTGCGTTTTTAAACGCAAATGTGAAACCAGCCTAAATCATGACAGGTATTGTCCAGTCAAAGGATATTAATGCAATTTCAACAGTACAGGCCCCATTCACCCTGTGTCAGGCGCAATAGGCCTGACAGGAACAGCTCACACATTTTTGTTTCCCCCTACTCACCAAGGCGGCATGGAATCCCACGCCTCCCCGGACCTTCCTATCTTTAGGTGCTATTTGAAACCCCCTCTCTCGGTTTTACCGCAGTCCTTGTGGAGAGCAGGTGTGACCTCCATGGCCTCTTGGGCTCATTGCGCCTATAGATTCACACTTTTGAAGGTTAGTACTTTCAGGGGGTTTTGTCATCACAATTGTTTATTTAGCGTGTTTTATGAATGAATAATGCAAAGTTTGTAGATATTTCATAGAAATAAGTAGGGTTTTCTTGCAAATAAGATATTTTTTGTGGTAGTTGTGAAATTTGAGTACTTTTGTTTTATTACGTTTAGGGTTATTAATATTGTTTTTTTGCATCTGATTTTGTGTACTTTCTTTTAATACATCCTTGAAGGTCATGGATAGTGTTGAGCATTCCGATACCGCAAGTATCGGGTATCGGCCGATACTTGCGGTATCGGAATTCCGATACCGAGATCCGATATTTTTGTGATATCGGGTATCGGTATCGGAAGTGTAAAATAAAGAATTAAAATAAAAAATATTGTTATATTCACCTCTCCGGCGGCCCCTGGACATCAGCGGGAGGATCCGGCGTCCGGCACGGCTTCTTTCTTCAAAATGCGCGCCTTCAGGACCTGTGGAATGACGTCCCGGCTTCTGATTGGTCGCGTGCCGCCCATGTGACCGCCACGCGACCAATCAGAAGCCGCGACGTCATTCCTCAGCTAAAGTCCTAGAATGAGCGCCTTCTAGGACCTGAGGAATGACGTCGCGGCTTCTGATTGGTCGCGTGGCGGTCACATGGGCGGCACGCGACCAATCAGAAGCCGGGACGTCATTCCACAGGTCCTGAAGGCGCGCATTTTGAAGAAAGAAGCCGTGCCGGACGCCGGATCCTCCCGCTGATGTCCAGGGGCCGCCGGAGAGGTGAATATAACAATATTTTTTATTTTAATTCTTTATTTTACACTTTAATATGGATCCCAGGGCCTGAAGGAGAGTTTCCTCTCCTTCAGACCCTGGGATCCATGAGGATACATTCCGATACTTGATGTCCCATTGACTTGTATTGGTATCGGATATCGGTATCGGCGATATCCGATATTTTTCGGGTATCGGCCGATACTATCCGATACCGATACTTTCAAGTATCGGACGGTATCGCTCAACACTAGTCATGGATTGTTTTTTAAAGCCCATAAATTGAGATAATTTGATATTATAAGCGGCTCTCTAAACTGCGCCTGTTAGGCGAACTGCGTGTGAATTTTGGAATACCAGAGATGTGCCTGAAACAGAGTTAAAATGAACAGGAACTATTTTGTAAAACCCAGCAGTGGACACTGGACATTTTTATTATATATACTGGTGCTTCTCACAAAATTAAAATATCATGAAAAAGTTAGTTTAGTTCAGTTCTTCAATGCAAAAACTCGTATCTTATATAGAGTCAATACAAACAGACTGATGTGTTTCAAGTGTTTATTTCTGTTAATGTTGATGTTTATGGCTTACAGCCAATGAAAACCCAAAATTCATTATCTCAGTAAACTAGAATAATTAACAAAAACACCTGCAAGACTTCCTAGGCATTTAAAAAGGTCCCTTAGTCAGTTTTCAGTAGGCTCCGCAATCATGGGGAAGACTGCTGACTTGACAGATGTCCGAAAGGCAGTCATTGACACACTCCACAAGGAAGGTAAGCCACAAAAGGTCATTACTAAAGAAGCTGGCTGTTCACAGAGTGCTGTATCCAAGCATATTAATGGAAAGTTGAGTGGAAGGAAAAAGTGTTGTATAAAAAGTGCACAAGCAACTGGGATAATTGCAGCCTTGAAAGAATTGTTAAGAAAAGGCCATTCAAAAAATGTAGGGGAGATTCACAGCTGGACATCTGCTGGAGTCATTGCTTCAAGAGCTACCACACACAGATGTAACCAGGACATGGGCTACAAGTGTCACATTCCTTGTGACAAGCCAATCATGACCAATAGACAATGCCAGATGCATCTTACCTGGGCCAAGGAGAAAAAGAATTGGACTGTTGCGCTGTAGTTCAAGGTGTTGTTTTCAGATGAAAGTACATTTTGCATTTTATTTAGAAATCAAGGTCCCAGAGTTTGGAGGAAGATTGGAGAGGCCACAATCCAAGCTACTTGAGGTCTAGTGTGAAGTTTCCACAATCAGTGATGGTTTGGGGAGCCATGTCATCTGCTGGTGTAGGTCCACTGTGTTTTACCAAGACCAAAGTCAGCGCAGCCATCTTCCAGGAAGTTTTAGAGCACTTCATGCTTCCCTCTGTCGACCAGCTTTTTGGTGATGGAAATTTCCTTCTCCAGCAAAACTTTGCAGCTGTCTACACTGCAAAAGTACCAATACCTGGTTTAAAAACAACAGCAAACTCGCCTGACCATAACCACATAGATGAGACACCAGACCCAACAATGCAGATGAGCTGAAGGCTGCTCTCAAAGCAATCTGGACTTCCATAACACCTGAACCGGCTGATCACCTCCATGCCATGCCTCACTGATGCAGCAATTGATGAAAAAAGAGCCCCAACCAAGTATTGAGTTCATTTACTGAACATACATTTTAGTAGGCCTACATTTCGGATTTTTAAATAATTTTTCAAGCTGATGTTATAAAGAATTCTAGTTTACTGAGATAATACCTTTTGGGTTTTCATTCGCTGTAAGCCATAAGCATCAGCATCAACAGAAATAAACACTTGAAATAGATCACTCTGTTTGTAATGACTCTATATAATATATGAGTTTCACTTTTTGTATTGAAGAAATGAAATAAACTAACTTTTTGTTATATATATATATATTTGTATATGTGTGTGTATATTTATGTGTGTATTAGTCCAGGAGGAGATAACTAAGGTTGCATTCAGAATAGCACCAATGCCACTAATTTGTCAATGATCGCAGGCTTGGAGGTCTTGCAGATCCACTCGCTATATGTTTGGAATAAATATATATACCCCCGATACAGTCACTGTGAACTCTAAGATAACCCCAGACTACCAGTTGTTTAAACAGACTGGAGGCCTGGATTTGATTCTGGTAGCATATGGCTTCAGGGGTGCAGGCTACAGAACAAAAGGAACAGAACTATTACATTTTCTATTATGCCAAAACGAAGCAGTGTTTATAAAAAAATATGCAAAAGATTTTACAAGGAGGAAAAAACAATACAGCATATACAGTTACATAAAATAAAATGGATAAAACAAAAAAGAAATTACTACAATAATCACATAATCACAGATATGATTCAGCCTAGCGAAGAAGAATGCATTGTTTGAAGAATGTCCAGCGGACAGGAATCATGCATACACCAAAGTGTATCTCTCTTTATGATCTCAGATCATAATCTGTCTTGAACTTTCATCAGAAAGGCCGGGATCACACTGTTGAGTGCAATGCGAGAAAATTGTGTGAGTCTCTCGCATCAATACCCAGCACTGCTGTCATCACTCGGGATTGGAGTGTGCGGGTGCATGTATTTCTATGCAGCTGAACCCTCCGGTCCCATATTCCGGCAGCAGTGTGGGGCATTGATGTGCGAGTTTCTCGCATTGCACTAGCAAGTGTGTCACAGGTCATTACATCCACACACAACCCCATGATGACCTTAAGTGGGCTGTCATCAGCCATTCAGGATTTTATGAAATTATAAACTTACTAGATGGTGGCCCGATTATAAAGCATTGGGTATTCTAGAATATGTATGTACGCTGCGCTGTGAGTGGGGGTTAAATTCCACGCCCAATCAGCGAAGCGTGGTTGAAATCCCGCACCAATTCGTGGCCGGACTGCGTTTGGGTGATTGGTTGCGGTTGGCCGGGCACGACTAATCACCAAAGCAGTGTTTAAATCCTACGGCAATATAGCTGATTGGTCGCGGCCGGCCGCTTAGTATATAGCACAGCCACGTAGTATATAACAGCCACGTAGTATATAGCACAGCCACGTAGTGTATAACACAGCCCACGCAGTAGATAGCACAGCCATGTATTATAAAGCACAGGCACATAGTATATAACACAGCAATGTAGTATATAGCAGCCACGTAGTATATAACACAGCCCAATTAGTATATAGCACAGCCACATAGTATATAGCACAGGCACGGCCACGTAATATATAGCAGCCATGTAGTATATAGCACAACCACGTAATATATAGCACAGTGATGTAGTATATAGCAGCCACGTACTATATAACACAGCCCACATACTATATAGCACATCGACGTAGTATATAGCAGCCACGTAGTATATAACACAGACAGCCGCGTAGTATATAGCAGTCACGTAGTATATAGCAGCCACATAATATATAGCAGCCATGTAGTATATAACACAGTCCACGTAGTATATAACACAGCCCATGTAGTATGTAACACATGCCAAGTAGTATATAGCACAGCCCACGTAGTATATAACACAGCCCACGTAGTATACAGCAGTGTGGGCACCATATCCCTGTGAAAAAAAGAATTAAAATAAAAAATACATACTCACCCTCTGGCACCCAGCGAAGCTGTCCCGAAGCGGGCGGTGCTGCCGCCAGCTTCCGTTCCCAGTGATGCATTGTGAAATTACCCAGATGACATAGCGGTCTCGCAATGTCACGCAATTCCCCTGGTAATGCCAGTTACCGTACGAGTGGTGAATGGGTCGACACTGCCCTCTCAGATGCCACACCAGACCATCCCTTTCACTCTGTCCATGTCGCCATCTCATCAGGAGACTATATTTATGCTCGTCATTCCTGAGGGAATTGATGATGTCCTGTTAGGGATACCTGTTCTCTGGCTCCACTTCATCTCCTCTTCCTCTCACTGTTGGGGTACCTCAGGGCTCAGTCCTTGGCCCCCTTCTGTTCTCTCTCTACACGGCCCCAATTGGACAGACCATCAGCAGATTTGGCTTTCAGTACCATCTTTATGCCGACGACACACAACTATATACGTCATCCCCTGACCTTACCCCCGCTGTACTACAGAATGCCACTGACTGTCTGTCCGCAGTCTCCAACATCATGTCCGCTCTCTATCTGAAACTCAACCTCTCCAAAACTGAACTTCTTCTGCTCCCACCATCTACTAACCTCCCTAAATCTGACATTTCCCTCTCCGTGGGTGGCACCATAATAACACCCCGGCAGCAGGCGCGCTGTCTGGGTGTTATGTTTGACTCCGATCTCTCCTTCACCTCCCATATACAATCTCTTGCCCGCTCGTGCCGCTTACACCTAAAGAACATCTCTAGAATCCGCCCTTTTCTCACCATGGAGACAGCTAAAACCCTCACGGTCGCCCTGATCCACTCCCGCCTGGACTATTGTAACGCTCTATTAATTGGCCTCCCCCTCACTCGACTTTCCCCTCTCCAGTCCATCCTTAATGCAGCAGCCAGGGTCGTCCATCTGGCTAATTGTTACTCGGACGCGTCCACTCTTCGCCAGTCGTTACACTGGCTGCCCATTCATTACAGGATACAATTCAAAGTACTAGTTCTCACCCACAAAGCTCTCCACAGTGCGGCACCCCCTTACATCTCCTCCCTCATTTCTGTCTATCAGCCTAACAGACCACTGCGCTCTGCAAATGACTTTCGGCTAACCTCTGCACTAATCCGTACCTCCCACTCCCGACTCCAAGACTTCTCCCGTGCTGCGCCAATCCTCTGGAATGCTCTACCCCAAGATATTAGGACCATCCATAATTTGCATAGTTTTAGGCGCTCGCTCAAAACACATTTGTTCAGAGCGGCCTATCACGTTCACTAATCAAAGTTATGTTATGTTTGTGTGTGTGTAGCCCATTCACTATCCCCATCTATTCCCCACCCCCTGAAGATGGCTGGACCATCATTGTAAATACATCATTGTAAATACACACCTGTACTTTGTATCTCCCCCACCTCATTGTAGATTGTAAGCTCTCACGAGCAGGGTCATCTTATTTTGCTTTAATTATTGTATTGTTAACGTTGTTAATTATGACTTTTGTGTTTGAAACTGTTAAACTGTAAAGCTCTGCGGAATATGTTGGCGCTATATAAATAAAGATTATTATTATTATTATTATTATTATTATTATACCTTGGCTACGGTACCACTCTCCTCATATCGAGTGGTCAACAGGCAGAATTTTGGGATGGGGTGAATCTTGTAGGGGTAGATGTCAGAGGGAATGCGTTCAGGTTGCTACTACCGAGGTACCCGCAGATCTGTCCTCTCTCCCCAAGCAATATTGGCCCTATGCTGACATGTTCTCCAAAAGGGCTGTGGTGACCCTTCTGCCCCATGAATGTCCTATAGACCTCTTGCCTGGTGCTGAGCCTCCCCGGGGTCGAATCTATCCGTTATCTCTCCCAAAGACAGAGGCGATGTCACAGTACATCCAGGAAAATTTGGCAAAGGGATTCATTAGGAAGTCAGTTTCACCTGTAGGGGCTGGGTTCTTCTTCATGCAGAAGAACGGGGAACTACGTCCATGTATAGACTATAGGGGTCTTAACGCTGATATCTGAGCTCTTTGATAGGCTTTGGGGAGCAAGGGTATTTACTAAACTAGATCTGCGGGGTGCTTACAACCTGATTCGCATCTGTGAGGGGGACGAATGGAGGACAGCTTTTAACACCAGGGATGGGCGCTATGAATATCTGGTGTTGCCCTTTGGGCTCTGTAATGCCCCAGCCGTTTTCCAAGACTTTACAAATTATATCTTCCGGGATATGCTTTCCACCTTGGTCGTAGTCTATCTGGATGATATTCTCATCTACTCTCCAGATATTGACTCCCAAGGCACTTCTTCTCTTAGGTTCGCTCCAATTATATAAAAAATTCTATTGGACCAATTCCTACGCGTGGAGTCAATGAACGCTGCCAACTTCAGCCGCTTGGTTCTCTGTCAATGCAGGACCTTGCTTGACATCACGGTCATGTGATAACTCACGTGACTGGCTAGGGAAAGCGCGATGGACCAATTCCTATGCGTTTCGGGATGATCCCTGATGAAGGAATACGTTGATTCCAAAATGCATAGGAATTGGTCCATCACGCTTTCCCTAGCCAGTCATGTAAGTTATCACGTGACCATGACATCACGCAAGGTCCTGCATTGACAGAGAACCAAGCGGCTGAAGTTGGCAGCGTTCATTGACTCCCCGTGGGAAACGACTCTAGGGTGATTTGCTGCCGCCCGGGGCAGCACCCACTGTCCGCTCATCTGAAGATAATACGCTCGACTCCCTTAAATTGGATTTCTACGATAGACGCAAGTAGAGAAGTTGAAGACTTTGTACCACTTTTTCAGGTGCATCAAGTAAACTCACTGCAGTTGTTTCTTATATGTGGGTTTTACCGCTTCTAGGTTTTTATTCATTGGAAAAAGAATGTTTTATATAATTGGAGTGAACCTAATAGAAGAAGCACCTTTTTATCTTTTACTTTTGGTTATCTATGTGCCACTTAACTGGGTCACTTTTATTCATCTGAAAGTGGGCGCTTTATATTGCTGGTCTAAATAATTAGTGGAGGATTGGATGTAGCGCAGATATAATACCATTTATTACACTTATAGCTAGTGATACAGAAGAGTGGCACTGTATCATTATCCACTGCAGGATCAACAGTGTTTGAGGCGCCATTAGTGTTTTAGTATCCATTTCTAGGTTATTTTTTTATCTAAGTGGTGAAAAAAAATTCAAAACAGTTAAAAAATAAATTGCGCTATTTTCAAAAACCTGTCTCGGGTTAGTTGAGGGCTTATTTTTTGCATGCCGAGCTGATGTTTTTAATGATACCATTTTGGTGCAGATGAAATATTTTGATCTCCCATTATTGCATTTTAATTCAATGTTGCGGTGACCAAAAAACAGTTATTTTGCCGCTTTGATGGTCAGATCGCCTATCTGTAGTAGAATTGCTGACTTGCTATGAGCGTCAACTACTGTGTGGTGCTCACAGTAATCCGGCACTGACAACCATAGAGCTCTCCAGGAGACCTTGGGTTGTCATGCCAACACACCGGTGACCCACGATCACATGACGCAGGTCACCGGTGTGCGTATTTCCGGCGTGATTGCCGGAAGCACCATTTAAATGCCACTGTTAGAGTTTGAAAGAGGCATTTAACTAGTTAATAGCCGCAGATGGATCGAATTGAATATAGTTGACATGTCCCGGGAAAGATGTGGGCTCACCATTAGAGCCTACATCAAAGGGAGGGATACCAACATCAGCATACTATTATGCCCGATGTCGGTAAGGTGTTAAAGTGATAGGAATTGAATCTTATAAAGAAATTCATTGCATTTTTCGCTCTGAATTTATATTTAAATGTTGCATCTTTTTATTGAAGTTTTAAAACAAAAAGACTGAACTAACATTTTGAATAAAATGCATTAAAAATGTAATCAAAAGATAAGTCTAACATTCAAAAAAGGTATTTTTCACATCTGTGACCTTCTAGGAGGGCAGATTGATGTGATGCCAATTAAGACAATGCTTTTTCAGAGAAGGGAGGCAAGGAGTTGTTATGCCATTTAATAGATTGAAGGCATTACAATAAAGATAAATTTACGTATTAGCTAATATCATTTTTGTAGCATTGAAAATGTTATATTACACTGCCTGGTGATTGGGCGTGATTAGTTTTAGAATCATGCTAGGGAGCAGAAACAGAAATATATAAATAAGAAGAAAACCAAACGTTCACAGTTGTAGGCATATTCTTTACATTAACCAATGTAAACCCTCAAAAACTGAAATTCCAGGTAGTGACGTAGCAAAACATGAAAACTGCCAAGGGGGTGAATACTTTTGTAAGCCACTGTACGTGTCAAGGCAATACATGAATTTTAGGATTCAATATTCCCTAGAACATTGGCCAGAGCACTGTACTACTTCTTCCATATTCCTTTTTTCCCATTGAGCATCCTAGTGCGGTCTCTTCTCCAAAAAAGCAACATACAAGTAACTCACCAGCCCAATGAAGATATCATGAGTGAAGCCAGACCACGTTTTTTCATTGCTTTATCTTTCAATTCAAATGTTCACATGTTGATTATAGAAATTGTAGAGACTAAGGCTAGGTTCACATTGCGTTAACAGCAGCCAGTTCAACACATGCGTTAACAGGCTGCTGTTAACGCAAGTGCCGATATGTCATAGCGCTAGCGCAGATAGAGCTAGCAGATGCTTTTTCTGCACTAGCAGTGACGGACCCGGAAATGCTGCAGCTTGCGTCCCAGGGTTCGTCAATCAATGATGGCACATCGCTAGCGCACGCCCATTGTGGGCATGCGCTAGCGATGCATCCGACATAGGACTTAATGGCAGCGTTAACGGCCTGCGTTACATACGTTATGCCGCGGTGTAATGTAGTCCATCTAATAGACGCCTATAAAGCAATGTGAACCCAGCCTAAGCTGAACAGGGATCATAATGTGCACCTTCCCCAATTTTTAAGTCTGCAACTTCGTCCATAAGCACTAAGCTGAGATTTACTACTCTATCATAGCCTGCATTAAGTTTCCCCTAATTTGTGCTATAGTAGCTATTCTGTGAGATGAAACTAGACAAGCTAACTACTAGCTTTTAATCACATTAGGGAGCTTGGAACCAAATACACATCAACTGGTTCTCTTACTATCTTTTCTTGAAACACTTTTTTGGGAAGTAAGCCCTGCATTCTGGTAATACTCCACAAGACATGCAGTTTTGGAAATGTTCTCACCCAGTCATCGAGCCATGAGAGTTCTAACAGACCCTTAAGCATGACAAGTGCAATTGTCGGTATACAGTATATTTACACACAATTTATTTTTGCTACAAAAATAATTGTATTGTATTTCAAAACCTGTAGTCACATACCAATAATCCAATAACAATTGGTATTCCTGATTTTTAGAGCTCTGCAGTAGATTCATTTGTATGGAAAAAAATGACAAGCCAGTCACTGAAGTTTTATTTCTGTCCCTAGAGTTTAAATTATGGAATTTGGAAAATTCTGATCTCTGCTGTGCAGGTTCTCAAAAATGAATAATTAGTGGCCATGAGTTTAATCTTCCAAAAGCAATTAACTTGTAAGATGGGTGACTGAGGATTTTTTATTATACCATATGTCAGTGCAGACGATTTTGGCATAGTTGATGTAATTCACATCTAATTTATTGGCCTTGGAATTCTACAGGAAGGTACTGTGTTTCATTGTGTGCTCTATTAGGAATTTGTTTTCTTGTTGATTATTAATTTTATTATTAAACAACTCCAATGTTGTTGGTCAATCTCAAAGATTAATAACCTTAAAAATTTAAGAAAGTAAAAAAGTTTTGTCTCTCTTAGGAGAAAATATAGAAGAAGGTGAAACAGTAAATTGTTTGGGTGAGGTTGGGAGAAAGGGGGTGGGTGGAACGTTTGTATGCTGTGGTTTAAAATATGCTTTCTTAAATGAGTGGTCTGATACCTAAAATGTCCTTTATAAAATTATAGCCTTGTACCCTAAGCACTTTTGTCATTTGTTCTATTATAAAATACCCTACACTTCTCCCTATCCTGTTAATCCCTACATGTGTGATTGAAGCAAGGTAAGCCAGCATAGAGCTTCAATCACCACCTTCAAACAAATTGTCATTAGGAGTTTGAGGGTGGTAATAAAAGCTGTGGTATGGTACTGGGGTCACTCACCCTGATTCTATCAAGGAACACCTGATGACATCTTGTTTCATAGTAAAAAGCTCTGACAGGTGAAGACAAAAGCAAAAGCTATCTTCAGCGGCGTATTTCCTCTTTTTTGGCACAGTTGTGCCCCCTGAAAATGACTGCAGACACAGATCTAAGGGAAGACACATCCATCATAAGAACCTCAGTTCTACCTTACAGTGTCTTCAGTCAGTATCCTTTGATGCAGCAACTGAGACCTGGACTTTCTCTCATCCAGTAGAATGAAATCTCCCCTTCTCTGATGTTAGGTCCTGTCTTCTGGACTTCTTTCCCAGATTAGAAATTCACGAATTTCATATTTCTCGCCAAAATGGTGGGGTTTTCCACCAAGGAACGCATGCTAGAAGTGACGTCGTGAATTACTGACTTTACGGTGCACGTCACTTCCTACAGTTCCTTGCGAAAGTATTTGGCTCCCTGGAACTTTTCAACCTTTTCCCACATATCATGCTTCAAACATAAAGATACCAAATGAAAATTTTTGGTGAAGAATCAACAACAAGTGGAACATGATTGTGAAGTTGAACGAAATTTATTGGTTATTTTAAATTTTTGTGGAAAATCAAAAACTGAAAAGTGGGTAGTGCAATATTATTCGGCCCCTTTAACTTATTACTTTGTTGCACCATCTTTTGCTGTGATTACATCTGCAAGTCACTTGGGGTATGTCTCTATCAGTTTTGTACATCAAGTGACTGAAATTCTTGCCAATTCTTCCTTGGCAAACAGCTCGAGCTCAGTGAGGTTTGATGGAGATCATTTGCAAACAGCAGTTTTCAGCTCTTTCCACAGATTCTCGATTGGATTGAGGTCTGGACTTTGACTTGGCTTTATGTTTGGGATCATTGTCTTGTTGGAAGACAAATCTCCATCCCAGTCTCACGTCTTTTGCATACTCCAAGAGGTTTTCTTCAAGAATAGTCCTGTATTTGGCTCCATCCATCTTCCCATCAATTTTAACCATCTTCCCTGTCCCTGCTGAAGAAAAGCAGGCCCAAACCATGATGCTGCCACCACCATGTTTGACAGTGGGGATGGTATGTTCAGGGTGATGAGCTGTATTGCCTATACGCCAAACATATCATTTGGCATTGTTGCCAAAAAGTTTGATTTTGGTTTCATCTGACCAGAGCACCTTCTTCCACATGTTTGGTGTGTCTCCCAGGTGGCTTGTTGCAAACTTTAAACAACACTTTTTATGGATACCTTTGAGAAATGGCTTTCTTCTAGCCACTTTTCCAAAAAGATTTGTGCAGTGTATGACTGATTGTTGTCCCATGGACAGACTCTCCCACCTCAGCTGTAGATCTCTGCAGTTCATCCAGAGTGATAATGGCCCAACTTTTCAGTTTTTGATTTTCCTCAAAAATGTAAAATAGCCAATAAATTTCATTCAACTTCACAATTGTGTTCCACTTGTTGTTGATTCTTTGCCAAAAATTTACGTTTGGTATCTTTATGTTTGAAGCATGATATTTGGGAAAAGGTTGAAAAGTTCCAGGGAGCTGAATACTTTCCCAAGGTACTGTATGTGCGCCCAGGCCGACACTACCGGCTTCACTGGAGCAAGGGGAGATGATTATTTGACCTTTTAGGTATCGGATCACCACTATATACTGTATTTGTATGTGCTTATGGCTGCCATCTCTTGCGCAATTGCCTGATACAAAATTAACTTTAAATATAAGTATAAAATCATGTTATGGAGTTAAAAATGCTACACTTTATATAGGTGATTGCCACATTTTGTTTTCTGCTTCAGAAATGAATTGTGGTAACTAAGAGTAGCCAAATACTACTGTGATTTTTGGGTGCTCCATTTGATTTACTGCTACAATGCACTTACAAAGCAGAGACAATCATACATCAGAATAAGAAATTACTATATAATCACTGTTTGCCTGATTTTCTTTGGAACTTAACAGCCCATTGACATTGACTGCCTTTGTATATTTATATTTTATACATATTGTTTGCATTTTGATTCTTAGATAAATGAATGGTAAAGAAAAAGTGATCTTATTAAATCATACTGTATCATAACGAATCCATCATATCTGGAGCCTGTGAAACAAAAATTCATTATGCCACTGTGTACAAAGCCTAAAATAGAGACTTAACCTTAACCTGATTTTGTTATTGTGAATTTAAATGTCTCTTCTTGTAGGCAGTCTTTTCTAGGGATAGTGATTTGTGAAATAAGAAGACATTACAGATTGATGACCAATAAGATTTATATAAATTCCTTGCTATATATATGTATGCACATATTTGAACCACCAACTTTCTCCTGCAATTAACAGATAATTAAGTTTGTTGTATACAAAATATTATCTACTACTGTATATAATCGTCTAATTCTGTCTGTCTGTCTGTAATGGAAATCCCACGTCGCTGATTGGTCGCGCCAGCCGCCTGCGACCAATCAATGACAGGGGCAGTCCAGCCGCGAATTGGCACGGGATTTGAACCACACTTCGCTGATTGGTCGTGCCAGACTGGCCGCGACCAATCAGCGATATTGGTTCGGGATTTAAACCACTACATACATATTCTAGAACACCCGATGCGTTAGAATCGGGCCACCATCTAGTGCTTATATAAGCAGGCGCTGCCAGCAGATCTCATTACAAATTTAAGCCCTCCAGGGTAAATGATTACATGAAATTTGTGCAACAGGACAGGGAAAGTCTTATTCACGATTTGCCTATGAAAGCAATCCTGTCTTTAAAAATATGTAAAAAGACAGTTTTCAGGAAGTACATTAATGTTAGAGATAAACAAATCTTTTTACATTTTAATTTGCAATAGTCGCCACTTTTTTCCAGGAAATTCAATTTGAAAGCAGAAAAGTACTCTCCAACTGCACTGAAAAACATGTATGACGCTATTCTCTTTTCTTCACACACTAATCTTTTTCACTGCTTTACTGTCATACACGTAAACTAACCCTTAGACTGAGTGACAATGTGTTTTTGATGTGATCGCTGTAGAACCGCAATGTTTTTGCTGGCTTTTCAGGAATTATACACAAAAAATGCATTTTTTGCCCAGATTGTGGCAAATAATTGTGAGAGCAGCCTTTCAGTTTTTTCAGTGTTTTAAGACTTTCTCTCCCAATCTCTATAGTTAAGATAAAATCAGCGACATCCTCTAGCTCTCCAGTTTTACTATAAAATGACTGCTGCATTTCCTGCTTCAGCTTTGATATAGGCTATGATGGTTTCTCCTCATTGGCTGAGATGTCATAGCTGCAAGGCTTTAGGCTGTGTGCACACGTTGCTGTTTTTTCACGTTTTTTTGTGGTTTTTCCTGATAAAAACGCTATAAAACCGCAAAAAAAAGCATACAATAAGCATCCCATCATTTAGAATGAATTCCGCATGTTCATTAATTTTGCATTTTTTTGCGGATTTCCCACTACAAAATGCATTGGGAAATGTCCGGAAAAAAACGCATCAAAAACGCGGCAAAAACGCATGCAGATTTCTTGCAGAAAATTTCAGCCTTCTCTGTCTGATACAATCTCCTACCATGTGTAAAACGGTAGCAGTCATTTTTGGCAATTTGCGCTGAGCTAATCACAAATTGCTCTAATTCAATGTATCCAAAAAGTTCTAATATAAATCTGTTTAGCATTAACAAATCGATTTGCTCATCTTTCCTTATTGTAAACCTATGCTGAAATGAAATGTCAGATCCTTATTACAAAGCAGATGTGCATCAATTTGGAATATCAATAGTCGGGCCAATTGGAAAACACTGACCTTTCTATTTCAAATGAATATTTGTAGATATTGTCATTTCTTGTCTCCTGAGTCCTGTTACTAAGCTTTTTGGTCCTTGTCCTTTTTTCCATTCACATGACAATAATGAGCTTAAAGTCAATTCTTTGCAGAGACTTATCATTGGATTTTGCATTATAATTAGAATAAAAACAGATTTTGTTTATAGCTCAGTGTCCATTTTACAGTACTAGTTGTGTTCTGTTTATTTAACTTGGAGCATGGATAGTTATAGACATCAGTGATTCTCATTTGTCTGCAGAATAAAAGTGCTTATGGCTCAAGCAATTCCTTTAGAAAGTATTCTGTGCCTGAAACATGTCATACATCATTACTCATTAGAAAAGAAGATGGGTACACGGTACACCAAGATCATTCATCAAAAAAGCAGGTGAACAACTAGAAGTACTAAAATATTTATGAATAACTATAATTTATAAAAAAAAAGACAACCAGCTTTAATTTATCTGATAATTATTACAAAATGCTCAACTTATTTACAGTTGCTTGGGAAACTTGGGAAGACAGATGGAGGAGCTTTTAAAGTTTGATCTATGGAGAGGGAGGGAATATGTGCTAAAAAGGAGTAGATAGAGTAGACAGAGTGAGACAGTAGGGGTCAAAGAGGATTTAGGGGAGACTGGAACATGCAAGGAACATAGGAAGGTGAGGAGGAGTGAGAAATGTGCTAATTACGGTAGATTAATTACCTGCTGGCAAATGCAAGAAGTCTTGCAAGCAAAATGAATGAACTGGAGACTCTTATGTGAGCTGCAGAATACGATGTGGTGGGTATTACGGAAACTTGGCTGGACAAAAGCCATCACTGGATGATAAACGTAGAGGATTAGCCTACATTTAGAAAGGACTGGATAGACAAAATTACATACCCCTCCACCTTTTCTATTAAATCCATCTGAAGACCTGTACTCAATGACAACATTGGGAGGAGCTGCAACAATGTAGAGTTAGTACATGGTGATGACAATAATGGAATGCTGATAATTGGAGTTTGCTACAAGCCTTCTAAGATAGCTAAACAAGTAGAGGATGAAATGTTTCAGCAAATTAAAAAAGCAGCAAATAATAAGAGGGTTCTTATAATGCGGGATTTTAACTATCCAGATATTCAATGGGACATATAATCTTCTGGTTGTGCTAAAAGCTGTAAGTTCTTATCCACAATTCAGAAAAATTATCTCTCTCAGCTAGTAGATGAACCAACCATGTAAATCTGCTGGATCTGGTTCTATCTGTGATTCTAGTCACAACTCACAAACAGTCAGCCAAGTCAGACGTTCCGGGGTCAATACCAAAAGAGCATGCAGTAAACCAAGGGAAAATATAAATATCTATAAAGGTGTAAGTCAGGTCACATTTCAGGGTCAGAATACCCTGAAATGTGACCTGACTTACAACTTTATAGATATTTATATTTATATATTTACAATTTCAGATCTACAGTTCTCCAGTGCAGTGACCATAATATGGTAAGTTTCAAAGTCATTTTCAATCAAACACTCAAAAGGGTAAATGCAAAAACATGGGGTTTTAGGAGAGCTGATTTCAACAAATTAAGGGACGAAGTTAATCATGTAGATTGGAAACATGTATTGGTGAATGGGGATACCAACCATAAACGAGGCATGTTTAAGGATATACTACTAGAATTAAGTAGAAAACGTAAACCCTCTGGCAATAAAATGTCAGGGAATAGAAAGAAACCATTATGGATAAATATGACAGCACAAAGTTTAATGAGACTAAAACAAAGGGCATTCAAAATCTTGAAGGCCGAAAATACGTATCAGCAGTATAAAGATCTCCATGAGAAATGTAAAAAAGAAATCAAGATAGCAAAGTTAGCAACGGAGAAGCAAATCGCCAGTTAAATTAAATCCCCAAAAATTGTATAAATACATCAATGCCAGAAAGAAAAAGAAAAAGATGGTATAGGCCCCTTAAAACACAATAATAAGATAATAATAGAGGACAAAGAAAAGGCTTAGATATTAAAATAGGCACTGTTCACCAATGAACTGACAGCTCCAGGGATCATTCAACAAGGCAAAAATCAAAGTTCACCATCTGATATAACTAGTTTAACACAAGAAGTAATACCCGAGTCTGAGCAAATTAAACATCTACAATGACATACATAATACATCATGGATATTGTAAAGTGCAAAACAGTAAAAACTATGCTCATACACAATTAAATTATTATTAGCTTCAAATATTTATAAAGCAGATAATAAGGAACAATCTCAATAGTATTCTGCGGTGATGTGCACACACTGAAATCCAGATCTGCTGTTCACATTAGAACAGAAGATCCTATTTGGAAGTGAGAGGGGGGTGCATCATTTAATAGCCACACATTATATCACCAAAAAATATCTCATAGGATGTTAGGAGTCGAGTTTCCTCTGCTGCACAGGGGGAATCTCGATCCGT